>NC_090814.1:39727697-40332519 GCF_000390325.3 Nicotiana tomentosiformis
TCTATATTAGACTCATGCAACCTCATGATCTGCATATACTAAAGCAGACACCCTCTTGAACATACATATACTAACCAGAATTCTTTATGCCGCCATCAGGGTGCATTAACCCATAATATTTCATTGAGGACCTGTTTAGCAGAGCCTAATGCCTTGTTATATGGAATCAAGATCATACATTAAGAAAGAAAAATTAATGTGGCACTATCAGACCTATGTGCACTCAAGCAATCTAATATTCTGCATATTTCCAACCAGATGCTACATTAGGACTCAAATGTGCTGTATTTTTTTCATCCTAATCTGTTGTTACCAACAGTCAAATCTTAAAAATAATAAAAACAAAAACAACAGTAAAATAGAAAACTTTCTTCCACAAATAACAAACAAGGAATTTAAGAGGGAAAGCACTAAGTTTGATGATACTGAGGTTTACGAAGCCTCATAATTGAAATATACAAGCATCACAGATTGCAAACATCATCACAATGTTGATATTGCCATAACAAGAAGCAACACCATAATCAGTCCTTTATGGGTCTTTGAAAAATAAATAAGATTTCCATGCATGATAATTAATGAATGGTACTCTAGATTATATCTAGTTACTTCTTCTAAAAGAAAGCACATAATAAGAAGACAACTACCTCTATGTATGCAGCTATTGCAGTCTTGTTGGAACCACCTGGCTCCTTCAAGCTGCTTATAGCCTCCATTATAAGATTATCCAACCTATAATATTTAATGCAGCAACTATGAGGGATAATCATCCTTCCAAAGTAAGAAAATAAGAATAATATGTGACCCCACCAAGACAGGTAATATTATTTCATCCTGACTAAAGAAAAGGAAATTCAATGAACTTCTGAAAGATCTAAACAGAGGTCCCATACCAACTTTACCTTCCGAATGCCAAAAACTAATAACATAGAAGTATCACATGCATGTAATGAAAAAGCAAAGCACTTTTTGGTTGTCAGACATTTTTGTTTGGCAAAGAAAACAAAAATGCATTTCAGAAATCATATAGAAACATTTCAAAAAATACTTCAGGAAACAAATTGTTCTCCAAAAATGTTTTTTGAAAATATTTCTAAAAAGCATCTCCAACAAATATTTCTAACAAAACATCCAAATGCCACCTAGGAACAATAGAACATGCATAAACCAGCAAGCAACTATATCCATAAGCACAAAAAGAACTCGGTGACTACCACAAAGAGTTATGCTGCAACAATCAACGAGCAGCGCTTAACCTTATCATAGATTTTCTTGAACCATGTATCTGTGGAGAACTGCTAGAAGTAGTGGCTGCTTGCGCTTCAGCAGCTTCCTCATCACTTTCAGCTGTGGTCGTATCAGCCACAGGACTCCCATCCTGTCTAGGGGCCTGTTTCGTCCTTTTGACAGCTAACCTTGCTTGCTCTCGAGAACTCCAACCGTTTGCCATCACCGTCATGTTCCTCCACTTGTCCTGAACAGCATCAACAAAGATAAATAGGCATATTAACACCATATGCATAGATAAGAAACAAAAGATAAACTACTTAAACTACATAGCTATCATCTGCCTCAAATAACATCTAAACTTCCTCTGCACAAAACATAATTATCTAATGAAAAAACGATGGTAGTAACCTCTACCTTAAGATCTACATTTGAACGCAGACACAATACTCCACTAAATTCTGGATCCTTGAGAATCGTGCGCCATTTACCTGGCCCATGCTTAAGTATCCCAGCTTTAAGAGCAGCTTCTTCTTCTGAAGTCCACTTCTGCTTAGGTGCACCCATCAAAAATCTGAGGAAACTGAGGAACAACCTACTCAGAGAACACATAACAACATATCAACAAACCACCCAAAGAAGATAAATTGCACCATATATAGACGGTTTATCGGCATTATGCATCTGGAAAGTTAAATAAGCTTGAATAATCAACATGAAAACAATAAAACGGCTTCATTTGGAGAAAAGCAGATAAGTATATAGTTAACCTTAATAAACAAAAATTTTATGAGGATGCCATTCATTGCTGAGATGCATAGAATGAAACCATAACACAAGTCCACATAAGCTACATGCAATGGCATTAGATAAGTACATATTCGATTAATTCATGTCTGTTAAACTTGTCTGCTATTTTATCTTCCAAAGGCATTAAAGAAGTACGCCTTAGACTAAATTGTGTATGTAACACTTGTTGCTATCTTCCAATTGCATTAGAGAAGTACGCATTAGACTAATTCGTTTTTGTAAAACTTGTTTACTATTTGAAGTCCATGCACAAGATATGATTCATGACTCATGAACCACTACCAACAAACATTGGAATAAGGCATGATACATTCACTTTAAAGAACCACAAAAACAAGCAAGCACTTTCCAGGAAAAACTGAAAAACAAATCCTTACAGCAAAGACCTACCTCCTTAAAATCATTTATCTGAAAAAAGATCTAACTCCTAAAAGTCCAAGTGATATATCAAAACTAACCCTCTTTTCTTCATGTGCATTATCTAAATACCTCAATCTAATTCCTAGTTTCTGGACATGCCAAATCAGAGAAGTTTTAAACGCACAAGCACAAAGGCAAACAAACACAATATACACACATACAGAGCAGAAAGGTAATGAACTTGGGAGCAGCATATCAAATAGAACTTGGGAGCAAGAATTTTAACTAATTTGGGATTGAGGCATTGTTCATTGATCAGACAGAGTCCTTCCAAGGCGGAATTCTCGACAGACTGAACAAAAGAAAGCTAAATTTACTGAGCTGTTGATATCAAGTGTAAATTAAACGAATATTTAACAGAAAGCTAGTTCATGAAGATAAATCGATGTTAGCTTTAAATCGAATTTGTGTAAGATCACAATTCACAAACCGAAGCCCTAGTTTCGTGCAATAAGTTGGGAATTTGTTAGAACAGATTCAAATTGAAAAAATAGGGATGGAAGGAGATGGGGAAGAAGAGCAGTGAGAGATGGAGGTTCACCAGAAACGATCGGTAGGCAGGGCGATTAAAGCCTAGGAATTTGAAAATCTCTCTTCTAGTTTTCCTTTTAGCACCAACGGTGTGACTTGGAAGAAGCCGAGTTAGTTTGACTGATGGAGTTTGAAAAGATAAAAAAACTTTTTAAAACTTGTAATCTTAAATTATTTCTAATCGTAAAAACATGTCATCTAGATTGAAACACGAGCTATAGATAAATTTAATTGATACATGTACAATTTAATCTTGTCTCAATGCCCACAGTAACTATAGGCCATGCGCTTACTACATAGCCAAACATTCAAGCTTTAGGGACGCTTTGGACAGGTTTCACTAGTATAGGGCATGCATACCATGGCCTATTAAAACATTCGAGGCAGACCATTTTGCGTATGCTCTTCAACTTCCTTTTTTATTTTCTCTCTTTTTTAGCTACCTCATTTAGATTAGTAAAGTGGAAGGCGTCCTAAAGTTTAATGTCATATGTAGAACTCGATATCTGCCTTTGTGGCGAATAATGTTTGTTGAAGACTTCAACAACTCTTAGAAATCCCAGTCGAAAATTTTGGGGTTATAAAGTGTCAAAAGTGAGTAAGTTTTGTGTTTAAAAATTATATATATGGGTATGTGTTTTTATTCAATCACTGATAATTATTTGTTATATTGTATAGGATAATAGTGGGTGTGACTATTTTAAATGGAACTATGGATCATCGACAAACCGAACAAATGGAATTGCCGCGGTTGAGGAGGCCCTCCGTTGACGATGATACAACAACCTCACAAAACAATGTGAAGTTTGAACTACAGTTTAGGCTCAAATAAGTCGAACAATACAGGGCTCTTCTTAGAACATCGTTGAAAGAAGAAGATTGGTCTAGAGGTTTTGAGTTTCGCGTTCGCGAGGGACATGGTCGTGTTCGCGAATTGGTGAGGCAGATAACCATCGCGTTTGCGAAGGAGGATTTTTGGGCGGTGGCATTTTGTGCTTCGCGAATGTGGAGCTAAGGTCGCATCGCAAAGGGTAGTGCTAGGCAGAGTATATAAGTTTAAAATTTTGGAATATTTGCCCATTCTCTCATATTTTGAGCTCAGGACTAATTGAGGGGCGATTTTCAACGAGATTTTCATACAAGTAAAGAGGGTAAGTACTTTTTACTCATTGGTGATTATATTTCAAGAATCTACATGGATTTTTATCCCATGTATCAAGGATTTAAAGTGTAAAAATTGAGATTTTTGGTATGAACTTAAGAGAATGATTTTGGGAATTTGAACATAAAATTGAATTCCGATTTGGAATCTAATTATATATTTAGACTCAGGGTGTTATGGGTAATCTATATGTATCATCAATTTCAAATTTCGGGCCTGCGGCCCGAGATTTACTTTTGTTGATTTTTTTATTTGGGTTAAAGATTGAACCATTTTTTTTACACGAAATCAATTCCTAAAGCTTGTATTGACTCATTTGAGTAATATTTTACTAGCTTCGAGTCATTTGGAGTTGGATTTAAAAGGAAAGATGGTTGTTATTGATTGAAGCTTACAGGAAAAAGGTAAGTCTCTTATCTATCCTTGTAAGAGGGAATTCTCCACATAGGTAATCTATTTACTATTTGTTGCTTGATTTAGGTGTTACGTATATGTGAGGTAACGAGCGTTTATGTGTAACTAAGTTATGACCTTAGCCAGACAGAGTTAGGCTTATGATATGCCTCATCTGGACTTCATAAGTTGTTTATTCATGTTTCTTTAATTCTATGACTGCGTGATGAATTTTAATCATAAATAGAATCCATGCAAGGGTTACGACTTGTTTATTTGGACATGACGGGCTACTTTCACCGTGTTGGGCTTTCTAATTTAGCCGTAGTCATACAATTGCCATTCTTGATTTATGATTTATTGGCTATTGTCTTACATTGTTCTTGTTGATGTCATGATCGGACTAAAGAATGTTAAATAAGCATATTGAACAGTTAATAAAGTTAAATTAAATGATTAGCCATATCCATCTCTTACTCATTTAAATGTCCATCCGTATTTTTATTGTTATATCATGGTGCGTCTTTATTACATCATTTCATATGCATATTACTGAGTTGGAAGTGGTATAACGAAAAAAATTGAGAAATTTGGCACCAAGGACATTGTAAGCGTATATTGATTACTGATGGTATTGTGTTTGGATCGGGTTGCATGCCACAGTATTGTAGTTAGATCGGGTTGCACGCCATAACGATAACATGATTGAATCGGGTTGCACGCTACAATAATATTATTAATGGATCGGATTTCATGCCGCAACAGTGCTTGGATATGGATCCGTCCCTCCAGAGTCAGGTGATTACTCATGTTACTTTGGGCCCTTTGAGCGAAGGCACCCAGATTGGTACTAGATTGGACACAATATTGGATTATATATGTAAGCTTACTGTGATTTATGTACTTTGATGATATTGTGAGACATATTCCACTTTCTTATTTATATCACATCTCAATTAATGGCTTAATAAATAAATTCTAATATTGTTATTTAGTGTTAGCTTGCATAGCAAGAAGGTTAAGTGTCATCATGATTATTGGTGGAATTTTTGGGCGTGATAAGTTGGTATTAGAGCTCTAGGTTTTAAGGGTCTCACAAGTCATGAGCATGTCTAGTAGATTCTTGTGGATTGGTATAGAAACGTCAGTATCTATCTGCGAGAGGCTATAGGGCTTTATGAACTTTTGCTTTCTTGAATCCTTACCGTGTGACTTTATTTCGGCTCGAAGCCTACATCTTCAGTCCCTCCCTATTCATTAGTATGCGATGTTGATTTACTCGATACTAGTAGAGCACCGGCGACTTGAGATGATATTATATATGTGGTGTGGTATATTTTTCCCTGTGTTATGAGGGCAGGCTACTATCATTGTTTTGTGCAGGGGCTTTCATCCATTATAGCCCCATTGACCAGGTTGACTCAAAAAGGTATTTTGTTTAGATGGTTTGACGAATGTGAGGATAGATTTCAGAAGCTCAAGACTGTTTTGACTACAACTCCAATGGTTGTGTTGCCCGCAGGTTCAGGGTCTTACAAAGTGTATTGTGATGCTTCACACATAGGTCTTGGCACGATGTTAATGCAGAATGGTAGGGTGATTTCTTATGCGTTACGGCAGTTGAAGCCCCATAAGGAGAATTATCTAGTTCATGATTTGGATAAGGCAACTATTGTGCATGTACTTAGGATTTGGAGGCATTACTTGTATGGTGTGTCATGTGATGTTTACACTGTTTATCAAAGTTTTCAGCACGTGTTTTAGCAAAAGCATTTGAACTTGAGGCAGCGGAGGTGGCTTGGATTGCTTAGGGATTATGACATCACTATCTTGCATCATCTGGGTAAGGCAAATATGGTAACAGATGCCTTGAATAGGAAGGCAGAGAGTATGGAGAGCTTGTCATTTATTCCTGCTACGGAAAGGCTTTTGGCTATGGATGCTCAGGCCTTGGCTAATAGATTTGTGTGGTTGGATATTTTCAAGCCTAGTGGAGTTCTTGCTTGTGTTATTGCGCAATCATCCTTGTTTGAGTGATTTAAGGCTCGTCGATACGATGATCCTTATTTTCTTATCTTTAAGGACACGGTGTTGCGATGTGGTGCTAAGGAGGTGGTTATTAGAGATGACAGGATATTGTGACTTCAGGGTCGGATTTGTGTTCCTAATATTGATGGTCCGAGGGAGTTAATTTTTGAGGAGGCTTATAGTTTGTGCTATTCTATTCATCCGGGTGCTACAAAGATGTATCGTGACTTGGAGCAGCATTATTGGTGGCAGAGGATAAAGAAGGATATTACGGGACATGTTTTGCGGTATTTGAATTATCAGCAGGTCAGGTATGAGCATCATAGACCAGGTGGTCTTCTTCAAAAGATGGATATATCGGAGTGAAAGTGGGAACGCCTTACTATGAACTTTGTGGTAGGATTACCACGAACCTTGAGTAGGTTTGATGTTATTTGGGTCACTGTGGGAAGATTGACCGAGTTTGTGCATTTTACTCCGTTGATGACTTCTTACACTCAGAGAGTTTGGATGCGACGAGAAAGATTTGCTTGAGATACAAAGGGAATATGGATGCTTGATTTATCTTTATGTGCAATACAATCTTGAGTCTTGGATGTTTTGATGGGCCTTTCTTTTTTTCAAACAATTCCACTAGGTTGTATGCCTAGGGCTAATTTTTATATATATCTAAATAAAAAAAAATAGTATTGTCTTACAAAAAGAAGACAAATAGCTAAACATGTAGAGTACATAGGTTACTAGAATTCAGTAAAAGATACTCAACAATGGTAGTACAAATTGAACTAGGTCATAACTAACCGATTGGTTTAAACTTATAGCTAAGAAATTAGGAAAAGCTAGCCAATGTGTACCCCTCCAAGTAATTAACCATGATCAATCAATGTACTGTCTCTTCTTCCATGTGTGCATCTCCGTAGTAGTCCATGTTCTAGTCCCTCCACCAATATACTCCTTGTAGTGTGTATGAATAGCTTGAGTGTCAACATTAGTAGTGTGCAAGCCAGAGCCTTGCACCAAAGGGGGCAACACAACTTCTCAATATACTAGAGGTATGGGCAAGCGAGTTGTCCCCAAAATTTCGTATGTTATCCCTGAGAGTTTCCATAAGGACAAAACATGAATAAGTTCCTTAAATGACCTAAGTGAGGAATGTGTTATGTACACCACCCGCAATGTAACCACTAAATTCAATTGCAGTCCCAATAGATTTGAGTTTTATATTTGGGTAGTGTCCACTTCCAACTGATAAAGCTGGGCCTTATCACTACTTGTGTAGAAGCATTCCTTGCTTCAAACAATGTGAGGGATCTATAAAGAGGGTGATCTTAAAGTTTGGGCCAGTTCCAAGCTCCATGATGTCTACATTTCATACAATCAGAGTTGTATAGTATGTGTACAACATGTAAGTTTCATTTGTATCAGTGTATCCTGGAGTTCTTCTTCAAACTTGAGTGAATGACTTCGAGATTGAAGCTGCTACTTGAGTAGTGACATATGATCAGGATTGGACATGAGATCAAATCTAGCATTGCAAGACACTAACTTCTCATTATGATACTTCATAATCATATTTGTGCCTACTATTGATACTTCCCCAATGGACTGAGCACCAAGTGCTAATTCCATACATTAGAATAAAGCCAATAAGTAGGGCATGTACACCATATCATTTCCTACAAAAAAGAACACAAAGTTAGTTATAAAAGGCCACCATGTTCTCCTCCACCTGAGCATGATGGTTAGTAATATATCCTCCAGAATCCTTCATCATCTCCTTCTCTCATTCAATTGGATTTGAGCATGGTGATCCCATATCTCTTCCCATGTCCTTGGCCTCATCATCATTATTCCTCATATTCTGTATATTCTATCCTCCATTATCATCATTTTGTGCATGGTTGAACTATTAAATATGGTTGTTGTAGCTTATCACTATTGATTATTCCTTTTCCTGCTACCTGCATTTCCTGAAAGGAGACAACTCTAACTCTTTCTTTATCTAAAGGCAGATTTGCAAAATAATCAGCCAACATGTTTCCTTCCCTTAGAACATGAGCTATTACCACCCATTTTCCATGCATAAATCTTCATATCTCCTCCATAATGTTGATGATTTTCCAAGACACCTCCTAGTTATGTTCATTCGTACTCTTTAAAAGAAGTGAGTTTGTTTCTATACTGACATTGTTAGCTTGACTAGCTGCTACATGCCTTAGTGTACACATGATAGCCAGTGCTTCTACTTCATTATTGGTGTAATCATCCTCCACTTCCTTTGTCTGGGCTTGCATCAAATCTCCCCTGTCATCTCTAGCACAAAAACTCCAAGCAACCCTACCAAGATTACCCTAGATGCACCATTTATATTGCACTTGATCCATTCAACTTGTGGTGGTGTCCAACATACCCATGTTGCCTTTAGTTTTATCTTGTAGTTGGTTACAGATTGTAGCACATCCTTCCATCTATAAGGGGCATATTGATAGTTCTTTCTCCTAACATTCATGAATATGATAATGTTTTGCATGACTTAGTAGAGCAATCTTGCATTAAAAATTCTCCCACCATGATTTAAAGTAGTTCTTCTTTTCCATAACTCCCAAACAATACATATAGGTACAATATAAAATATAGGTTTCACATGAGGATATACTGATGCAGCTCACCACATATTGAATACTTGACTTAGTTGTAGTCCCTCCATATTTAAACCTGCTGGCATGCAAAAGTGTTTTCATAGTATTTTAGCAGTTGGAGGTGTAAGAAATACATGCATAAATATTTCCACCTCCGAATTCTGATAACAGTGGCATCTGGATGGAAATTGTATACTCCATCTTCGAACAACATCATCCAAAGGTAGTTTGAATTTCCATAATCTCCATAAGAAGAATGACATCTTGATGAGTGGCCCTTCAATCCACATGTACTTATATCCCATTTTTCTTTGTCTTAGCATCTTGTAAGTTGAACTTGTTGTGAATTTCCCCCCTCGAGTGTTTTTTTTTTAATTTAAAGGTCCACTAGGCATTGTGCCTAGGGCTGATTTTCATATATATAAAGCTAAAGTACTAAAAGGAGGGGGCATAAACCTTACCTCCAGATAAATGGATGATACCAGATGACTACTAAATCTATAGCCATTTGATACCTTACAAGTATGTGAAGTTAGACCTAAATGAGGGTGCCATTTTGCTAACCAAAATTGGTAGCCTAATGATGTATAAAAATCAAGTAAAGTTAGGTCAATTATGAGACTAGAATTGGGGAGATTCTCCCATATACATTTGCTCCTATGATACAAATGAAAACTAGTTCTCCCTATGTGAAAAAGGCAAAAACCAGCATAGGGGATAGAGTGAAGGATACATCAAAGTTATCTTCATATTGGCTTGAACATGAGTGGAAGCCATTGTGAAGGTAGCCTAAATAGATGCCAAAAAGTGTACAAACAACTATCCAATCAACTCCAAAAAATTTAGAAAAACTGCTGCTTCTGGATTGTAGTCGTATGTCATCTATAACACTGCCCAAAGGCAAAGAATACAATGGCCAAAAGGATTTGTTGACAGAAGAGAGTGGGCAGCAGGAGCTACAGGAAGCTAATCTGCCATTAAGGTGCCCTAAATCTAGAAAGGATTGATCCTGGGTGTCCCATGTATATTGATATTTATTTAACAGATTGAGCACATGAAGTGCTAATACCACACATTGAATACATACCAATATAATGAGATGGAACCCTGTACTTGCAAAAAAGAACAAACTGGTTAGTGAAAACCTGCTGGGCACACACAGTGCTTGTCTGCTGTTGAGGCTGCTATTGCTGCAGCATTTGGTGCAGCTATTGCTGCTACTGGTTTCTTTGTTGTTGTAGCTCATTCGATCTTGGACAATTAGGTTTGCTCCCATTATTGCGTGACTGTCATCCATACCCATGAGAAGTAGAAAGAGAGGCTAGGTGTGGTGGGATGATGATTTTATTGATTTTCTTATGTCTAAATGTTGGTGGTTCAAGGAAATCCTGTTGGATTTGACCTCTGATCTGACTGGGCAGTGAGTGGAGAGAATGGAAGTTGGTGAGTGTTGTGAGACTATGGTTGAGCTTTGACAATGAGTCTGCTGGACAGTTAGCTTCTCTGTAGACATGAGAGAAACTGATTGCTGCACATTGATCACATAACTGCTTCAGTTTCAGTAGCAGCATTTTCAGTGCCCATGGTGGTGTAGTCTCACTAGTGAGCTAGTGAATGAGTAAAGCTGAGTCTGATTCAAGGTGCACTTTGGTGTAACCATTGTCCAAGCACCATGTGATCCCAATAATTGCTACTTTTATCTCTGCTTGATTGTTGGTACCTTTACCCATTGGGCCTGCTAAGGCATGGATAAATGTACCCCTGTGATCCCTGATGATGGCCTCAACACCTATCTTCCCTGGGTTTGTAAGTGCACTGCCATCACTGTTGATTTTAACAAATTCTTGTGCTGGTTTCCTCCAGGTAACTTGCTGAACATTGGTGTAATAGGATATATCTTCAATGGCTTGGTACAGGTCAGTCCATTGCAATGGCCATTTAACAGAAGGGTAGTTGGTTTTGAGAAGGAGATGGATATCAGAATTGATGGCAAACAAGACTCTAGTCAAAGAGGACTGTTTGGTACCATATTTTGCACTGCATCTATTTTTCCATAAATTTCAGCTGATGATGATAGGGACAGTATCTAGCAAGAGTTTCTGGACTTCATTTTGTCTTTTAAGCAGCCACCATTTCATTAGGAGTAGTCTGTGAGGTAGTCCTGCTGTTTGGATACCAACTGCTCCTCCAAATGTTCTCCACACTATTACTGCAAAATGCCCTGTGCTGAATATGTGCTCCACAGTCTCAGCACCATATCTTTGACAACACACACATATGGAAACAATAGGATTGCTAAATAAGAGAACCCTATCATCTGTTGGTAATTTGTTTCTAACGGCTCTCCATAAGCAAAAGGACCATTTGAAGGGTATCATTTTGTGCCAAATCATTTTGTTAGTAAAACTGATGGGCCTCTTCTTTCTAATTACTTCCCAAGCTGATGAGCATGTGAAGTTTCCATTGTCATTAGGAACCCAGATATCCTGGTCAAGGGTATTTGGATCATGGTAAATTGGGGTGTGAAGGATGGAGGCAATTTTATGGACAGGTGCAGCATGATTCAGCTTCTGCAAATTCTAATGCCCAGATTCCCAGAATTGAGATACAGTGATGTTTCTTGGTCTTGCTCTTTCTGTTCTGTGTTGAGCCAAGGCACCTGTTCCTAACCAGTTATCCCACCAGAAGCTGCAGTTACCAGAATGCAATCTCCATTGTATGTGCTTCTCAGCTTCTTTTTTGTTGAACATCATTTTCTTCTATGCTTGTGACTGCCCTGAGTGCCACTTTTTGGAAATAGGATTTGATCTTTGACAATACTTTGCTCTAAGGAAACTTCCACATAAAGACTGTTTAGTTCTAAAGATTCACCATTATTTGAACTCCATGGTTTTGCATATGTCTTCCATAGATCTAAAGCCAACTCCTTCTTCAGTGAGTAGGAAGGAGAGTTTTTGCCAAGAAGCCCAGTGGTACTTTTTCTTGTCTTTGTCCATACCCCAGAAAAAGGTTGCAGCAAGTTTTTCAATCTGTTTTAGCACTGTTTTGGGAGGGGATAATGCTAAGAGGAGATGAGTAGGGAGAGACTGCAACACATATTTAATCAAGGTTGTTCTGCCCCCATATGAAAGAATTCTTATTTGCCATCTTCTAATCCTGCTCACTACTTTGGATACCATGGTGTTGAAGTAAATTATTCTTATCCTTACTATGATTAAGGGGCATCCCAGGTAAGTGATGGGGGAGTCTTTTTTGGTAAAACCTGTAACCTGTTGAATTATTCTGATGGTTGCAGGAAAGGCGCAAGGAGAAGCCATGAAGTGACTTTTGTTTCTATTGATTTGCTTCCCATAAATGTCCTCATATGTACTGAGGACTTTCATGATTTTTTGCAATGATGCTCTACCTCCTGAAATGAAGATAATGATGTCATCTACAAAGCTCAGATGATTGATCTGTAGACCCATTTTTCCATATAAAAGCCTTTAAAAAATTGATCATGAGTAAGCATGTTCAGCATTCTAGAAAGGAGTTCTGCTCCTATGATGAATAGGGATGGGAACAGTGGATCTCCCTGCTTGAGACCTCTAGTTGAATGGAAAAAGCCACATCTATTGCCATTGATGATAACTAAGTACCAATTGTTGGACATGGTCCTCCATATCATGTCTATAATCATTTCACTGAAGCCCAGCCCTATTAACATAATGCATGTGAAACTCCATGATACTTTGTCATATGCTTTGGCCATGTCTAACTTTATCACCATATTAGACTCTGCATTTGGCTTTTTATGCATTGCACAATTTCCTGTGCAAGCATAGTATTCTCAGAAATATTCCTGCCTTTGACAAATCCAGATTGGTTGGCTGAGATAATTCTGGGAAGAATGGGTGCCAATCTGGAACATATGACTTTAGAGATGATTTTGTTGATGAAGTTGCTGAGGCTGATTGGCCTGAACTCAGTGAGAGAGTTGGGGAATTCCACCTTTGGAAGTAGAACTAGGCAGGCACTGATCATGTACTTTGGCATCTCAGCACCACCAAAGAAGGGTAATACAACTTGCAGGAGGTCTGTTTTGATGATGTCCTAGCATGTTTGGAAATTTTTTCCATTCATACCATCTGGACCTGCAGCATTAGCTAGGTTCATTGAGAAGACCACTGCTTTCAGTTCTTCAACAGTTGGATCCCTGTTAAGGATCTCATTGTCTTCATCTTTGATTAGAGATGGAATACAGGTGAAGAGATCCTCTCTAGTTGTACCTCCAGTTTTTGTGAAGAGGTTCTAAAAGTACTCACATGACGCTTCTCCAATTTTCTCATCCCCCTGCACCCACTGGCCTTCTATGTCTTTGATCTTATGGATGAATAACTTTCTTCTTCTTCCTCTTAAAAGACTACGGAAATATCTTGAATTTGCATCACCTTCTTTAAACCATTGGAGCTGAGTTTTCTGCTTCAAAATGGATTCCTCTAATTTCATGTACTTAACATATTGTGCTGCCACTTCTTGGAATGCCATTCTATCAGTAGCATCATTTGTCTGTATCCACTTCTCTTCTGCCTGTTTGACCAGTTGTTCATAGTCCTTTGCTTTCTGAAAAATATCCCCATATTCTTCTCTTGACCAAATGCTCAAAACGTTTGACACAGCTTTGAGTTTTTAGTGAAAAATCCACATGGCATTACCTTTAACTTCCTGGTTCCAGATTTCCTAGACAAGTGGCAGAAATCCTGCATTATCTACCCAGCAGTTGAGAAACTTAAAATATTTCTTATTTGTGTCTTGACTCACATTCATCTCCATCAGAAGGGGGTTATGATCATAGCATGTTGAGGATAAGTGGGTAACAGTGGTAGCAGGGAAAGGAGTCAACCAGCTATCATTCACTAGACCCCTGTCCAACATTTTCCAAATAATGGAACCTGGTCCTCTTCCATTAGACCAAGTGATTTAGGACCATAGAATCCCAGATCCACCAAGCCACAGTCTTCAATCATACTTAGGAAATCCATACTTTTGTTCATTTGATAGGAAAGGCCACCTATCTTTTCCTTTATGGATGAAATTACATTAAAATCACCAATCACACACCAAGGAATTGTGCATGAAGTTGATTGTTGTCTCAAAGTGTCCCACAAATATCTTCTTAGAATGGGTTGCACTTAGCATATATAACGTTAATTCGAAATGGATCTGCTACTTCTACATGTTAGAGATCTATTGTTAATTATTGCTCATCCTGAGCAATGATTGTACCATTGATTTCCTGATCCCAGAAGATCCATATTTTATTATTGATATTGGAAGCTGAGTTTTGCATTGACAGTTGGGTTTTATAGTGGTTGGGGTGAGTGTTGTCAAGGAATGGTTCTAGAACAGATATGAGGGAAAGTTTGTGAAGGTGTTTCAAGGTTCTGAGTCTTTCAATGGCACCACAAGTTCTGATTCCCCTTGCATTCCAAGTGGTTGTACTAATCATTAAAAATGCTTTGGGATTGTGTGTTTTGTTAGGACTTTGGAACTGGTTGCTTTACTTCTGGTAAGGTAGGGGTTGGTTTATTTCTGGGAGAGAGGCTCTGGGAGTTTATAACCTTGGTGGCTTCTGGATCACCATTAAAAGCAGTAAGAAGATGATTACAAGTATCATCTTTCTCCAAATCTTCACTATGCTCATCATCAGCTTCATCACCAAAATCAACTTCTTCTTCAGATTGAATATGTAAGTATTCATCCTCCTGCAGGTTTGAAGGGGGCAACTTGTTCAACTGGCATTGGTCTATCATAGGTGAGGGTACAACATTAGCTGAATTTGATTCTTTGGGAGGCTTGATCTTTTGTATAACATGTTCTTCTATATCCTTAGGCAATAGCAGTCTTAACTGATCCGCCTTCCATTTTCCATTCTTTGCTACTTCCTCAACCAAGATAATGCTTTCATCACAGTAAATATCCTGAGGTGTTACATGATATAATGCACCCAATCCTTTCCAGCTATCATTCCAGAAGTAAGTATTTCTTTTCTAACTTGCCACCAAATTTCATGCTCAATTTCATCTTTGCATGCTAGCATTTTCTTTCAAACATGTGTTCCTTTTTTCCAAGTTGCCTGAACTGCATGGCACCTTTTTAGGTATTTATTGCTCATATAGGCCCTCAACAATAATTGTTTTGTTCTGAAAGTCCACCACAATTTAGCAAAAAGTGCCTTGGATACATCTTCTAGACTTCTAAATCCTACACCTCCTTCATCATGTGGATGGCACAATGTATGCCATGAAGCCCAATGTCGAGTAGAATTCCCAACAGAATTCTCCAAAAGAATTTTGTAAACAATCTATGTATTTGTGCTGTAACACCCGCTGGCACATCACACACTGATAAAATATGAATAGGCATACTCTGAAGTACATGACTAATTAGCACAACCTTCCTCCTACTAAAAATAGTTTACCTGTCTATAAGCCTAATTGTCTTCGAATCTTCTCACCAATTCCTTGTAGTAATAGTTTAATATCCTGCCATAGTAAAATGGTACCCCTAGATTTGTGAAGGGGAAATCACCTCTATAATCTTTGTGACATAATACATTTTATCCTTAATAATCTGAGGAACAATGTGGTGCATATAGATTTCCCTTTTTTCCCTTTTCACCTTTTGCCCACTTGCCTCTTCCTATGCTGCTAATGTGTCCATTATCATTTTGAGTGATACCTCATTTGCTGATAAAAAAAATGATAGTGTCATCTGCATGTGCAAGACGATTTGTGTATGGGCTCCATTTTGGCATGCCAAAAGGTATAAATTCTTCATTGATGTGGAGTGCATTGTGGGCTCTGGACATACATCCTGCTTCTAAGATGAATAAAGTTGGAGATAATCGATCTTCTTATTTCAACCCCTGAATGATTTGAAGAAGCCTTGAGCATGACCATTAACTAGTATAGAGTACTAGTTATCAAAATGTTCTATATACCATATATATCAGCATCTCACAAAACCCCGTTTTTCTCAATACCATAGTCAAGAATAACCATGAGACCCTATCATAAGCTTTTGTCATATCTAGCTTGATGACTACATTGGTTAGCTTCCCCCTCATATTAATTATCATGAACTATTTCTTGCACCAGTAGTATATTCTCCACTATGCTCCTTCCCTTAACAAACCTTGCTTGGTGTGGTGAGATTACCTCTGTAATATGCTAACCATCCTTTCATGAATGACTCTAGAGAACACTTTGTTGATGAAATTTTCTGAGGCTAATAGGCCTCAAGTCTGAATAAGTATTAACCTCGTTCCTTTTAGGCATTAGAACTAGGTTGGTTATAGTTATGTATCTTGGTAGTTCATGACCACAGAAGAAGGCATGTACCATTCTAACTACATTATTAGCAATGATCTCCCAACTGCGATGAAAGAACTTTCTTGTGTAACTGTAATGACCCGACCGATTGTTTTGTGTATTTCAGCCTCATTTCTCCATTTAATGCTCTCCATATGCTTGTTTGTTATTTTGTGACTTATGGAGATGGTTGGTTTAATTTTGAGAAGGTTTTGGAGTGAATTGGAACACTTAATTCCATTTTGGAAGCCTAAGTTATAAGAGTTGACCGAGGTTTAACTTCTATTTAAACGGTATAGTATTGGTGTTTTAATGATTTCAATAGATTTGTATAGTGATTTTAGAGTTTGGCATATGTCCGGATTTGGATTTGGATTTGGAGGATCCTAGGATATTTTGGCCTCGGGTCGACTTTTGTTGACTTTTTGAAAATTGAATAAAGATCGAAACATTATTATTTGGAATTGATTCCTGTAGCCTTGTTTGACATTATTGAGTTGTTTTTGGTTAGATTTTTCCTGTCTGGAGGCCGATTTAAGAGGCAAGGGATTTTTGGAGTATTGTTTCTCGCGTGTTTGAGGTAAGTATCTTGTCTAGGCTTGGATTGAGGGTATTTTCCTTTTGGCTATGTTGTTTACTACATGTTGGGGGTGACATATAAGTGAGATGCCGAGCGTATATGTGTGCACCGTGGTTATGCATGACCTGGGTAGATCTTAGGCTATTATATGCTTTATTTTGCTATCATCTTTCTTTGATACCATGTTTTCTCCACTTCTATGACTACGTGAGTTATTATCCATGCTAGAAATCATGTCTAGGTTATCTACTTATCTATTTGAGACATGATAGGACTATTTTTGCTCTGTTGGATATTTGGCTTAGCCATAGTCATATTTTTCAGTCATGATATTATATTCGCGTGTTATATCTCTATCTCTATGCACTTATTATATGTTATATCACACGTTATTGGTATCCTTGTGTGTGACACGTGTTTGAGTTGAGTTATGGCACGTTGGCATATTCCGTATGATATATTGATTATGATACTGTGAGATGTTGGCATATTGAGATTTGAGCGATTTAATGACTGCTTTTGGGCCATAGAATCGTGTTGATATTGACTGTAAGGTGGTGTTTGCAAAAAGGCCCCATATTAAGCTGACTGGCATTGATTGTTGAGTGTTGATATTGATTGTGAGGTGATGCTTGCGCCAGGCCCCATACTAGGCTGAGTGATATTGATTGTTGACTTTTGATCCGATCAGTGCTTGGGCTAGGATCCAAACCTCTGGAGTCAGGTGATAACCCATTTTACTTTAGGCCCATGCTTAGTGAGGGACTTATGTCAGGCACTCGTATAGGAAGAAGCATGTGTGTGTGATGATTCAGGGGCATTGTACCAGGCACCGTGAGAGTGCTGAGAGTATGTCTGAAGGTACTTGTGCCAGGCAGTATTAATGTGCTGAGACTTTGTATACATGATGATTAAATTGTGACCTTTTTAATTTTTGCATGAATACTTGTCATACAGGCATAAAGTTGTATTTTCCTTATGCTAATTGGTAATTGATGTATCTCTTTGTTGTTTAGAGCTTGAAACATCAGCTTACTTTGATAAACCTTTGTTTAGGTGATTTCTGTGGGAAAGTTGATGCCTTGATGTCTCTATACTTGAAATGCATGCTTATTTCACCTCTTATTGTGATAGAGTTAAACCTGATATTATTCGAGCTGCTTTATTTCCTTTTGCCATTATTTTGTTGTTATTATTGTTGTTGTTGGCTGTTGAAAGTGAGTACTGGATCTTGCCGAGCTTGTCACTACTTTTAGCCCGAGGTTAGGCTTACTACTTATTGAGTACATGGGGTCAGTTATACTCATACTATACTCTGCACTTCATGAATGTGTAGATCCAGGTGTTGCTGATCGTGGCGGTTGCTAGTGAATCATATTCGGATTTGTTGAAGATTTCAAGGTAGCATTGTTGTTCCATTCGCAGGCCTTAATGTCCCCTCTTTTATATATGTTATTACATTTCAGTCTTCCAGAAAGTATTGTATTTTGTTCAGATTTTATATTTAATACTCTATAGAGCTCATGCACTCGGTGACACCAGATTTTGGGGTGACTTTATTTGTATCGTCATTTGACTTCAGTTATTTATGTTATTTTGCTATTTGAGATTATTTCTTAATGTCATTGAATTTTATTTTCGCATATTTATTGGTGTCTTGCCTAGCAAGCGGTGTTAGGCGCCATCACGGCTCTAGTGGATTTTGGGATGTGATAAGTTAGTATCAGAGCACTAGGTTGCCTAGGTCTCACGGGTCATGAGCAAGTCTAGTAGTGTCTTGCAGTTCAGTATAGAGACGTATGTACTTATCTTCGAGAGGCTACAAGATTGTTAGGAAAACTTCTCTTTCTTTCGTTCTCTGTCATGCGGATTTGCTTATCCCCAAGTCTAAAATTTTGCTTTTCTATTCTCTCACAGATGGTGAGGACACATTCTTCTGGTATAGCTGAGCAGGCGCTAGTACCCTAGGCCAGGACTGTGAGAGGCTAGGGTTGAGGTAGAGGAAAGGGTGGAGTACGTGCCACAGCTAGGGGCCCTACTCGAGAAGCTGTTGTGGAGCCATTAGTAGCTACCATTGAGAAGCAGATTCTTGACTATGTTGATCCGGAAGGACCAACTTAGGTTCCCCTTGGTTTACTTGCTACACCACCTGTTCAAAACACTTTGTTCCATATGGTTGGTTTATTTGAGAGTTGGCACAGGTCGAGGCATTCCCTACTGCCCCAGCTACTTCCCAGGCAGGGGGCGAAGCAAAAACCTAGCTAGTCGTACCCAGAGAAGATGGACCATGGTTATCAGACCCCCGGAGTGTTACCAGTTGGGGGAGTTTAGCCTACTATTACCGCGCAACCTGAGGATAGGCATGCGATGTCATCTGGTGAGCTGAAGAGGTTGGACAAGATCACAAAGTTGCATCCTCCTCACTTCATGCCGATGAGTTCTTGGATCGTTGTCACGAGATTCTGTGTAATTTAGGACTAGTTGAGTCCAATGGAGTTGACTTCACCGCCTTCCAGATGCAGAGTCCAGCCAAGAGGTGGTGGCAGGTTTATGAGCTGGCCAGACCAGCAAGATCACCTCCTCTTACATGGGCTTAGTTTTCCAATGTCATTTATGAGATATTTGTGCCCCACACCAGGAGAGCGGAGCTAAGGAGACAATTTGAGTACCTTCAATAGGGTCCGATGTCAGTTACCGAGTATGAGATGAGGTTTACCGAGCTATTCTGTTATGCTACTGTTTTGATTCCCTCTGAGGAGGAGAGAGTAAGGAGATTCATTGATGGTCTTTACCATGGTATTCGCCTTGCTATGGCTAGAGAGTTAGAGACGAGGACTTCATTTCTCTAGGTTGTGGAGATAGTGCATCATATTAAGTGCATCCACATTGAGACTAGAGAGATGATGCATGGTAGAGACAAGAGGTCCCGACATTTAGGTAGCTTCAGTGGTGCCTCATCTAGAGGCCAAGGTCGATTTGGGAGAGGCAATTCTAGACAGCTTATCCTACACCACCACCTAGTCGAGGAGCTTCTGTGCAGTCTTCGTTCAGTGCACTTCCAGCATAGAGTTCTCATCGTGCTCCATCTATTCAGGGTTTATCGATACCAGGTTCTTCTAGTGGATATTCTGGGTCACAATGATCAACTCGGGCCCCGTAGTCATGTCCGTTCAGAGGTTACATATGTTATGCATTTCTAGGGAGGACCGAGGTTGTTGCTTTTGATGTTGTTGTTACATGTATTGTTTCTGTGTGCCACAAAGATGATTCAGAATTGTTTGATCCTGGCTCTACTTATTCATATGTGTCATATGGACTACAAAAATGACCTTCAAAATTCAACAAATATTCTGCTCAACTCCACGATGGATATGCGGCCCGCGGAATGGTTCTATGGTCGCGAACTTGACCGCAAATTGCCTTCTTCTGCAAAACTTTCCACCAACTCCTCAGTGCATTCTTCAACCCAAAAGGTCTGTACCGCGGCTTGCAAGCTCGCCGCGAAGATTAACTAGTACCTCCGAATATATTTTCCTACCTCGGCACCACAAAACTTTAAATTCCTTAGCGAAAATTTTATTGGGCCTTACATCCTCCCCCGCTTAGGATAATTCTTCCTCGAATGAGGAGTAGAGTCTGCCAAAAACACCCAACGTAACACATCTCTTCTTCCACATACCTCAAGCCCCCAAATTTGACTAACTCCCAAATTTCTCAAACATTTTGGCATAGTTTCTACTGTAATTGGGCCCATCTACCTGCTATAGAATCACCAAAACCACTCCTAACAATACATCCACAACCCAACAAACATCACAGTATATCAATAATACAAATCTCAACATTACAGGCATTACATTATCAAAAATGGCACCTGGACATGAACTATACATATTTAAATTATAACACATAGAAAGTACCTTTCGAACCGCAACTATTTGGATATACAAACAAGTGAGAATATTTTCTTTCCACCACATCCTCGGCCTTCGAGGTGACCTCCTCGGCACACAGACTTCGCCATAGCACTTTGACAGAGGCAATCTCAACTTCCGGACTTGTCTAACAAGGATGAAAATTAGGTACCTCTCATAAGCCAATTACCCATTAACTTCACCTTCAATAGCCTCCACCGGAATAATAGGCAAGGGATTTCCAACTACCTTCTTGGGCATAGACACATGAAGCACCAGGTGCATGTGGAACAATGATAGGGGACATCATACTCATAGTTTGACCTATTTCCTTCAAGACTTCACAAGGCCCAATGTGAACTACACCTATTTTACCTTCATTAACAATTCACATAATATCTTCATGGAGAAAATCTTGAGAATACCCCGTTCACTTTATACAACTCTAGATCTCTACGTCGAACACCCGAATTAAACTCTTAATGACCTTCAACTCCCTTCTCCTCCTTATACTACGATGTGTTTGAATGAATATGACTATAGAGTTTCCTACACAACATGTTTGGTCATTGAATGATGCTTCTTCTTTGACATGTTTGAAACTACAGCTCTTTAGATATCTACTACAATGGGAACAACGAGGTTCGAGATCGAGCTAGAATTATTCAAGAATCCATCAATGTGCTGAGCAGGGGCATTTCAGGAGGTGATATCCTAAGAGATACGAAGGTGACTACCAATAGAGCTATCATGGTTAATCATTGTGATGACATCATTGATTTGACCAACGTGACCTACAGTTAACTAACCATGTACATGATCTTAAGATATAAAGGAAGTGAGTCACCTTTAGACATGTGATATATGGGAGGCATGATCGGAAGGATGAAGTCGTTAGTATCAATTATTCTTGGAAGACGATGAGTCATGAGAGGGATAGTGGCAATTGTTTTATTCCATAAGTGCCTTGTTCGACAATAGTAAGCTTTAAGGAGAAATAGCCAAGTACGTGACACTAGTTGCCTCCTTGAGTGTAGGGAAAATCAGTTTAACTCTAAATGAGAAGATTCTTGCACCATGAATGTGATAGAGATTTCAAAAATACATGAAGTTGCAATATGCTTTTAACAGTAATTGACACAAGGGATCTATGTCACAAGCCCACGAGGTTGAAAAAGAGGTTGATCACTTGTGAGGTTATTATTCTGGTAGCTTAACCTTTCTCGATAGTTGATCCTATATGAGAGGATTAGAGTTACGATAGGCTTGTCCTTCAAATTAATATGTTCATGATGTGTGCCAAAATTGGAAACATCCACCTGAAGTGGGGAGGGAAAGGTCGCGGTAAAGCTACTTAACTTCAACCATACACGAGCGAAATAATGTATCTAGGACATCCTAATATTGGGATGAAATCATGCATGAGTTGGAGAGGTTCTAATGGTTAATATGATGCTACGGGGAGAGAGGCAAATAAAAATCCAATCCACCTAGAGATGTGGAATATTAAGGATAGTAAACTCTCTGCATATGACAATGGCATAGTAAATGATTCTAGAAGCCGAGTGTTTAAAGATAACGGAACCTAGGGAGGCACTATAGTATAATCATGGGGGATTTGTAAATGTTCATAATGAGTTCGCCACGGGTCTTGTGACTTGAAAAGTACTCAGATGCCAATGAAGAATGGGAAAACATGAGAAGCAGACATGATGCTACGATAACCCCAAAAGTGCATTCGGTCTTGGCGGAGAGCCTATTAAGGATCCTTATAAGAAAGGAAGTGTTACAACGACATATGGAAGGACGCGATCTCACATGGTTATCCAACAAGCACCGAGAAACTAGCACAATGAATTTACTAACTAAGGAACACAGTCAGAACATGTGGTAGAGGTGTAAAGAGAAAATGAACACTTGTTATGAGCTAAATATGTTTCTGATATAATAACACTCAAAATGCAATACCAGGCCACGTCATGGGCAACTACAATACTAGGAACAAGGTGAGTTACTGCGGAATGGTCTAAGTGGACATAAAAGTTATACTAAGATGGGAAAGGAAAAGATCTTCCTATGAAGGATGTGTGAGGATCTCAAATTTCAGAGAAGCTTTTATGCAGACAAGTGACCCTTTCAATTGACATGAACACGTATGATAGGTGCTGAGATATGCTTTTATGTTACTAGATCATGAGAAGGGTTCATGATGATGTTCACAAAGGGAGTAAAGTGATTCCCTTAAATCCTTTGAGCCACATACACAGGAGAGGGAGAGATAGGCTCCAAAAAAATCTCAACACTAGGCTGCTTTACGATTCGATGACATGTAGGTAAATATTGTGATGGTGCGTGCACAAGTGAGCAGATGTTATCCATTTGAATCAAAAGGTTCTATAAGAAATCTATCAGGTATAGTCCCTTGTTGAGAATTTAAGGAGTCAAGTGGGAAGTATTAACCTAAGGTTATAACTCAATTCAAGGAAATAATTGTAGAGCTCACCACAAGAGGTTGTAAATAAGAGAATTGTGATAAAAAGGCTTCACGAATAATGCGTCTCGTTCAAAGAGTAGGTACATGCAATGTTTTGTGATTCAGTGTCTTGTTAAGACCATATTTATGTACACTCTTCAATGCAGATGTACATATACAACAAGGAAAACTTATGCGGTGTTCATAATGATGTACTAAGGAGTGACTTACTTGGTGACTTTAGGTTGACCGGGAAGTGCCTTAAATGATGCCCCTCGAATCCACACCCATAACATAAATTGGTACCATAGTGACATACCCCCAAATGATATCTCCTACACTTCTCGCAACGAGGATGAGGTTTGCTAAACCGACTCGCCTCACTGACCTGATATTTACCCTTTTTGCATACATCATAGGCTTTCCCCTATCCTTCCTCCAGGACCCTATGACGGTATTAACAATCTCTGTACCGGCTTGCTGTTTTATTTCAAGGTGTACCCAACCTAGGGCATTTGTTCTTCTTGTGCCTCCTCTTTCCACAACCATAACATATTTCAAGAGTCATCCGATATAAACCCAAGTGACGCTTCTTACAAATAAAATAATCCGGCTTATTAGTACCAACAACCCTCTTTCATTTCTTAGGTACTCTCACCACATGATCCGGTGGTGCAGTGACATTGATAGGATCAAGTGCACTTCCCCTAGCAACTAGTTCTTCCAATCCCTCCACGGCTTAACCCATTCTCCCAACGAACTCTCGTGCAATATCCCGTAGATTCAATAAAAGATCTCTTTAGAGCAGGTATTTCGGTTTGAGATACTATTAGGTGTATAGGAGGGAATAAAGTGGATTACGAGTCTTAGGACAATGAGATTTCATGTTGGGGTCACTTGGGATGAGTTTTGATTGAGGTCCATAGTGTACTGAGAAAGATGGGTGTTGTTGTGGAGGCGGGTCATGAATAATTTGAATTGGGTCCGTTTAGCTGCGGCTTAGGCCATCTTAGTAATAGATACGATCAGTTTCTTTAGATAATAGGGCTTTATAGATGTTTTGTGGCAATACCTTTCTAGTTTTGCAGTCTGCGTTACTTGGGTGATTTAGAGGGATTAATTTCTGATGGCTTAGTGATTGTCACGACCCAAAATCCAACTAGTCGTGATGGCACCTAACCCAACTTGCTAGGTAAGCCAAATAGCAGTAAACACAATTTAATAATAAAATTAAGAGTCAATAAGTGAAATAACTGAATTTCTTTATACAACTCCCCAAGGAATGGTAGTACGAGTCATGAGCCACGAAGACTTAGATTTACAAAACTGATAGGGAAAAATAATACAATATTTGTTCGAATGTACGCAAACAGAATCCAAATCTAGAACTACCAAGAACAAGTGGTAGTTATATCCAGAAGCAGGTACATCATCAAGGACAGTTTCCACCATGCACAACAACATCAGCTCCAAGATCTGCACGCAAGGTGCATAAGTGTAGTATGAGTACAACCGACCCCATGTACTCAATAAGTATCGTAACTAACCTCGACGAGGAATTAGAAACAATAATTATGAATGACAATCGATGTCCTTATATAGTTCACAAATTTCCAACAAGTATAGAACAAATATATGATCAAATCAAGAAAATCTCAAGTAAAACCACCTTGATGCTCACAACTCTTTGTTTTAAAGTGTTCTGCTCAGTCAACAATCCGGCATTTAAGGAAATGCAAGTAAATCAGGTAAACAGTCAAGGAAATTGCAAGTAAAGATGAAATGCAATAACCAAATATTAGTCTGTTGCGGCGCGCAACTCGATCCAAATAATAATAAGCCAATAAAGCTTGTTGCAGCGTGCAACCCGATCCAAATAACAATAACCAGTTCTCCTAGAGTTCACATCAACCAGAAACCCGTCGGTTTCTCACAATTCACGTGTACACCATCAAGATGAAACATGAGAGTTGGTCATATTCTGCAAAATGTAGTTCTGCAAACCCTGCATCAGTACAAATTATATGCAAAATTTTCAAAATCTGAATTTTGGCTCGAGTCGGTCATATTCTTGGGTCATGTTGTCTCTAATGAAGGAATTAAGGTTGATCCTCAGAAAATTGCAGCTGTGAAGAATTGGCCGAGGCCTACAACTCCAACAGAGATTCGCAGTTTCTTAGGCTTAGCTGGATATTACGGAAAGTTCGTGGAGGGGTTTTCTACTCTTGCCTCTCCATTGACTAAATTAACGCAGAAGGCAATTAAGTTCCAATGGTCAGATGCTTGTGAAAAGAGTTTTCAGGAATTGAAAGCAAGATTGACTACGGCACCGGTGTTGACTCTACCAGAGGGTATAGATGGATTTATGGTATATTTTGATGCTTCAAGAATCGGTCTTGGGTGTGTATTAATGCAACATGGGAAGGTGATAGCTTATGCTTCTAGGCAACTAAAGAATCATGAAAAGAACTATCCAACACATGATTTAGAACTTGCGACAGTGGTATCTGCATTGAAAATTTGGCGTCATTATTTATATGGGGTCTATGTTGATATATTCACGGACCATAAGAGCCTTCAATATATTTTCAAGTAGAAGGAATTGAATCTGAGGCAGATAAGATGGCTTGAGTTACTCAAGGACTACGACATTGATATTCTATATCATCCGAGAAAGACCAATGTTGTGGCTGATGCTCTTAGCCGGAAATCTATGGGTAGTTTGGCTCACTTGGAGGCATACCAAAGGCCATTGGCCAAGGAGGTTTACCGATTGGCTAGTTTGGGAGTTCGTCTTGCGGAATCTAGTGAAGGAGGGGTAGTTGTGCAAAATAGGGTTGAATCATCGCTTGTTGTGGAAGTCAAAGAGAAGCAATAAAACGATCCATTGTTGGTGCAATTGAAAGAAGGAATTCATAAACATAAGACCATGGCCTTTTCTCTTGGCATGGATGATGGTACACTGAGGTACCAAGGGAGACTATGTGTTCTAAATATGGATGGTCTCCGGGAAAGAATTTTGACTGAAGTTCACACTTCTAGATATTCTGTGCACCCAGGTTCTACAAAAATATATCATGATCTTAAGGAAGTCTATTGGTGGAATGATATGAAGAGGAATGTGGCGGACTTTGTGGCAAGATGTTCGATTTTTCAGCAGGTGAAGGCCGAACACCAAAGGCTCGGTGGGTTGGCACAGAACATAGAAATTCCAATGTGGAAATTGGAAATGATTAATATGGACTTTGTGGTAGGATTACCGTGCACTCCGCACAAGTTTGACTCAATTTGGGTGATTGTGGATCGACTCACGTAGTCAACACACCCTTTGCCGGTTAAGTCTACCAACACAACGGAGCAGTATGCTCAGTTGTATATCAAAGAAATAGTCAGGTTGCATGGCACCCCAGTTTCCATCATTTCTGATCGGGGAGCACAATTTACTGTTAATTTTTAGAAGAAATTTCAGCAAGGTTTGGGTACTCAGGTGAATCTTATTAGAGCCTTTCACCCGCAGACTGACGGGTAGGCAGAGCGGACTATTCAGACGCTTGAGGATATATTGAGCGCTTGTGTTCTAGACTTCAAAGGTAGCTGGGATGATCTTTTACCACTCATAGAATTTGCATACAACAATAGCTATCATGCTAGCATTCAAATTGCACCGTTCGAGGCTTTATATGGTAGGAGATGTAGATCTCCCATTGGGTGATTCGAAATTGGGGAGGCAGAGTTGATAGGGCCAAACCTTGTGCATCAGGCTATGGAAAAAGTTAGAATCATTAAGGAGCGGTTGAAGATTAGAAATCCTATTCGGATATTCGTCGTAGGGATTTGGAGTTCAAAGAAGATGATTGGGTTTTCTTGAAAGTTTTCCCCATGAAGGGTGTAATGAGATTTGGTAAGAAAGGGATTTTGGGTCCGAGGTATGTCAGACCGTAGAAAATTGTTAGTACAAGCTTGGGCTACCACCTGAGATGTCATTAGTACACCCAATGTTTCATGTGTCTATGTTAAAGAAAGTAGTTGGAGATCCGACACTCATTGTTCCGGTTGAGACTATTGAGGTAAATTATAAATTGACTTACGAAGAGTCTCCGATTTCTATTATTGATCGCCAAGTCCGAAAATTGAGAAATAAAGAAATTACCTCCGTGAAAGTGTTGTGGCGAAACCAACAGGTTGAAGAGGCTACTTGGGAGGCCGAGGAAGAAATGAAGAAAAAGTATCCTTATTTGTTTGAATAACTATGTATTTATAAAGTTATGATCTAGGAAAATTATAAGACTTACCTTCTATGAATTTTGTATCAACTGTACAATTGGCGTTAAGGGTGTTCCTTTCTGGAAATACATTGCTTGTGAGGCCACAATTGGTGTTGTTTTGTATTATGTTATGTTGTTGGATTACCTATATGTTGTTAGGATGTGTTTCTGGGGCTCTCTGACAGGTGGATAGGCCTAGTTACAAAGGAAACTCTAGCAAAATTTTTGAAAATTTAGGGAGTTAGTCAAATTTTGGGCTGCTGGTGTGTGGTATGAAAAACTAAGTTGCATAAGATGCTAATAACAGATTTTGACCCTCATTCGAGGACGAATGATCCTAAGTGGGGGATAATGTAAGGCCCCGTAAAATTTTGTAAAAGAAAATAATATTTCGTGGTGCTGAATTGGTTTTTTGGGTTGAACAATACACCGGAAAGTAAAGGAAATCTTTTGGCGGAAAAGTGCATTTCTGCGGTCCATTATGCAACCGCAGAATCACTCTGTGGACCACATAATGGCCGCAGAGTGAGGCAGTTACTTGGGTCAGTTGGAAGCAATTATGCGGTCGACTATGCGACCGCATAACTGTTATGCGGTGCATTATGAGACCGCATAACAGTTATGCGGACCGCATAGTGACCACATACACAGACAGTTCTTTTGGCTATTTTGTAACCAATTATGCGACCGATATGCAGTCCGCATAACCATTATGCGGTCGCATATGCGACTGCAAAACCTATTCCGGAGCTTCATTTTTGGGTTTTTAAAACCCGACCCTACTTCGTTAAATACACGTTTTGGGCCATTTTTGAGACATAATCTGATATTTTAGAGTGATAGAGAGTGCCCTAGAGTGAGAAGGTGTTCTTCAATAAATTTTCTTCAACTCTTGCTCAAGTTTTGTAAGATTAAGAAGGGAAGCTCACTAGGTCTTCATCCTAGAGGTAAGATTATACACCCTAAACCCTAATTTTGAAATCATCTTAAAATGGGTAATTAACAAGATAATTTTTGGGCATGAGAGTTGATTATTTTACATGCATGTGATATCAAGGGGTGTAGGAAGATTGTTAAACTAAGCATGGTAAAGATTGGGTTGTGGGATGATGGAATCCTCCGTAAAAAGACCTTGAAACCGTGTGCACACTTAGTGTTTGATAAAATGCTTAAATGAGCTAGAACCATGAACATCTTCTTAATTATGATTCAATTTGTTATATTTCTAAAATAGATTGAAGTTGCTAAGAATTCTGGAACGTTTTAGAGTTTATGGAAGCTCAAATGAGGTATGTTGGCTAAACTCTTCTCTTAGAATTGAATCACACGATATTCATGTAAATTATGTAAGTCCCGAGTAATTCATTATGAAATTGGCTATTCCGAGTAAGATTCGGTTGAAAGATATATGTTCAACAAGCATCCCAAATGCTCTATTCATGTTATGTTATCAATGGAGGATACGTTAAAGTATGGGCTATGCATTAATAATATTTCGACTTTAAGTCAAGTTCAAATTAAGGCTATCATGTCAAATTTTGTGAAATATCTCTATGTGCATTAGACTCTAAATTGCTCACATGTATACAACACACTTTGATTTGAATTGTGTTTATTGTTGATGATGAGGATGATATTTGAAATTGATAAGGTGAGCATGAAATACTGAATATGGCCAACGTGCCATGAATGATCTTATAATTATGGCCACTAGTGCCAATGAAATGAAAAGATGTGAAAGTACTATAAAATGCGATGATTGATATAAAAATGTTGATCTCTCAAATAAAATAGCCAAGCCGATCGGGTCGTGATCGGATACCATGCCGCACACTTGGTGGTGATTGTGCTGGAAATTGTAATTCAAATTGTGGTCGATGTCCCTAAAGGATAGCCTAGCGGATCGGGTCGTGATCGGACTCCGTGTTAAAGACGGTGGTATTGATATGGAGAGTAATTATGGTTGATGTCTCTAATGAGATAGCCTAGCCGATCGGGTCATGATCAGACTCCGTACTGAGAATACGGTGGTACTGGTATTGTGGACAATGGTATATTGATACTAAAAATCTCCCAATGTAAGATATGGAAATTAATTTGAACACTGTCTTGATCCTAAATTGAGGTTTGATATTAATTAAGGCTTTCATTGACATTATGATAATCTTGTTTGTATTATTTGTTATTCTATTGAGAGGGTGTTTAGCTATACATACTAGTGCTATTCGACAGTACTAACATCCCTTTTGCCGGGGCGCTGCATCTTTCAATGGATGCAGGTGGTTCCACAACAGCAGAAAATTGGTCTGTGATAGTAGTGCACCTTCTTCCCATCTGACTTGGTGATCCCCACTTCATTCCGGGGTCATGAATCTTTTGTACTTTGTGTATTCTGTTTGAGGTATAGCCGGGGCCTTGTTGCCGGCATTATCATTGTACTCTTCTTTATCTATAGAGGCTCCGTAGACATAGTGTGGGTTGTGTAGTGGTGCTGGGAAAGACAAACTATGCTATGTTGTGGTTGTATTACTTGCCCATTTGAGACTTTAAAAATGGTAAAATTTATGGTAAGAATTTGGTAATTGCAGACATGACCACTTTATTGTTTAATTAAGGAAAACATATATTATCTTTATTCATGAATGAGTTTGGGTGGAAGGAATCTAACAGGCTTGCTCGGTCGGGTTCACTCGGTTGAGCACCGGTCGCGCTCCTCGGTTTTGGGGCATGACAAAATAAAATGTACCCAAAAATAGAAAATGACACAAATAAGAGAATCGTCTCGCATGCTCGACAGATACTACCACAAACACAATGATAGGAACCCATCATCCAAAGGAGAACCAAAACACACGAAACCAACACAAAAGATAATTTCCCAACATAACTCCGCCGCAATGCGTGACCCAATCCCAACACCGGTCCACATGAAATACCTTGAGTCATAATGCTCAAAATCAATAATCATATGCAAATCAACATCAAATACCCGAAGTGCATGACCATAACCATGGACAAACGAATATCACAATATACCACAACTCGGAAAGACCATAACCAAGCCTCAATCAACTCTTCAACACCCCAAGAACCATCTTGCTCAAATTTCACAATAAGACCCAGACAGAACGCACCATGTGTGCAAATACACAACTGATCACAACCCATCGTAGCATGGAATAGCCATACATGGAACTCAACATACACGAATAAGATCAACTTTAATCGATGACACATCCTCCATTAATAGTTATGCTGAGTAAACAAATCCGACTCAGTGTAGAATACACATCCTCGTCCGCAACCAAGGGACACTCTGCCTCTGAGAACTCCCGATCTCTAAATCCCTAGAATACCAGAACCATCATATCTGATCTTAACTCGACCACTCAAATGACTAACACCTCCCTCTTAAGCAATCATCTCGCGAGAAATACTTATAATTCTTCTGTACCACATAGCAAAATCTGAATATCAACAGTCGATCAATCAGACGAGTACTACCATGCCATTGAAGCATCCGCAAGTCAAAACACGAGGTGCCTTCTGAAATGTGCACTCTTCTCAGGTGATACCAGATAGTGCCAGCATTCTTATAAGTATATGAAACTGTCCATGCTATCTAGAACTCATGATCTTCCCTCCAAAACTGAACCGTAAACTTGTATATGCAAATCTCAATCCCATACGACGCACCGTGTCTATCATGCCATCATACAAAAATGCGAGAACCCCATTATCAACTCTAATTCACAAGCGGAATACATACTCAATCAGTCAGAACCCTTCCACTTGATCCCATCCAGGAGAAATTCACAATACGCAACTACTCCTCATGCCGGTAGAAAGTATCCATCTCAACCGTGGTAGAAATCATCGAGAACTCTTCGAAATCCATTTGCACATAACTAAGCCATCAATAGTGAATTCATCTAACTCAACCAAGTCATGCAGGTTGCAAAACTCAAGGAAATTGCCACAAAACACCGGTAAAGCCTCACCCCATCATAAGAACCAAAAGAACCGACCATTCCCTTTACCATGTCGATCTAAACCACTACCAAGTTGATTTATTTCTTCGAGTTCCTCTTGACTTGACTTCAAGCTAACACTTCTCATTGCCATCACACTATGATCTTTAACCCAACACTCACCACAAGAGATCCTAGCATGAAACCATGTCACCCTAAGTCCCATAAGCCACCATATCCCCTTTTTAAGCACTCAAAATACCGCACCCGAGACGCCCACTCAGAAGAGACCTTATGTGAATTTAAAGCTATTTCTTTAACTTCTCAAATGCTGAAATGTAGAGTCACTAATGATATAGAAACACCGTAAGTCTCGGCATCATCCAATGCAAATCTCAGATCTTAGCCATATATAAATCCAAAAAATTCTCAAATGCCACACATGAATCTTGAACTCATTAGAACCTTTTTGAGAGTTATCCATCCTGTTCTAATCTCAAATGCACCGCCCAAACAAGACGAACGACTTGTGCTCCATTAGCACACCGACACCCAAAGAAGTAATCCACATCTCTAAGCAACCGAGTGAATCCATACTCTATGCACACTACCTTCACTAGGAATAACAACCCGAAACATTTCAAGATTTCGATATATCCACAGAGTGTAGTACATCATGCTTTCAGAAATTTTCTTACTTGAGTCATCCTCGGAATCAACCTCTTCAAGTCATAACCAATCCACACGTATGCCTTAGACCAAAACTAATGTAACACATAATCGTGCAATCAGATCGTCAATAGCAGACTCCCCCACTTGGCTCGAAGCCATGGAACCAAAACATGTGATAACCCACAATACCCTTACACCATAACTGCCATAATCCCACAATGTAATTCAACTAAACCCTTCATAAGAGAATGTAACACAAATCATAAAATACCTCAAGTCGTCTGCTAAGCTCACATTCATCCTCGTGAAAATCCAGGACGACGGCTTTCAAAAGACGAGTAAGGGATGGGGAGAGGGAGGCTCTCGAAACCAAACGAGACTAGAAAGAACATGGGAATTAGCACCATTCATAGGAGTGCTTTTGTCTCTTCGAGACATCAAAAGGACAACCATCTCTATATCTCGGTCTCAGTTTAGCATCATATATCGCTCTGGAGAGCATTTTTCTTGGTTGTAGTGCAGATGTTGGAGCAACTCCTCTATGCTATGGGTGTGGAGGGGGGGGGGGAGCTGTCGCCGCCTGATAGAGGTAGAAGTGGGGCCGTCAAGCAACCTTCCTCAAGAGATCCAAACTCAAATTGCTGCACATATGACGCATTGGTAGATGGAAAACTCTCCACAGAAACATCATAGAGACCACACAACCTCAGAACATCTGGCAGTAGATAACCTACATGTTTAGCCTCAAACTGGCATTTCTCTATACCCTTTCATGGCCACAACCACTATGCAATCACTAAATCTTCTCGAGTCCGAACTCGTCAACAAAACATAAGAATACACTTCATCTCGCAATCACATCATGCTCATCATATAGCCACCCAACCACCCACAAAGCCACCAGTCCCACTCCTAGGGACACTCCCGGACATACAAGTCCAACATCACATACTCATACTACTGTAGCCACCGAGCCCAAGCTGCGGTCAAAACCTAACCTCAAGTCCTCCAGACTGGCCTATCACAACACAAAAAATACATCTGGAACCTCATCCAAGACATCACAAGGCATCACAAGGCATCGTTGCACAGATGATACCGAGCGCTCAACAAAACATACGAGTGAGTGGAAGGAACTCAAAGAGATATGCTTCAAGCTGAATCAACGTTGCACGATAAGGAAAGAAAGATGGGAAGTTTATCCTCGATGCCCTGTTGCCTCTCGAAGATAGGTATGTACGTCATCATACCAATCCGCAAGACTCTACTAGACATTTGCTCATGACTCGTAGTACCTATGAACCTAGGGCTCTGATACTAACTTATCATGATCAAAAATCCAACTAGTTGTGATGGCACCTAACCCAACCCGCTTGGTAAGCGAAAACCAATAAACACAATTTAATGATAAAATTAAGAGTCAATAAGTGAAATACTGAATTTCTTCATACAACTCCCCAAGGAATGGTAGTACAAGTCATGAGCCACGAAAACTTAGATTTACAAAACTGATAGGGAAAAATAATACAACATTTGTTCGAATATACGTAAACAGAATCCAAATCTAGAACTACCAAGAACAAGTGGTAGTTATATCCATAAGCAGGTACATCATCAAGGACAGTTTCCGCCATGCACAACAACATCAGCTCCAAGATCTACACACAAGGTGAATAATTGTAGTATGAGTACAACCGACCCCATGTACTCAATAAGTATCGCAACTAACCTCGACGGGGAATTAGAAACAATAATTATGAATGACAATCAATGTCCCTATACAGTTCATAAATTTCCAAAAAGTATAGAACATATATATGATCAAATCAAGATAATCTCAAGTAAAACCACCTTGATGCTCACAACTCTTTGTTTTAAAGTGTTCTGCTTAGTCAACAATCCAGCATTTAAGGAAGAGATATGCAAGTAAATCAGGTAAAAAGTCAAGGAAATTGCAAGTAAAGATGAAATGCAATAACCAAATATTAGTTCATTGCAGTGTGCAGCCCGATCCAAATAGCAATAAGCCAATAAGGCTTGTTGTGGTGCACAACCTGACCCAAATAACAATAACCATCTCTCCCATAGCTCACATCAACCAGAAACCCGATAAAACATATAAATTCTGACAACTCATTCGCATACGAGTCCAACCATACTAGTTTCACTCAATTCCGACTCCGAATTATTGTTCAAAACTCAAAAATTAAGGAAAGTTTAGGCAAACACCCCCAATTTCTCTTTAAAATTCACCAATTAATACCAAATATCAAAAATGAAACCATGAAATATAATCAAAACCGAGTAGAAAATACTTACCCCAATTCATGTGGTGAAAATCACCTCCCAAATCGCTCAAATACGAGCTCTATAAATATGAATGAAATACTCAACCATTGAATAAATAGACACTGCCAGGCATCTTTGCATCTGCGACAGCCCAACTGCTTTTGCGGCGTTGCTTCTGCGACTAATTCTCCACTTCTGAGGAAACAAGTAACTATCCGACCTCTCACGCCTGCGGAAAATGCTCCACTTCTGCAACGTCATAGGTGCGAGGAAAATGCTCCGCATATGCGCTCCTTTCGCTTCTGCGCCAAAACTACCGCACATGCGCCTTCGGAGATGTGATGAAATCTCTGCATTTGCGGACTCTCGCCCCAGCTCGAAAATGATCTTCTAAGCTATGCTTGCCGCTCCTGCTGCTTCGCACCTACGCCCATATTTTTGCAGGTACGGTCACATCAGAACCCAGCAAAAACCACCCTCAACAAACATGTTCCCAAATGATTTGAAACTCACCCTAGCCCCCCAAGACCCCGTTCGAACATACCAAAAAGTACCAAAATATAACATGGGCCTACTCGAGGCCTTATATCACACATAACAACATTGAAACGATGAATCGCACCTCAAATCACATAGAGAACTTTTGTATTCAACTTCCAAAACTCGTGCCGAACCATATCAAGTTAACCTGGGATGACCTCAAATTTTGTACACAAGTTCCAAATGACAAAATGAATCTATTCAAATTCTTAGAACAAAAATCCAAACTCGATATCATCAAATTCAACTCCCGGTCAAACCTATGAATTTTCCAAATCTTCAAATTGCCCACTTTCGCCAATTAACACCAAAACCTTCAAGAAATATCCAAATGCAAATCCGGGCAGACGCCTAAGTCCAAAATCACCATCCGGACCTAACTGAGCCATCAAAACTCCAATCCAGGGTCAAATACACAAAGTTAAACTTGGTCAACTCTTCCAACTTAAAGCTCCCTTGTTGAGAATCATTCTTCCAAATCAATCCTGAATTACCTGAAAATCAAAACCAACAATTCACACAAGTCATAATACATCATATGAAGCTACTCAAGACTTCAAATAGCTGAACAAATCGGTCGTTACAGTTACGTGCAAATGGATTCCGAAGAGTGGTGACAATTTTACCACGACTTGAGGTTGATGTATTCTAAAAGTATGGGGAGGTTGTTACGTGTTGTGGTTTTTCTCCTAAACTGAGTTAAGTGGAAGATTTCTGGTCGATGTAGTGTGTAACCTACTCGTGATTCAGAGTTGATAACGAGATTCTCGTATTTTTGTGTTGTGGTCTTATAGATATGGTAAGCCGTAGGGATTGAGATTTAATAGACAAGGATGATGTTCAATTTTGAAAGGAATTTCATGAGTTCTAGACAACATGGGGGATTTTCGATATATAAAAGAATATTAGCACTATCTTGTATCATGTGAGTAGAGTGTTTATTGTAGAAGGTGCATTGTGTTTTGATTTGCGGATGTTGTGCTAATAGTATAAAGGTCGTGTAGGTGGTAACCATGGACGTTCAAATTTTTGCTACTTGGTGCAGAAGGTTTATAGGAGTATTTCTTATGAGGTGATTGTGTAGGCATGATGTATCAATCATTTAAGTGTGAGAGATAGAGATCTGGTATGGAGATTTTGTATTCTCGAGGTTTAGAGATTTGATCTTTGTGGAGGCAGATTATTCCATTGGTGGTAGACTGTGAAAGTGTATTAAGGTCTAGATGGCTGATGGTATTTTGGGAGGTTATTTACCTATTTTGGGATGATCTAAATCGGTTGGGTGCCTATTGGTAGGTCTAATGAGAATGAGTATTCTATACTGGATCAGATTTTCTTACTCAACACAGCTTTTTCTATAGGTGTCTCATTGGGATGAATGGATGTTATTCTTGCCTTGGTCTGTTTCATGTGTTACTCCTTATGTTATGATAGGTTGTGAGGCTACTTGACTATTTTCACACACCTTGTAGTTCTGTTTAGGCCTTGTGGAGATATATGAGTGAGATGGCTCCTGAGATGTTGATTTGATTATTGCACTATAGTTGTGCTTGCCTTTTTGTAGCACTCTATGATATCCGTCTTTCCGTGTTTATGTTTATGCATGGTATGTGCTTGTTGTTGATACATATTTGTTTGGCGAGTAGGAGGGTTTTGGCTCAACTAGTATTCCCGTGTGGAGCAGTATGATGATTGGAATGAGTTGTATGCTGCAATGGTATTATGTTTGGATACGATTTTTGGTGCATACTCCGTGTGTTTTTTTTCTATCTTATGAGATGGATTCATTGCATTGTGCTTTTTGTGATTGTATTTGTCAGGCTTATTGGACAATTCCCTCATCTGGTTCTCTTTCCACTATTGGTTACATTTGAGTTGTTACTTGTTTATTGCATGGATTTCATCGCATGCGATTTAGGTGGCATTTGGTGTGGCATGTCTGTCGGTCAGTTTGTACCGGTTGAGTTAATGTTATTGGACCTGGAATTTGTGCAATCGGATTTGAATAATGTGTGTATGGAAGAAGAATGTCATTAGTCAGCTCGAAATTTGGCAGAACCCCATGACTTGTCGATTTTACGTGTGGTTATAAGTTTTTACAGGATTCTTTTATTATTAACAGTGTTGTAAAGGTTCGGAACAATGTTCTATTTGAAATGAGGTATAATACTGGTACCTGATTTGATAATGAGCAATTATTGTGGTCAGAAGATAGTGTTATGAGTACATGAGCTTTGGGATGCGTCGTGTGATTATATCTTGGAAATATATTTATGGATTGCTTCGATTTGTTGAGATTGATACAGTATCTATATGGAAGAATCAGATCTAATATGGAGTTTCGAAAGTTGAAATTTTGTTCTAAGGACTGTAAGTTAAGGTTGAAGGATGAATTTATAGTTTGGATTGTGTTAATAGGCTTATATGTTTGAGGCGACGTGAGATCACCCATGGGTGTGTACATGTGATACAGTGTGTACACGTGATACTGTGAACTCTGGAGGGGTAGCTGATGGTAGGCTATAATCTCGTGTTTTAGTCGCTTATTGCACTCTAATTCACTGCACTTTATCTGTGTTTGAGCTTTAATTGGTAGTGTTAATACCCAACTTTGCCCTCATATTTTTTAAAAAATATATATTCTTTCAAAATATCACTTTGCCTTATTATTTAATTTACAAGATTTACACGAGCACCTTTTATAATTTTCCATAATTTTAGAGCTTTTAAATTAATTGTTTCTTGCATTAAATTACATAAAAATTCAGAATTATCCCTTTAAATTATTTGTGATGACTTAATCATCCAAATTACTATTTTGCGTCCTCATACATGTTTCATAATATTTTTTCACTTCATTTTATATAATTATGTTTACATTTTTAAGCTATTTATTTAATTTTACAATAATAACCTATATTCATATACAAAGACTCCTTATTTATACTGTTTGTGTTAAAATAGTATTTTATATTTTTGCAATGCTAAATAATTATTTTAAATCATTTTAGTGCATAAAAAATATTTTTTTATTTATTTACTAGCCATTTTTCTAAATTATTTTTAATAAATTGAGTGTACTTAAGAGCTGGCCCAAGTTTTTAAAGCCAATTTTCGGACCAAAAGGCCCAGTACCTTAGCCCAATAGCCCCAGCCCAAACCAAATGACCCATTAATCTAAAACCCATTCGGCACCCATCTCCACGACCCACCCCGCTCAAATTTTTAATCTTGGCCATTGATCTTTCAAGATCAACGACCCTCATTCATCCTCTCCTTTTAAATTAACCTCACCCAGACCCTAACCGTTATTTCACCCTTATTTCACCCGTCCGCCGCCCCCAAATCCTCTCGAACCTTCTCCTCTCTTCACAAACCCTAGTTGCCGCCTCCAGTTCTTTTCCAAATCCAATCCATCCATGGATTCTTACACTGATTTGCTTACCATTTTGGGATTATATCGTTGTTACTTGCATAAACATGGTAATACTTGGTACTTGCCCGATTTTGGCAAGTATCAGTCTCCCAAATCAAGAAGGATTGGACCTATTCAGTAAAATTGGGATGATTTTCCGTCCATATAAGTTTATGGCAAGATTACACGGGCCCGATTTAACAAGATCTCCGGCCAGTCTGTGATTCCAGTCAAACTAGGGTTTGCCTGATTTTCTCCTAAATTGATTCTAATCGATTCTACATGCTCTTCTTTCCTTATTTTGTGTCTGATTGATTATATTTCCTTGTTTGTTTGTTCAGTTTCTACTACTATATAAACTCCTCCCATAATCTCCTTTGACGGACGGAATCACTGCTATTATTCTCATTATTCACCTCTTTCACTTACTTACTCACTCTGTTACACTCAAATATTTTGTAAAACTGTTGAATTCTGGGCCGGCTGAAAGCCAAGGTCATTAAACAACCTCCTCCGGGGCAAGCACTGCTCGGAGCCCTTCTCGAGGCTCTTGTGAACTCTGAAGCATCAGAGATCTAGGGTTCTTGCTATTAAGCTCTTTACTACTCTTTTGCTCGTATAATTTTGCTACTGGTTAGTGCTTTTAACCCTTGCAATGTTAATTTTCTTTCTTTCCTTCTGCATACCTATATGTGTTTGAATTATATGAGTATGATTTAGTTGTGAATCCTTGATATTGCACTATTATGATAATGCTCAATACTCCTTTGTCTTTCAATGATAGTTGAATGCATGAGATAGTTTACTGCTTTGTCCTTAGTTTGTGTGAGGCTAGTATGTGTTCTTCATTATGGTCTGCACTTCTATGTTGGTTCTTTGTTTTCTTCTGGAATCAGCTCTGTACCTCTAGCATCTGAATATGTTTCAGTTTTGAGCTTCAATGAGTACCTATTTTGATATGAATCTGACTGTTATGACTATATGTTGTTAGTTATAGAATTTCTTCATACCTTGCTTTGGATACTATTACAACTCTATGGAAAACCTCCCTCTACTTTGAATGAATCTTTTAGTGCTGAGTCTTGTGTCTGATTGACTGTTCTTTGTGTACTAGCAATAACTATATTGAACACTACTTTAAGGTTTACTCTAAACATGTTTCCTTACTATCCTGATCCCTAGCATCACTTAGGATTTTAAGATAAACATTCCATTTTGCCTCAACTATGATCTTGCTTCCTTTCTAATATGCCTCCTAGTATGTCTTGATTCCCTGATTACCTGGCCTGTCATAATAGGTGTTTCAATGATGCCTTGCCTTCTGATGAGAATTAACATATTTGTCTTATGATGCTAAGATGTATATGTAACACCCTAGAAAAATTCGAAGTACATAAGTGTAAAGCCCCGTAAAAGTTTGCAAAAGAAAGTAATGTTTCCTGGTGCCGAATTGTATTTACGTGTTGAGTATATTATAGAAGGGAAGCTCACTAGGTCTTCATTATCTCGCAAGCTCGCCGCGGCTCGGACTTTTTGGGTTGAACAATGCACCGAAAAGTAAAGAAAAATGTCTGGCGGAAAAGTGCATTTTTGCGGTCCATTATGCGACCGCAGAACCACTCTGCGGACCACAAAATGGCCACAGAGCGAGGCAGTTAATTGGGTCAGTTGGAAGCAACAATGCGGTCGACTATGCGACTGCATAACTGTTATGCGGTGCATTATGAGACCGCATAACAGTTATGCGGACCGTATAGTGACCGCATACACAGACAGTTCTTTTGGCTATTTTGTAACCAATTATGCGACCGATATGCGGTCCGCATAACCATTATGTGGTCGCATATGCGACTGCAAAACCTATTCCGGAGCTTCATTTTTGGGTTTTTAAAACCCGACCCTACTTCAATAAATACACGTTTTGGGCCATTTTTGAGACATAATCTGATATTTTAGAGTGATAGAGAGTGCCCTAGAGTGAGAAGGTGTTCTTCAATAAATTTTCTTTAACACTTGCTCAAGTTTTGGAAGATTAAGATGGGAAGCTCACTAGGTCTTCATCCTAGAGGTAAGATTCTACACCCTAAACCCTAATTTCGAAATTATCTGAAAATGGGTAATTAACAAGATAATTTTTGGGCATGAGAGTTGATTATTTTACATGCATGTGATATCAAGGGGTGTAGGAAGATTGTTGAACTAAGCATGGTAAAGATTGGGTTGTGGGATGATGGAATCCTCCATAAAAAGACCTTGAAATCTTGTGCACACCTAGTGTTTGATAAAATGCTCACATGAGCTAGAACCATGAACATCTTCCTAATTTTGATTCAATTTGTTATATTTCTAAAATAGATTAAAGTTTCTAAGAATTCCGGAAAGTTTTAGAGTTTAAGGAAGCTCAAATGAGGTATGTTGGCTAAACTCTTCTCTTAGAATTGAATCCCACGATATTCATGTATATTATGTAAGTCCCGAGTGATTCATTATGAAATTGGATATTCCGAGTAAGATTGGGTTGAAAGATATATGTTCAAGTATGGGCTATGCATTAATAATGTTTCGACTTTAAGTCAAGTTCAAATGAAGGCTATCATGTCAAATTTTGTGAAATATCTTTATGTGCATTAGACTCTAAATTGCTCACATGTGTACTACGCACTTTGATTTGAATTGTGTTTGTTGTTGATTATGAGGATGATATTTGAAATTGATAAGGTGGGCATGAAATACTGAATATGGCCAACGTGCCATGAATGATCTTATAATTATGGCCACTAGTGACAATGAAATGAAAAGATGTGAAAGTATTATGAAATGCGATGATTGATATAAAAAGGTTGATGTCTCAAATAAAACAGCCTAGCCGATCGGGTCGTGATCGGATACCATGCCGCACACATGGTGGTGATTGTGCTGGAAATTGTAATTGAAATATTGGTCGATGTCCCTAAAGGATAGCCTAGCAGATCGGGTCGTGATCGGACTTCGTGTTAAAGACGGTGGTATTGATATGGAGAGTAATTGTGGTTGATGTCTCTAATGAGATAGCCTAGCCGATCGGGTTGTGATCAGACTCCGTACTGAGAATACGGTGGTACTGGTATTGTGGACAATGGTATATCGATATTAAAAATCTCCCAATGTAAGATATGGAAATTAATTTGAACACTGTCTTGATCCTAAATTGAGGTTTTATGTTAATTAAGGCTTTCATTGATGTTATGATAATCTTGTTTGTATTATTTGTTATTCTATTGAGAGGGTGTTTAGCTATACATACTAGTGCTATTCGACAGTACTAACGTCCCTTTTGCCGGGGCACTGCATCTTTCAATGGATGTAGGTGGTTCCACAACAGGAGATATTGGTCTGTGATAGTAGTGCACCTTCTTCCCATCTGACTTGGTGAGCCCCACTTCATTCCGGGGTCATGAATCTTTTGTACTTTGTGTATTCTGTTTGAGGTATAGCTGGGGCCTTGTTGCCGGCATTATCATTGTACTCTTCTTTATCTATAGAGGCTCCGTAGACATAGTGTGGGTTGTGTAATGGTGCTGGGAAAGACAAACTATGCTATGTTATGGTTGTATTACTTGCCCATTTGAGACTTTAAAAATGGTGAAACTTATGGTAAGAATTTGGTAATTGCAGACATGACCACTTTATTGTTTAATTAAGGAAAACATATATTATATTTATTCATGAATGAGTTTGGGTAGAAGGAATCTAACAAGCTTGCTCGGTCGGGTTCACTCGGTTGAGCGCCGGTCGCGCTCCTCGGTTTTGGGGCGTGACAAAATCAAATGTACCCAAAAATAGAAAATGAGACAAATGAGAGAATCGTCTCGCATGCTCGACAGATACCACCACAAACACAATGATAGGAACCCATCATCCAAAGGAGAACCAATACACACGAAACCAACACAAAAGATAATTTCCCAACATAACTCTGCCGCAATGCATGACCCAATCCCAACACCGGTCCACATGAAATACCTCGAGTCATAATGCTCAAAATCAATAATCATATACAAATCAACATCAAATACACGAAGTGCATGACCATAACCATGGACAAACGAATATCACAATATACCACAACTCGGAAAGACCATAACCAAGCCTCAATCAACTATTCAACACCCCAAGAACCATCTTGCAAAAATTTTGCAATAAGACCCAGACAGAACGCACCATGTGTGCAAATACCCAGTTGATCACAACCCATCGTAGCATGGAATAGCCATACATGGAACTCAACATACACGAATAAGATCAACTTTAATCGATGACACATCCTCCATTAATAGTTATGCTGAGTAAACAAATCTGACCCGGTGTAGAATACACATCCTCGTCCGCAACCAAGGGACACTCTGCCTCTGAGAACTCCCGATCTCTAAATCCCTAGAATACCAGAACCATCATATCTGATCTTAACTCGACCACTAAAATGACTAACACCTCCCTCTTAAGCAATCATCTCGCGAGAAATACTTCTATAATTCTTCTGTACCACATAGCAAAATCTGAATATCAACAGTCGATCAATCAGACAAGTACTACCATGCCATTGAAGCATCCGCAAGTCAAAACACGAGGTACCTTTTGAAATGCGCACTCTTTTCAGGTGATACCAGATAGTGCTAGCATTCTTATAAGTATATGAAACTGTCCATGCTATCTAGAACTCATGATCTTCCCTCCAAAACTGAACCGCAAACTTGTATATGCAAATCTCAATCCCACACGATGCACCGCATCTATCATGCCATCATACAAAAATGCGAGAATCCCATTATCAACTCTAATTCACAAGAGAAATACATACTCAATCAGCCAGAACCATTCCACTTGATCCCATCCAGGAGAAATTCACAATACGCAACTACTCCTCATGCCGGTAGAAAGTATCCATCTCAACCGTGGTAAAAATCATCGAGAACTCTTCGAAATCCATTTGCACATAACTAAGCCATCAATAATGAATTCCTCTAACTCAACCAAGTCATGCAGGTTGCCAAAACCCAAGGAAATTGCCACAAAACACCGGTAAAGCCTCACCCCATCATAAGAACCAAAAGAACCGACCATTCCCTTTACCATGTCAATCTAAACCACTACCAAGTTGATTTATTTCTTCGAGTTCCTCTTGACTTGACTTCAAGATAACACTTCTCATTTCCATCACACTATGATCTTTAACCCAACGCTCACCACAATAGATCCTAGCATGAAACCATGTCGCCCTAAGGCCCATAAGCTACCATATCCCCTTTTTAAGCACTCAAAATACCGCACCCGAAACACCCACTCAGAAGAGACCTTATGTGAATTTAAAGCTATTTCTTTAACTTCTCAAATTCTGAAATGTAGAGTCACTAATGATATAGAATCACCGTAAGTCTCGGCATCATCCAATGCAAATCTTAGATCTTAGCCATATATAAATCCAAAAAATTCTCAAATGCCTCACATGAATCTTGAACTCATTAGAAGCTTTTTGAGAGTTATCCATCCTGTTCTAATATCAAATGCACCGCTCAAACAAGACAAACGACTTGTGCTCCATTAGCACACCGACACCCAAAGAAGTAATCCACATCTCTAAGCAACCGAGTGAATCCATACTCTATGCACACTACCTCCACCAGGAATAACAACCCGAAATATTTCAAGATTTTGATATATCCGCAGAGTGTAGTACATCATGCATCCAAAAAATTTCTTACTTGAGTCAACCTCTTCAAGTCATAACCAATCCACAAGTATGCCTCAGACCAAAACTAATGTAATACATAACCACGCAATCAGATCGTCAATAGCAGACTCCCCCACTTGGCTCGAAGCCATGGAACCAAAACATGTGATAACCCACAATACCCTTACACCATAACTGCCATAATCCCACAATGTAATTCAACTAAACCCTTCATAAGCGCATGTAACACAAATCATAAAATACCTCAAGTCGTCTGCTAAGCTCACATTCATCCTCGTGATAGTCAAGCAACCTTCCTTAAGAAATCCAAACTCAAATTGCTGCACATATGACGCATTGGTAGATGGAAAACTCTCCACAGAAACATCATAGAGACCACACAACCTCAGAACATCTGGCAGGAGATAACCTACATGCTTAGCCTCAAACTGGCATTTTTCTATACCCTTTCATGGCCACAACCACTATGCAATCACTAAATCTTCTCGAGTCCGAACTCGTCAACAAAACATAAGAATACACTTCATCTCACAATTACATCATGCTCATCATATAGCCACCCAACCACCCACAAAGCCACCAGTCCCACTCCTAGGGACACTACCGGACATACAAGTCCAACATCACATACTCATACTACTGTAGCCACCGAGCCCAAGCTGCGGTCAAAACCTAACCTCAAGTCCTCCAGACTGGCCTATCACAACACAAAAAATACATCTGGAACCTCATCCAAGACATCACAAGGCATCACAAGGCATCGTTGCACAGATGATACCGAGCGCTCAACAAAACATACGAGTGAGTGGAAGGAACTCAAAGAGATATGCTTCAAGCTGAATCAACGTTGCACGATAAGGAAAGAAAGATGGGAAGTTTATCCTCGATGCCCTGTTGCCTCTCGAAGATAGGTATGTACGTCATCATACCAATCCGCAAGACTCTACTAGACATTTGCTCATGACTCGTAGTACCTATGAACCTAGGGCTCTGATACTAACTTATCATGATCAAAAATCCAACTAGTCGTGATGGCACCTAACCCAACCCGCTTGGTCAGCCAAAAACAGTAAACACAATTTAATGATAAAATTAAGAGTCAATAAGTGAAATACTGAATTTTTTTATACAACTCCCCAAGGAATGGTAGTACAAGTCATGAGCCACGAAGACTTAGATTTACAAAACTGATAAGGAAAATTAATACAACATTTGTTCGAATATACGTAAACAGAATCCAAATCTAGAACTACCAAGAACAAGTGGTAGTTATATCCAAAAGCAGGTACATCATCAAGGACAGTTTCCGCTATGCACAACAACATCAGCTCCAAGATCTACACACAAGGTGCATAAGTGTAGTATGAGTACAACCGACCCCATATACTCAATAAGTATCGCAACTAACCTCGACGGGGAATTAGAAACAATAATTATGAATGACAATCGATGTCCCTATACAGTTCATAAATTTCCAACAAGTATAGAACATATATTTGATGAAATCAAGAAAATCTCAGGTAAAACCACCTTGATGCTCACAACTCTTTGTTTTAAAGTGTTCTGGTTAGTCAACAATCCAGCATTTAAGGAAGAGATATGCAAGTAAATCAGGTAAAAGGTCAAGGAAATTGCAAGTAAAGATGAAATGCAATAACCAAATATCAGTTCATTACGGCGTGCAGCCCGATCCAAATAACAATAAGCCAATAAGGCTTGTTGTGGTGCGCAACCTGATCCAAATAACAATAACTATATCTCCCAGAGCTCACATCAACCAGAAACCCATCGGTGTCTCACAATCTGCGTGTACACCATCAAGAGAGAAACATAAGATGGTGACCCTAGGAGGATGGATCCATATCCAACGTGCTACCAACCCGGCATGGTCACAGGCTCAATATCATAAACCGCCCGGTGTGGTCACAGACTCAATATCAACTGCAAGGACAACTCACATGTTACATGAGCAACTCACGTGCCATAATATCAGTATCTGGATTCGCACGGATAACTCATGTGCTGCACGGACTTCCCACGTGCCGATACTCACAATCCGCCAGGCGTGGTCACATGCTCAATATCACAATTCGCCCGACATGGTCACATATATTACAACACAATCTGCCCGGCGTGGTCACATACATCCACTCCAAATCATATCAGACAGAAGCAAATATACAAGAATATATGTATGTGATCAACGAATATTAGATTTCATGCCCCTGGACTGGTATAAGTGACATGCTAAAGTGTATCCATGTGCAAAGTGTGCTATCATAGCTCAAATCGATAATTTCATCATAGAAATAATAATTACCAAGTTTATTCATGGAATTAGCTTCTTCGTAACCTCAAACATGGTTCGAATAGTTCACAACAATGTTACAAATACAAGAAACATTATAGCTTAAAGCTTAACAGTCAATTCTAGGCATATCATAGCCTAAGCACTACCCCGAGCATGGATGAATACCCCGGTGCTCGCACATGGGCTCAAACCCCACACATATGCACACTCATAGAAGTTGCTATCACAAATAATTCAGGCAACTTGTGCCTCAACCAAGTTTAGATAGGATATCTACCTCAAACATGCAAAAATAATTACCGAGCAAGCCAAACAACACTCTATAAATGCCATCTCGCGCGTATCAAATTCCGAACGGCTCGAAACTAGCCAAAAGCATCTCAAAAACATCAAATAATGCCAAAGGAAACCAACCCAAATGATAAAGGTCGAATCTTTAATCAATAACTCAAAGTCTACTAAAATATCAAACCTGGGCTTGCACCTTGAAACCCGACAAAACATATAAATTCCAACAACTCATTCGAATACGAGTCCAACCATACTAGTTTCACTCAATTCCGACTCCGAATTATTGTTCAAAACTCAAAAATTAACTTTAGGAAAGTTTAGGCAAACACCCCCAATTTCTCTTTAAAATTCACCAATTAATACCAAATATCGAAAATGAAACCATAAAATATAATCAAAACCGAGTAGAAAATACTTATCCCAATTCATGTGGTGAAAATCACCTCCCAAATCGCTCAAATACGAGCTCCATAAATATGAATGAAATACTCAACCATTGAATAAATAGACACTGCCAGGCATCTTCGCATCTGCGATAGCCCAACTGCTTTTGCGGCGTTGCTTCTGCGACTAATTCTCCACTTTCGAGGAAACAAGTAACTATCTGACCTCTCATGCCTGCGGAAAATGCTCCACTTCCAAGGAGGTTTATCGATTGGCTAGTTTGGGAGTTCGTCTTGCGGACTCTAGTGAAGGAGGGGTAGTTGTGCAAAATAGGGTTGAATCATCGCTTGTTGTGGAAGTTAAAGAGAAGCAATACAACGATCCATTGTTGGTGCAATTGAAAGAGGGAATTCATAAACATAAGACCATGGCCTTTTCTCTTGGCATGGATGATGGTACACTGAGGTACCAAGGGAGACTATGTGTTCTAAATATGGATGGTCTCCGGGAAAAACTTTTGACTGAAGCTCACACTTCCAAATATTCCGTGCACCCAGGTTCTACAAAAATATATCATGATCTTAAGGAAGTCTATTGGTGGAATGATATGAAGAGGAATGTGGCGGACTTTGTGGCAATATGTCCGAATTTTCAGCAAGTGAAGGCCGAACACCAAAGGCTCGGTGGGTTGGCACAGAACATAGAAATTCTAATGTAGAAATGGGAAATGATTAATATGGACTTTGTGGTAGGATTACCGCGCATTCCGCACAAGTTTGACTCAATTTGGGTGATTGTAGATCGACTCACGTAGTCAACACACTTTTTGCCAGCTAAGTTTACCAACACAGCGGAGCAGTATGCTCAGTTGTATATCAAAGAAATAGTCAGGTTGCATGGCACCCCAGTTTCCATCATTTCTGATCGGGGAGCACAATTTACTGCTAATTTTTGGAAGAAATTTCAGCAAGGTTTGGGTACTTAGGTGAATCTTCGTACAGCCTTTCACCCGCAGACTGACGGGCAGGCAAAGTGGACTATTCAGATGCTTGAGGATATATTGAGCGCTTGTGTTCTAGACTTCAAAGGTAGCTGGGATGATCTTTTACCACTCATAGAATTTGCATACAACAATAGCTATCATGCTAGCATTCAAATTGCACCGTTCGAGGCTTTATATGGTAGGAGATGTAGATCTCCCGTTGGGTGATTCGAAATTGGGGAGGCAGAGTTGATAGGGCCAAATCTTGTGCATCAGGCTATAGAAAAAGTTAGAATCATTAAGGAGCGGTTGAAGACTGCTTAGAGTCTTCAGAAATCCTATTCGGATATTCGTCGTACGGATTTGGAGTTCAAAGAAGATGATTGGGTATTCTTGAAAGTTTCCCCCATGAAGGGTGTAATGCGATTTGGAAAGAAAGGTAAATTGGGTCTGAGGTATGTCGGACAGTACAAAATCATTAGTACAAGCTTGGGCTACCACCTGAGATGTCATTAGTACACCCGGTGTTTTATGTGTCTATGTTAAACAAAGTAGTTGGAGATCCGACACTCATTGTTCCGGTTGAGACTATTGTGGTAAAAGATAAATTGACTTACGAAGAGTCTCCGGTTTCTATTATTGATCGCCAAGTCCGGAAATTGAGAAATAAAGAAATTACCTCCATGAAAGTGTTGTGGCGAAACCAACAGGTTGAAGAGGCTACTTGGGAGGCCGAGGAAGAAATGAAGAAAAAGTATCCTTATTTGTTTGAATAACTATGTATTTATAAAGTTATGATCTAGGAAAATTATAAGACTTACCTTCTATGAATTTTGTATCAACTGTACAATTGGCGTTAAGGGTATTCCTTTCTGAAAATACATTGCTTGTGAGGCCACAATTGGTGTTGTTTTGTATTATGTTATGTTGTTGGATTACCTATATGTTGTTAGGATGTGTTTTTGGGGCTCTCTGACAGGTGGATAGGCCTAGTTACAAAGGAAACTCTGGCGAAAGTTTTGGAAATTTATGGAGTTAGTCAAATTTGGGGCTGCTGGTGTGTGGTATGAAAAACTGAGTTGCATAAGATGCTAATAACTGATTTTGACCCTCATTCGAGAACAAATGATCCTAAGTGGGGGATAATGTAAGGCCCCGTAAAATTTTGCAAAAGAAAATAATGTTTCATGGTGCTGAATTGGTTTTTTGGGTTGAACAATGCACCGGAAAGTAAAGGAAATCTTTTGGCAGAAAAGTGCATTTCTGCGGTCCATTATGCAACCGCAGAATCACACTGCGGACCACATAATGGCCGCAGAGCGAGGCAGTTAATTGGGTCAGATGGAAGCAACAATGCGGTCGACTATGTGACCGCATAACTGTTATGCGGTGCATTATGAGACCGCATAACAGTTATGCGGACCGCATAGTGACCACATACACAGACAGTTCTTTTAGCTATTTTGTAACCAATTATGCGACCGATATGCGGTCCGCATAACCATTATGCGGTCGCATATGCGACTGCAAAACCTATTCCGGAGCTTCATTTTTGCGTTTTTAAAACCCGACCCTACTTCGTTAAATACACGTTTTGGGCCATTTTTGAGACATAATCTGATATTTTAGAGTGATAGAGAGTGCCCTAGAGTGAGAAGGTGTTCTTCAATAAATTTTCTTCAACTCTTGCTCAAGTTTTGAAAGATTAAGAAGGGAATCTCACTAAGTCTTCATCCTAGAGGTAAGATTCTATACCCTAAACCCTAATTTCGAAATCATCTAAAAATAGGTAATTAGCAAGATAATTTTTGGGCATAAGAGTTGATTATTTTACATTCATGTGATATCAAGGGGTGTAGGAAGATTGTTGAACTAAGCATGGTAAAGATTGGGTTGTGGGATGATGGAATCCTCCATAAAAAGACCTTGAAACCTTATGCACACCTAGTGTTTGATAAAATGCTCAAATGAGCTAGAACCATAAACACCTTCCTAATTTTGATTCAATTTTTTATATTTCTAAAATAGATTGAAGTTGCTAAGAATTCCGGAATGTTTGAGAGTTTAAGGAAGCTCCAATGAGGTATGTTGGCTAAACTCTTCTCTTAGAATTGAATCCCATGATATTCATGTAAATTATGTAAGTCCCGAGTGATTCATTATGAAATTGGCTATTCCGAGTAAGATTGGGTTGAAAGATATATGTTCAACAAGCATCCCAAATGCTCTATTCATGTTATGTTATCAATGGAGAATGCGTTAAAGTATGGGCTATGCATTAATAATGTTTCGACTTTAAGTCAAGTTCAAATGAAGGCTATCATGTCAAATTTTGTGAAATATCTCTATGTGCATTAGACTCTAAATTGCTCACACGTGTACTACACACTTTGATTTGAATTGTGTTTGTTGTTGATGATGAGGATGATATTTGAAATTGATAAGGTGAGCATGAAATACTGAATATGGACACCATGCCGAACACATGGTGGTGATTGTGCTGGAAATTGGTATTGATAGTAATTATGGTTGATGTCTCTAATGAGATGGCCTAGCCGATTGGGTCGTGATCGAACTTCGTACTAAATTTATGGTTGTATTGGTATTGATAGTAATTGTGGTTGATTCTCTAATGAGATAGCCTAGCCGATCGGGTTGTGATCGAACTCCGTGCTAAAAGTACGGTGGCATTGGTATTGTGAATATTAGTATTGTGAACAATGGTATATCGATACTAAAATTCTCATAATATGAGATATGGAAATTAATTTGAACACTGTCTTGATCCTGAATTGAGGTTTGATGTTGATTAAGACTTTCATTGATATTATGATAATCTTGTTGTATTATTTGTCATTCTATTGAGAGGGTGTTTAGTTATACATACTAGTACTATTCGACGGTACTAACGTCCCTTTTGCCGGGGGCGCTGCATCTTTCAATGGATGCAGGTGGTTCCACAGCAGGAGATATTGATCAGTGATAGCAGTGCACCTTCTTCCCAACTGACTTGGTGATCCCTTCATTCCGGGGTCATGAATCTTTTGTACTTGTGTATTCTGTTTGAGGTATAGCCGGGGCCTTGTTACCGGCATTATCATTGTACTCTTCTTTATCTATAGAGGCTCCATAGACATAGTATGGGTTGTGTATTGGTGCTGGGGAAAGACAAACTATGTTATGTTGTGGTTGTATTACTTGTCCATTTGAGACTTTAAAAATGATGAAACTATTGGAAATGAATTGGTATTGTAGACATGAACACATTTTCGTCTAATTAATGAAAATATGTATTATCTCTATTCGTGGATGAGTTTGGGTAGAATGAAATCTAACAGGCTTACTCGGTCGGGTTCACTCGGTTGAGCGCCGGTCGCGCTCCGCGATTTTGGGGCGTGACAGTATACTTAGCCTAAATTGGACTTCGTAAGTCTCAACCTGTTAGTGTTAATTTCTGTCAAACTTTGCAAACCTCTTCCTCCCCCTAACTCTCCCAATATATGTTTGTTATGTGCTACTTTGCTAAATGTTGAAGTTCTACTGAACAAAGTCTTATGATCCGCTTGATTAGCTGCTTTGTATGCTCAACTTGGCTATGTCTATTTTAAGTGTAAGTGTATCACCTAACTTTTGTCCCTTTATCACTATCCACTCTCCTTACTTGCTACTCATGCTATTATGAACTCCTCATTCTTAGCTGGCTGAAAGCCAAGGCTATCTAGGTTCTGTTGTCGGCCTCCCTAGTGTGAGCACTGCTCGGGGTCCAATTGAGGCCCTTGTGAACTATGACACACTAGGGCTTGGTCCTTAGTCACTTCCTCAATCTCAAAGTTGTTCCTATTTACTCTACTTCCCCCTGTTATGTGTTGTGTACCTGAATTGGTTGGTTCAAGTTATGCAACATTTGGTGTTGTGGTTGAGTAAATTGGTTTTGGACTCCTCTATGGATCCCTGAGTCGTGTATTGAATGTGGCTCTTTGTTGAAGGCCTGGGTACGCTGTGTAAGAGTTATTGAAGGCCCAGGCAATGCTGGGTATTTATTTTTATTTGGGCCTGTTGTGGGCCTATTATTACAGTTATGTAATGCTGTTACTTTTACTCATTATCGGGCCTGTAATAATCTTTGTATAAACAATTGGGGTTGTTAGTAAAAGGGAATGGGGTAGATTTTAATATTTACATGCGATGGGTAGATAACATGCCTATAGAACTTAATAATGTGTTTGCTATATGTGTCGTTCACTCTCTATGTACGCTATAGAAATCATGCTATTAGGAGAAGCACACACTCACACTACTTGTCTACTAGCAAAGCATGAGCTCAAATGCTTCAATTATCCTTGTTGCTACATGTTATTAGAAAACATGCCCATAGGAAATAAATATCGTTGAACTTTCCTTCAATTTGCATTGCTAGAAGTCATGCCTATAGGATTTGGATCATTTCATTTGCTATTGTATCACACTGTTCAATAGAAACCATGCCTATAGGACTAAGTATAACAATAAAATCAATTCCAAGTGCTAATCGTTAAAGCTCCTGCCTATAGGATACTACAATTCGCCTTAATAACTATTAATGATGCCCCTCTCTTAACATTGTTTATTGTTCACTTAGACCACTATCAAAAGCGTGAGTAATTCTAGGTTTCTCCCGATAGATTCCATTGTCTTTACTACATAAATCACTTAGACGCAACATCTACAGGATTAATAACTAGAAATCTGCAATTTCAACAATTAATATGCGACAACTGTACAATCCTGTCTATGGGCGACGCTTGGTTTCTGAAACTGCTTGCATGCCTTAACGTCTTGTCCCATAGAAATCATGTCTACAGGGATCTAAGTTCTTAATTCTGAACTGCTCAACATACAATTTGTCTTGCGTGCATTTGTTGCTTAAAAGTGGAGGCAAACTTGAGCCTTGACAGCCTATATGTGAAGTCCAATGTGTTTCGTATGTCGCCTAGTTTTGACATTTCTGAGAAGCCTAAGTGAGGTCTAGAACCATCCAAAGTAAAGGTCCAACACCTCCTGGACCAAAGGTATGGGACGGGTAGTGCACGCATAGGGTACAGCCTATTATAGAATTAGAACGCTTATAGGTAACAACTTTAACATAGTAATCGGGTAGCAGGAGATGATAGTCGGTGCCCGCTGAATAATATGAGTAACATCCCATCTTGAGGGGGTTACGAAGTATTATTTATGTTGCACAGGGTGATCCTTTAGGCTAAAAAACATAGGATCCCCCCCCTCTTTATATGTTGTAATAAAGTTCTTTGACTTCTGAATTCCCTTTGATTACTTGATCACCTAGCTTAATCGTAATCCACATAATCTTAAGTTTGGTTGGGATCCATAGTTGTGGACCTCGAGGAGTGCCTAACACCTTCTCTTTGAGGTAAATTGATCCCTTACTCGATCTTTGGTGGCATTGACTAGTCAAACAGAGTTATCTGCATAATAGGTGCCCTAACGCACCTTAAAAAATCGTTAGGTGGCGACTTTTCTCCTTTAGCACTCTATCTCCCATCCTTTAAAGGAGTTGTCACATGTCGAGGCCCGCTTTTTGCGAGAAAAATGGGGCGCAACGGGTAGTGTTTTGCACTTATTGTGTGTTTTATGCCTTGTAAGAGTGAGGTTAAAACTTAATCGAGAGAGGAGTTTTTGCTGAACGTTTGAACTAATAATTGAGTGAATTTGAGAGACTCACTTGAACATTAGAAGTGAATGATCTAGAGTTAGATCCCGAACAATTATGTTGCACCTATCCTATCGAAACCATATCTTCTCCCATTGATAATCTTCTTTGCTTATTCCTTGTTTCGATTGTCATTAGTCAATAGCTTTAGATTATTAGTTAATATTAGTTAGACATCTTATAAATCTCAACTGTTGATCATGTTGGATAGAAACCAAGATAGAAACTACGAGAATACTGTTTAAATCCAATCGTTGTGGACTCAATATTATACTATACTATTTTTGATTAGCGAGCAGAAATTTAAGTGTGTATTTTGCACTCGTCAAATTTTGGCGCCGTTGCCGAGGATCAAACCCGGGTCACCCGCGTGATAGGCGGGAATACTTACCATGGGTGTGTATACGTGATACAGTGTCTATGAACTCTGGAGGGGTAGCCCTCAACATAGGCCAACGAGGCCATATCCTGAATCATCTGAAAATAATGTTTCTCTCATCTGAGCGTTAAACATACCCAAAAGCTCATATACATAACTGTGTAGGATGATGAGGCCGCCATGAACGTCTACAACCAGCAACACAAAACTGAACATGTACACAGGGCTGTCAAGGCCACAATACTGATATACAAAATATACAGGACTCGTCTATAAGCCTCCAGAGATAACAGAACTGAATCATGGTCGAGACAAGGCCTCGACCTACCCATCTAACCTGTATATATAAAATGGACTCTGAAGTCTAGACGTGGTAACTCCGGGGGAGTGGAGCTTACTAATAAGGCTGAAGTTTGGCTCTGTCTACTGGGAAGGTCTATCCGGTTATCTATTAGGACCTACAGGCATGAAATGCAGCATGCCCGATAAAAGGGACGTCAGTAAGAAATAATGTACCGAGTATGTAAGGCATTAGAATAACTGAAAGCTAAGACTGAACTGATAATGTAATAACTAAAAGTAATTGGGAGTCAAAGATCATATAAAGATATGTTTACCTGTTGATACTGACTCAACTCTCTCAATATAGTAAGTAAAATAGTTGTCCAGCCCTATAAGGTTCGGTACGTGTAATTTCTCTTCCATAGTAGGATCGCTCATAGGCGCTCGGCCATACTAGGCTCGGTATCTCGACAATTCTGGGCCCGCTCATAGGTGCTTGGCCACATTAGGCGCGGTATATAACTTACCATCTGATCAAATGTTGCCCAATAGGGGCTTGCCCACCGATTATAGCTCGGTGTTGGTGAAAATACTATAATACTGTATATATTTATAGACCCTCTGCTCTCTTAACTGAAAGAAGACAATACTTAACTTAATATAAATTCTCGATAAGGGAGAATACTATAACTTATGAGACTGGGATAATGTACATAAATTCAGGAATACGAACTTCTCTTTATGTCTCGTTATCAAACGCATGTAGTGACAAGATCATGCCAAAATGAAGGAAAGCTTTAGGCTTAACATACCTTAACCTCGTTGAGTCCTTAATACCTTCCAAGTAACTCTTCAAACAACTCAACTCAATCTACCATACCATAAGGAGATTCAAAATCCGTGTTGAGTAAAGTCTAAGTCCGTAACTTAAGCTAGTAGCTCGTTTACGTAAATTTGGGAAACATCTTCCCTGTAACAAGGTCCTTATCCAATACCATATACCAACAACAACAACTAGATTAATGCAATAAGAACAACATCAACAATAGGGTACAAAATATTTCATTAACAAGTCATCAACATATCATGACGTGCGGCAAGCTCGGATTGAATCCTTTTAGCACCCTTAAAACCCATTATCATTCATCCTTGAATCAAGTAATATATCTTGTATAATAACCAATACCTTTTAAAGTATTTCCAACCTTCTACTCAATTTCAAACTTACCCAAAATAGACCAACATAAGATAATATCACTATAGACAACTTCCAAGTGCTTTATAGCCATTTCCTTTTCCAGTTACCAATTTCCTCAACAAGCTTGACATGTAAACCAACATAATCATACTAACAATATCATAGAAAATTTATTTCCCATAATTTCCAGCCACTTAAAGTTCATAAGAGCAACTTGCAAAACTACCCATCAAGAATTCATCTCAAGCTAATCCAAGTATTATCTTGTAGTTTATCATCCTAACAACTTAACCAACATACAAACAAGCTTAAGCATAATTAGTAGGTTGTTATACTCACCTTAAGCAGTAAAAACAAGCTGAAATTTCATCCAAACACAGCCCACAATTATCCTCAATGACAACACAACCTCAAACATGTGTTGTTCTTCACTAGAACTAACTTTTGATGGTGAAATATGGTGTAATCACTTGAATTACACTTCAAACCCTTATGGTATCTGTTAGGAGGGTTAGGAGAGTGTAGGGACCAATTTGGGTCGAAAATTGAGAAATAATGGTCGTCCAAATCGTTTTTTAATTGAAGTAGGTCGACCACCGCCTAAGTGGGTCCCAATGGGAGCTGCTTGTGCGGTCCCGCAAAAATGCAAATATCTCTCTACTACGATATTGTATCGATGAACGGTTTAATGAGTTAGAAACTAGACTCGTATATCCTCAATGTGGTAGGTGGATCATCCCGTAATTCCAAGCATATTGAGAGAAAAGCTCAGCTACATTTGACCTAAGTTTAAGCACATTTACGAATGTAACTAGTGATGACCTTTTCCAACTTTTGTTCCACAACTCGCTTGAATTCAAAACATAACACACAACTATCATACTACTAAAATAATTCATAACATAACCTCCTTATCATGCTAATCACCCTAGTCGCACCCCAAACGTACATGTTATAACATTCCCAATCTATCGACTTTCAATGAAACTTATTTTCTTCAATTCATTTAGATTCTAAGCCTTCCAATCCTCTTGGTACTTTTTATTCATGATATTAAATATTTGTAACCTCCACTGTAACATGATTAACTTACTTTATGTACTTTTAACGATGATCTTATTTCTGAGCTTACATCAATTGACTTACGACGTAGTCTCACGTACGAAAATATAGGGTGTAACGTCATTCCCCCCTTTGTAACATTCGTCCTCGAATGTTGACTGATGCGCTTATCAGTATCATAACCTATAGCTCTTACGAATACTTTAATATTGTCCTTTCCATCTAGGCAACCTCCACTGTAACATGATTAACTTACTTTATGTACTTTTAACGATGATCTTATTTCTGAGCTTACATCAATTGACTTACGACGTAGTCTCACGTACGAAAATATAGGGTGTAACGTCATTCCCCCCTTTGTAACATTCGTCCTCGAATGTTGACTGATGCGCTTATCAGTATCATAACCTATAGCTCTTACGAATACTTTAATATTGTCCTTTCCATCTAGGCAACCTCCACTGTAACATGATTAACTTACTTTATGTACTTTTAACGATGATCTTATTTCTGAGCTTACATCAATTGACTTACGACGTAGTCTCATGTACGAAAATATAGGGTGTAACGTCATTCCCCCCTTTGTAACATTCGTCCTCGAATGTTGACTGATGCGCTTATCAGTATCATAACCTATAGCTCTTATGAATACTTTAATATTGTCCTTTCCATCTAGGCAACTATTTTGTGAATAAATCCAAAAGGCCAGGGCATTCTTCCCTTTAGGCCTCTTTCCCACACCACGACTTGTGGTCAAAATTCTTCCAATATTATAACTGTTTCCACCTTCTGTCATGCAGCATGTACCACTCTGTCCTTGTATGTGAGCCTATGCGACTCTTCTCTCCTTTTCCCTCCAGCTTTTAGCCAATCTCTTGGCCTCACTTTGTGAACATATACAGAACTACGACAAGCTGTCCCTCAAGGAATCTATAGATGTAATGAAGTTCTTCGCTCGGTACTTAGTAGAACTTACGACTATTGTTATATTTATTTCATAGCCTCAGTTATCTATTCTTATGGCTTTACTGCATCTAGGTAGGTCATACTACACCATAACACTTACTTTGGTTTATTATTATGGAGATCTGCTACCCAACTTCAGGTTACTCTCTCACTGCTTATCCTATAGGTATAAATCTAAGTCCTTTAATGCTTCCTCATTATTGTTCATCTTAAGAATGACAACCTAATCTCATCCCATACTTTGTATATTTTGTCCATCTATTGTTGATTCACCTTAATGTTGATATATAATCTACCACTGATAACTTGAAACCTCTTACGTAATACATTGTCAATAAGGCTCACGTCTCATCGGGGAACATCTGAAGTGATTTTCCTGATCCACCTAGGGACGATACTATACTTCAATAACCATATTTCATAGCATCCCAATAGGATTCATCTAATGGGGGGTATTCTAATCCCGTGCAATTTATGAAATCCCTTTTTCTTTAAATCATTACTCAATCAAAGGCCTAAACGACATCCTCTTATCTATCAAAATTACACCCTTTTCTCTACTACCAGGGCAGCATTCCATCTCTTCTATATGCGACTCCTCCGAGTTCATTCAGGCTATACTGAGCTTTCTATAACTTAAGGAACCATCAGCTCTCTTGTTTTGATGGGCTTAATCCCGAGGCCTTACCTATTCTCGTCACCTTCTCACTCATATTTTCTTATCCCTACTCCTATCTACCTAACACCTTGTCGTTGTACCATACATTAGCTTGCGACCTACACATATCTATTTATACTACTCGTAACTTTCCTTTAACTTGCTAGCACCATAGATTTCCTTTTGTCTTCTCAGTTGTCTTTAAATATAAGCAATTTCGTTCCCTGGTCGTTCTACCACTTCCTGCATGAATACTTAGCTTATCTTAGTGCACACTAATATTGTAATTTCCTATAACTCATATGATCTCAAATATCACTTTTGATATCTTACTTCCCGTTCATTAGCCCTGATAGGTGCCACTTTCTTACGAAGTGCATACAATGTTCTAATAAGACTTGTGTTACAAGATCATTATTTCTATAATATCGAATTCAGGTTGCTATGCTTAGCTCGAAGCCTTCTTCCTTATTTCCTCAGTTAGTCTTCCGTTGTAGTATTTAGGGGAGACCTTTTGATTATTGTAAAGCTGCGAGCTTATTGCATCGTATACCCGGCGGAATTTTCGATGTTCTTACTCTCCTATAATTATTCTTAGTTACTTACCTCCGTGCCCTTGTGCTCGTAGGGTTACTTCTGAACTCAAATTTTGACTATATCCCCAGTGGCACTCTCTTTTATTTCCGTAACACTTATACAGTACCTTTAACCACCCCAACTCCTATCTGAATATTTCTCAAGGATTACGATCTCGTATCTGCGAGACTGAATTCCGTATGCTAGGATTCACTACTTTTATCTTGCACAATCAGCTGATTTATCCGTGACTACTTGTTTAGCCATAACTAGGCTCTTCCTAAATCAACTACTAACTACTCGTTGGTCCATTCTCACATCTATATTCCGTGTAATCTCTCTGAAGTTATGTCCTTTGTCTTAACGTACCACTCGTACTGACTCCTTATATATCAAGTGTCCATTCACATTTATTTATCAATAACATCCTGGCCGGGAACCCTTACTGCCTCTCACCGGTGTCGTTCTTGCATAATGTTCTGGAGTCGTAACATATCTGTAGGATTTGAATAAGTGCAATCTCATCCCTTTCGAATTTTTATCGCATTCTTCCTTTATCATTTCATAGTTACTTGAATCACTTAACTCCAAATTAATACTATATCACAACATCTTCCCCCCTTTAGGGGAGTACTAGCATTTAATGCTCTAAAGTTTTACATGTAGATGTTTTACCTCTTCATCTTCGGTGTCTTTCTATATTTTCAATGAACCTTACTCTCCTTGTTGTAACCATTCTGTACTAGGGATAACTGAATTTCTTACGCACGAGAGTGACACCTAGTGTAATTGGCACACTTAGTCCCTTAAGCTTAACTCTGCTCACAGTGATTGCTTTAGGCAAGCTAAAGCAAGCGTCTTCCTAAATGACATTTAAAGGTTATTTTTCTATTGTCCATTCTATTATTACCAGAACACAATCTCTAAAATTCTCACGATGTCGACTACTATCAAATATTCTGATCCCTAATTCATGTTTAGTTTATCTTGTTCACTAGGCCATACTGATTTCTATTACTCTGGGGGTCTAACCTTTCCTTCTGGTAATCACACTAGAGTCACCAACTTATTTCTCGAAATGAGGATATGACTTTATGGCTTATACTCTTTTATTGTCTCAAGGCCTATCACCTCTTGTCTTTTACTTCACTTGACTGCAGACTCTGTCATCCTGTCATATTTTGATTTACCGTTATCACCCATTTATCACATCTTACTCATAATGCTTCATTTACCCTCTTCTTGTTCTCCTTCTAATATTTCTGTCTATCACTTTATTCTAAAAACTTCAACAAAATATTCTTTCACTTTTAGCTCCCCTTGCTCCATCTCACTGGCTCTTCGGGTTACCTAACATTTTCTCTTTACTAGGGATGGGAGTCATATTAAGGTAAATATTTATCCCTTCTAGGATTCTAGTGCCTATCTTCTGAATTTTCTGAACATTTTAGTATTCATATCTAACTATACTATTCTAGAGTGCACCATCTGGGTGTCTAGTAAGGAGAACTATTACCGCGTTTGCAATATCCTTCAAAAATGTCAGCTAACACTAACAATCCATCCACTATTTTGGGTTACTCTAACCCCGGTTGGATCTTGATATCCATCCTTCTCTTAAACTAGATCTGTTAGCTCCCATAAGGAATAACTGAGATGGGTGTGGCTAATTGTACATACCTCTGTTATTGTTGAAGTTAAACCAGAATGCCTATATTTCTCTGCCTGAATTGTAAATACAGATTATCCTCACTAACTTGGTACCTCGTACCCTTCTTTACCTTGCTTCTTTTACCTGTTAATACTTATACTTTTACCTTCTGATACTCCCATGGCTTGCTATTCGGAGTGTGTGTTAGATATTCCCGTCTTATGGTCTTAAACAGGAAATTTTCCCGTCTGGTATGCACGATCTAATAGGGCCTCAAACTGGGCCACGTTGTCAAGAACTCTCTCTCCACTAGTGCCCTTACCTGTTGCTGAATTAGACCTCTGGCTAGATGTAATGTTTTTGATGGCAAGCATCTTTGTATCATTAGAAAACATAAGTCCTGACTCAAACTCTTATGACTCAGCTCTATAGCACGATTTGGATTTGAAAGAAGGGTAACATACTCCTAAATGCCTTGTAGCTTCATGTTTATATAATGTGGTGCACAACACATTTATAAACAAGGCTCTACTAGACACGGCTTGTAGATTCCCTAGGATAGAACTGCTCTAATACAAGGTTTCATGCCCTAAACCTGGGGAGGCGTAGCTGGCACCCGGTGCCATACTCGGCCCGAGCATACCACTTGTAACTGTGAACTCTTGAGGGGTAGCTCTCAACATAGGCCGACGATGCCATATTCTGAATCATCTAAAAATAACATTTCTCTCATCTAAGGGTTAAACATACCCAAAAGCTCATATATATAACTGTGAAGGCCGACGAGGTCGCTATTAACGTCTACAACCATCAACACAAAAATGAACATGTACACAGGGCTGGTAAGGCCACAATACTGATATACAAAATATACAGGACTCGTCTATAAACCTCTAGAGATAACAGAGTTGTATCGTGGTCAGGACAGGACCTCGACCTACCCATCTAACCTCTATATATAAAATGGACTCTGAAGTCTAAACCTGGTAACTTTGGGGGAGTGGAGCTCACCAATCAGGCTAATGTTTGGCTCTGTCTACTAGGAAGATCTATCCGGCTATCTATCAAGAATTATAGGCATGAAATGGAGCATCCCCAAAAAAAGGGACGTCGTTACGAAATAATGTACCGAGTATGTAAGGCAAAAGAATAACTGAAAGCTGATACTGAACTAATAATATAATAGCTAAAAGTAACTGGGAGTCAAATATGATCTAAAGATATGCTTACCTACTGATACAGACTCAACTCTCTCAATATAGTAAGTAAAATAGTTGTCCAACCATATAAGGCTCGGTATGCGTAAATACTCTGCAGTACTAGGCTCGTTCATAAGCGCTCGGCCATACTACGCTCGGTATCTCGACAATTCTGGGCTCCCTCATAGGCTCTCGGCCATAGTAAGCTCGGTATATAACTTACCATCTGATCAGAGGTTGCCCAATAGGGTCCTGCCCACCGATTATAGCTCGGTGGTGGTAAAAATACTATAATACTATATATATTTATAGACCCTCTACTCTCTTGACTGAAAGAAGACAATACTTAACTGGCTATAAATTCTCAATAAGGGAGAATACTGTAACTTATGAGACTAGGATAATGTATATAAATTCAGGAATACAAACTTCTCCTTGTGTCTCGTTATCAAATGCATGCAGTTACGGGATCATGCCAAAATGAAGGAAAGCTTTAGCCTTAACATACCTTAACCCCGTTGAGTCCTTAATACCTTCCAAGCAACTTTTCAAACAACTCAACTAAATCTACCATAGCATAAGGAGATTTAAGATCTGTGTTGAGTAAAGGCTAAGTCCGTAACTTTAGCTAGTAGATCGTTTACGTAAATTTGGGAAATATCTTCCCTGTAACAAGGGCCTCCTCCAATACCATATACCAACAAAAACAACCAGAGCAATACAATAAGAACAACATCAACAATAGGGTATAAAGTATTTCATTAACAAGTCGTCAACATATCACGACGAGCGGCAAGCTCAAATTGAATCCTTTTAGCACCCTTCAACCATATTATCATTCATCCTTGAACTTTGTAATATATCCAGTATAACAACCAATACTGTTTAAAGGATTTTCAACCTTCTACTTAATTTCAAAGTTACTAGAAATAGCCCAACACAAGATAATATCACTATGGATAACTTCCAAGTGCTTTATTGCCATTTCCTTTTCCAGTTACTGATTTCCTCAATAAGCTTGACATGTAAACCAACATAATCATACTAACAATATCATATCCAATTTATTTCCCATAATTTCTAGCCACTTAAAGTTCATAAGAGCAACTTGCAAAACTACCCATCAAGAATAACAACTCCAAGCATTATCTTGTAGTTTATCATCCTAACAACTTAACCAACATACAAATAAGCTTAAGCATAATTAGTAGGCTGTTATACTCACCTTAAGCAGTAGCAACAACTTGAAATTTCATCCAAACACAGCCCACAATTATCCTCAATGACAACACAACCTCAAACATGTGTTGTTCTTCACTAGAACTAACTTTTGATGGTGAAATATGGTGTAATCACTTGGATTCCACTTCAAAGGTCGTCCAAATCATTTTTGATATTCGAGATGAACTTGGGTTGATAAATGAGAACTAAAGGTCGTCCAAAATCATTTTTAAAGTGAAGTAGGTCGACCGCCGCCTAAGTGGGTCCTAATGTGAGCTTTTTGCGTAGCCTTGCGAAAACGCAAATATCGCTCTACTCCGATATCGCACCGACGAACGGTTTAGGACACAAGCTTGACTCGTATATCTTCAATTTGGTAGGTACATCATCCCATAATTCCAAGTATATTGGGAGAAAAGCTCAGCTACATTTCACCTAATTTTCAGCATATTTACGAATGTAACTAGTTATGACCTTTGCCAACTTTTGTTCCACAACTCGCTTGACTTCAAAACGTAACACACGACTATCATACGACTGAAATAACTCATAACATAACCTCCTTATCATGTTAATCACCCTAGTATCTCCCCAAAAGAATATTTTATAACATTCCCAACCTGTCAATTTTCGACAAAACTTATTTTCTTCAATTCGTTTAGCTTCTAAGCATTCCAATCCTCTTGGTACTTATTATTCATGATCATATATATTTGTAACCTCCACGATAATATTATTAACATACTTTATGTAATTTCAATGATGATCTGATTTCTGAGCTTACATCAATTGACTTACGACGTACTCTCACGTACGAAAACACGAGGTGTAACAAAATAGGGGAGAATGTAAAGGCCTGACCGGTCGTTTTGAGCTTTAGTATTTCATTTGGCGATTTGAGGCCTGGAATAGCTTCATATGATATATTATAATTTGTGTGAATGGTTCGTTTTGATGTTAAAGTAGTTCGGGATTGATTTGATAGCGTTATTCTCAATTGGAAAGCCTTAAGTTTGAGTGTTTTAAGCATTTTTATATGTTTGGATGTTGTATTGGGACTTATTAGTACGATTGGACGGGGTCCTGAGGGGCTCAGGTGTAATTCGGGGCGGTTTTGGACCATTTTATGTGTTTTGGAGCAGCTGAGTTGCTGGTGTTTTGCAGTGCTTCACAATCGCGGAGCTAGGCTCGAGATCACGAAGAAGGATTTTGGCCATCTAGGCATTTGTGCTCCTCGTTCGTGGTCCAGGGGTCGCATTCACGATGTGGTTTTTGGTATCTGGAGCTTTATTCTTTGCATTCACGTGGTATGATCGCGTTCGTTGGATGATAGGACTCTGTGTCCGCATGTCATTTGTCGTGTTTGCATAGAGTCGGAGGAGGTTGGGCAGCTCGTTAGCTTTCGCATTCGCGAGGTGGAGCTCGCTTTCGTGTTGTGTTGGTTCGATGGCTTTCGCTATTCCGAGGCTCAGACGCGATCGCGTAGATCAATTTCTGGACAACAACATTTGTGCTTCGTGAACGCGAGGCTCTTACCGTGTTCGCGAAGGGTACTTCTGGTCAGATTATTTAAGAAGTAATTTCGAGCCTTTTACCTATTCTTTCATATTTTGAGCCCTAGACTTGAAGAAAGACAATTTTTCATTGGGATCTTCATACATTGCAAGAGGGTAAGTGATTTCTACCTATTTGTGATTGTATTTTAAAGATCTACATGGATTTCAACATATAAAACATGGAATTTTGAAAGGAAATTTGGGATTTTTTGTCTATATTTTAAGAGAGTGTATTTTAGGGTTTTGACCATCAATTTGGACCCGAAGTTTTGGAAACTAACTATATATTTGGACTCGGCAGGTTTTGGATAATCGGATTTTGGTATTGTATTCGGATTTTGGGCATGTGGACTAGAGTTGACTTTTGTTGACTTTTTAGAAATTCATTAAAGATCGAAGCTTTATGATTTGATATCACTTCCTATAACATTGTTTTACTTTCTATAATGATATTTGGCTTGGATTTGTGTGATTGGAGGGTTAGAGCGAGGTTTGACGCGATTTGTGGCTGAAGCTAGCCCAGGAAGAGGTAAGTTACTTCGCTAATCTCGTTAAGAGGAAAACAGCGGGTTAGATGTCATCACGACCTTTGGTGGGATTTTGGGTCGTGACATTAATGGTGAATTATTTCGAAATTGACGTGGTAAATTCTCAAGTGACTTTTGTGGTGTCACCTCTTGACTACTCTCATACTGATTAGTTTGACTAATTTCAGACATAATTTGTTCGCAGATAAATAAATGGAAAAAATACATTGTTCGGATCCCAACAGGGGAATCAAAATTTCTAAGCCAAAATTAGATTTGTAGGTCAAAGAAATTGAAATTATATTTTTGTGCAGTGACAATCGAATTGATTCACTTTTCCAGATAAGAAAGTATGAAATTGAATAGACAATGAACACAATAATAAAGAAATAAAGTAAAAGAAAAGGAAAATCTTATTAATGAGAATAACTCTTCTCTTGTATCGCTCAGATCTTGAATTGCCAGATATAAAATGCTATGACCGCGAGAGTAATAAGTAATTTTTCAGACGTGATACAATATTGGGAATAAGGGTTTAAATAGCAATCCCTTCCACTCGTAATTGTCTATCTCATCCAATGCCTACCCATTATGTTCATTAATTGCGTTTACTTTTTATTAAATTATTGACTCGTAACTAATTGCATAATAATAGCAAATCCCCCTTAATCTCGGATTGGCTGATACTTTTCACCTTCGATCTGTATACGGGTGAAATCAAGCTCGTGGTGCATCCTAACTTCCAATAAGATAAGCCAAGCTCGAGACATGGCAATAAGGGACCGAAATCGAGCCAAAGTCCTACCGGACTAGAACCCGGGGGCATGATGCCTGCCTTCAAGAAAATCGAGGCCATGATCCCGGAATTGGTCCTAGCCTCGTATGACTTCGAAGAACATTGTCAGACAATCCAACATAGCCAATAGAAGGCTGAAATATCCGGGAACGGCCAAATATTACGGCGGGGATCTCGGCGCGTATCGATAAGAAGCCGGCAATCGATGAATTAGAAGATATTTTTGTCTTTTATAGAGTTGTACCTAAAATAGGACTCCCCTACTATGTAATGGGGGCCTAATAATTCATTTTGACACATTGTAACACGTACTCAGAAGCAATATATTACTATTTTCTATGTCTTTAAGCTTTTGTTCTTTTTTGACTGACACCGGTCGTGGTTAGCCAGGCTCGAGAGAGATTATTCCATCAAAGTTGAAACTATCCAACTCATGTGGTTTGAATTTGTTTGATCTTTATTTATTCAATAGCAACTTAATTTATCGCTTTGTATCAATTTAATCTGCGTATCCTTAAAATCACTTATAAATTCAATTGTTATGTATTTTTTAGGGTAAATAGTTTGGCGCCCACCGTGGGGCTAAGGATAATAGCGGCGATTTGATACAAATTCTCGTAACACACCCTATTTTACACTTGTTCTTTGGAGTATCTTTGATTCCAGGTTAAGATCGAAACACGGATACGGAATACGGAGTCCAGCCACCATGGCAAAAACAACAATGTAGCACCCGATAACGAGGTGCCCCCAGCCGATCTCGGCGGAGTCCCGGTGGCAGATCCCATCGATGCCAGTTCGCATGTGGCCATCAATACAAATTTGCCTACCGATCCCGAGAACAACGTACGCAGGGAATCCCGACCAATTTCCCAGAATACGCACGACGGTGAAAATGATGGGATCAACTTGCGAGTGATCTTCGAAATGTTATAAGCTCAACAGGCGGCGATAGCCCCACTGCAGAACCATAGCCGAGCACCGAGCAGGGTTGATCCCGAGCCATCCCGAGATGTTACCCGCAAAAATGAACCGATCGCAGAGAAGCCGAATGAAAATGAATCGGGGACTAACCCCGAGATCATAAAAATTCTCAAGGATTTGACAAAACAGATATAATTGGGGGATAAGAAAATCGAAGCCAAGGACAAAAAGGTGGAAACCTACAATTTTAGGGTCGACCAAATCCCTGGAGCACCTCTGATATTGAAGGGCCTAGATTCCAAGAAGTTTGTTCAAAACCCTTTTCCTCCGAGCGCAGTGCCAAAGCCGATCCCGAAAAAGTTTTGCATGCCCGAAATTCCTAAGTACAACGGAACGACCGACCCAAATGAGCATGTGACCTCCTATACATGCGCCATCAAAGGGAACGACTTGGAGGATGACGAGATCGATTCTGTCCTGCTGAAAAGGTTTGGGGAAACTCTATCCAATGGAGCTATGATATGGTATCATAACCTACCTCCTAATTCTACTGACTCATTTGCTATGCTTGAAGATTCATTCGTAAAAGCACACATCAGGGCTATCAAGGTCGAGACCAGGAAGTCAGATCTTTTCAAAGTAAAGCAGAGGGATAATGAGATGCTCATGGAATTCGTGTCCCGGTTCCAAATGGAACGGATGGAGTTGCCTCCAGTCGCAGATGATTGGGCCATTCAAGCCTTCACCCAGGGACTCAATGTTCGAAGCTCGTTGGCTTCACAGCAGTTGAAGCAAAATATGGTGGAGTACCAGGCTGTCACCTGGGCCGATGTGCATAATCGGTATCAATCAAAAATAAGGGTCGAAGATGATCAACTTGGGGTCCCTTCCGGGTCCGTTTATCTCATCAGGTCAGGAGAGACATTGATTGTGAACCAAGGTCGAACAGGGATCGGTATCAGCCATATAATGGAGACCGAAGAGGTAGTGGATCTGTGCGAAACCTCATTAAAAGCAAAATAAGAAGTGATCAAGGTCAAAACAACTGGGGACTCATGAGCAAAAACAGTTTCGACAGGCCCATCAAGCGGAAAGAAGTGCCAAGGCTATCGGAATACAATTTTAACGGCGATGCCGCCGCCATCGTATCCGCCATTGGACGTATCAAAGACACCAAATGGCCTCGACCTCTACAATCTGATCCAGCCAAAAGGGATCCTAACCTAATGTGCAAATATCATGGCACTCACAGTCACAGGACAGAAGATTGCCGACAATTAAGAGAGGAAGTAGCCCGGCTATTCAATAACAGGCATCTCCGAGAGTTCCTGAGTTATCGAGCCAAGAACAACTTTAGGAACAGAGATTTTGGTAAACAAGTTGAACAGGAGGAACCTCAACACCTCATTAACATGATCATCGGAGGGGTCGATGTTCCCCAGGAGCTGATGCTGAAGCACACCAAAGTATCTATCACAAGGGAAAAAAGGACTCGGAATTACGTGCCGGAGGGAACCTTGTCCTTCAACGACGAAGACGCTGAGGGGATCGTGCAGCCCCATAACGATGCACTGGTAATATCAGTACTTATAAATAAATCTCGAGTTAAGTGTGTGTTAATTGATCCAGGTAGCTCGGCCAACATCATCAGATCGAGGGTCGTGGAACATCTCGGCCTGCAAGATCAGATCGTGCCTGCGGTCCGAGTCCTGAACGGATTTAACATGGCATGTGAGACCACTAAAGGGGAGATAACGTTACCGGTGAACACCGCTGGGACCGTTCAAGAAATAAAGTTCTATGTGATCGAAGGGGACATGAGGTACAATGCTCTGTTCAAAAGACCATGGATTCACAGCATGAGGGTGGTACCCTCGACTCTGTACCAAGTATTGAAGTTCCCGATGCCGGGAGGAACTAAAACAATTTAAGGAGAACAACCAGCCGCCAAAGAGATATTCGCAGTCGACGAGGTGGTCTCGATATCAACACTTATGGCACCTAAGGAGCTGGGTCCGGTCAACAAGGGAGAAACCAAACACCAACTAATGACACCGACTCCGCCCCAACCAGAGAAACGGGAGATGGGTGAGGACAACAATTACGGGGTTCCCAGGCCTTTCATAGCTCCCGATGATTCCTATGCTACCAAATCGATGGTCGAGTAGCTGGAGCAAGTCGTAGTGATCAAACGCTTGCCCGATCGAAAGGTATACTTGGGCACGGGGTTGAATCCCGAGCTCAGGAAAAAACTCATTCAATTTCTTATAGCTAACGAAGATTGTTTCTCTTGGTCCCACCTTGATATGATAGGGATCCCGCTAGAAATAACCACTCACAGGCTAAGCTTGGACCCGAAGTTCCACCCAGTCAAGCAGAAGAGGAGACCCCAGTCCGAGGTTAAACATTATTTCATCAAGGGCGAGGTATCTAAACTCCTTAAAGTAGGATCTATCCGGGAGCTAAAATACTCAGACTGGCTAGCAAACGTAGTAGTAGTCCCTAAAAAGGGGAACAAATTAATAATGTGTGTGGATTATAAAGATCTGAATAAGGCGTGTCCCAAGGACTCTTTCCCTTTACCTAACATCGATCGCATGATCGATGCGACGACCGGCCATGAGATCCTCAATTTTCTCGACGCATATTCCGGGTACAATCAAATTTGGATGGACCTGGGTGATCGGGAAAAAACTTCCTTCATCATCAAGTACGGCACCTACTGCTATAACGTGATGCCGTTCGGACTAAAAGATGCTGACGCCACTTACCAACGCCTAGTAAATCGGATGTTCGAAGAACAAATAGGAAAATAAATGGAGGTTTACATTGACGATATGTTGGTTAAGTCCGTGCGAGCAGAGGACCATTTGAAACATTTGCAGGAAACCTTTAGCATATTGAATAAATACAATATGAAGCTGAACCCGAAGAAATGTGCATTCGGGGTCGGGTCCGGTAAATTCCTCGAGTTCATGGTATCCAACCGAGGAATCGAGATCAACCCTGATAAGATCAAGGCCATTGAAGATATCACTGTTGTGGACAACATAAAGGCCGTACAAAGGTTAACCAGATGCATAGCCACCTTGGGACGATTTATTTTGAGGTCATCTGACAAGAGCCACCATTTCTTCTCACTGTTGAAGAAAAAGAATAACTTCTCACGGACCCCGGAGTGCCAACGAGCCTTGGAGGAGCTCAAGCGATATCTATCGAGCCCACCGCTGTTTCACACATCGAAGACAGACAAACAGATGTACCTATACTTGGCAGTATCGGAGATAGCGGTAAGTGGAGTCCTGGTCCGGGAAGAAAAAGGTACGCAATTTCCAATTTACTATGTTAGCAGGACTCTAGGCGAGATCGAAACTAGATACCCTCACCTAGAAAAGTTAGTGCTCGCTTTGCTAAGTGCCTTTAGGAAGCTAAAATCGTACTTCCAATGTCACCCCATATGTGTCGCAACAACTTACCCATTAAGGAATGTAATGCATAAACCCGAGCTCTCGGGACGGTTGGCCAAATGGGTCGTAGAGATCAGTGGGTACGATATCGAATATCGGCCTCGGACTGCCATTAAGTCTCAAATTTTGGCAGACTTTGTGGCTGACTTTACGCCGACCCTAATACCCGAGATCGAAAGAGAGTTGTTGTTAAACTCGGGGACTTCTTCGAGAATGTGGACCCTCTTTACAGACAGCGCTTGGTCTCGGCATTGTATTGAAGCCACCAACATGTAATGTAATCAGACAATCTATCAAGACTGTGTAATTAACTAACAATGAAGACGAGTATGAGGCCATGATTGCAGGTCTCGAACTGGCCAAAAGCTTGGGGGTAGAGGTGATCGAAGCTAAATGCGACTCCCTCCTTGTGGTGAACCAGGTTAATGGGACGTTCGAAGTCAGAGAGGAAATAATGCAAAGATGCTTGGATACACTACAGGTGACGTTACATCGGTTCAAGGAGTGGACTCTACAACATGTGCCTCGGGATCAAAACGGCGAAGCCGATGCCCTTGCTAATTTAGGATCATTGGTCAACGACGATGAGTTCAACTCGGGGGCGGTCGTACAACTCATGAGATTGGTAGTGGAAGAAGGTCACGTCGAGATAAACTTAACAAGCCTAACTTGGGACTGGAGAAAAAAATACATAGAGTATCTGAAGACCGGAAAACTATCTTCAGACCCTAAGGAATCGAGAACTCTGCGTACAAAGGCGGCCCGGTTCAGTCTGTCCGAAGACGGTACACTGTTCCGGAGAACGTTCGATGGCCCACTTGCAATATGTCTAGGACCCAAAGACACCAAGTATGTTCTAAGGGAAATCCACGAAGGCACCTGTGGAAATCATTCGGGTGTCGAATCATTGGTTTGAAAAATAATCAGAGTCGGATACTATTGGATCGACATGGAAAAGGACACGAAGGAGTTCATACGAAAATGCGACGGATGTCAAAGGCATGCTTCGATGATTCATCAGCCCAACGAGCTACTACATTCGGTTTTGTCCCCCTGGCCGTTCATGAAATGGGGAATGGACATCGTCGGCCCCCTCCCATGGGCATCCGGTAAGGCACAATTTATATTGTTTATGACTGAGTATTTTTCTAAATGGGTGGAAGCCCAGGCGTTTGAGAAATTCAGGGAGAAGGAAGTCATTGATTTCATTTGGGACCACATAATATGTTGGTTCAGAATGCCGGCCGAGATCGTATGTGACAATGGGAAGCAGTTTATCGGCAGCAAAGTAAGCAAGTTTCTCGAAGATCATAAGATCAAAAGAATCCTGTCAACACCCCATCACCCTAGTGGGAACGGGAAAGCGGAATCCACGAACAAAACCATACTCCAGAACCTCAGAAAGAGATTGACCGACGCCAAAGGAAAATGGAAAGAAATCTTGCCCGAAGTCCTATGGGCATACCGTACGACCTCGAAGTCCAGTACCAGGGCCACCCCATTCTTGTTAGTTTACAGTGCCAAAGCTCTAATACCGGTCAAAGTCGGAGAACCGAGTCTCAGGTTCCGATATGAAACTGAAGAATCAAACAACGAGACCATGAATACGAGCCTGGAACTGCTAAACTAAAGGCGTAAAGCCCTTATCTGAATGGCCGCCCAAAAACAACGAATCGAGAGGCACTACAATTGGAGAGCTAACCTTCAACACTTTAATTTCGGGGACATAGTGTTGAGGAAGGTCACATTAAACACCCGGAACCCGAACGAAGGAAAGCTGGGGCCGAATTGGGAAGGTCCGTATCAAATTATCGAGATCACCGGAAAAGGACCGTACAAACTCGGAGCAATGAACGATGAACGACTATCGAACAACTGGAACGTAACTCAATTGAAATTGTATTACTGCTAAGGTACGACCCCACTTACTTCTTTTATTTATCTACATCTTGAACTAATGCTTGCAGGTAGTCATCAAAGAACGATACAATTTTTAGACCTGAAAGCACGCGTTGCACTCTTTTTCCCTTAAACCGATTTTGTCTCAAATGGGTTTTCCGGCAAGGTTTTTAATGAGGCAACAGTGGATCATGCTAACTTAGAATCGAAGATCGGTTGTCAACAGTATCCGAGGCCTCTCTATGATCGACCTCGAACACTGGGGGGCATCACCTAGATAACGATTATGGCAAGGAAAGAAATTTTATGCTCGAATAGTCTAGGCTCGATCGATAGGATTTACTGAAAGGTCCAAACGATCGAATGAACCATGCCCGCATGGACTGCTCGGGCCCGGACACAAAATCCTGAACACATGTGTAACTTTGTATATTATGTAGAAAATTGAAAGGAAGTTTCTACCTTGCGGATAAATATTTTTCCTCTTGAAAATATTTTTTTTTCTTTCTTAAATTTGATCCCCTAAGGACATCGAGCCCAAGGGCCACCTCACTCGGGGACTGCCGCCCGAGGCAAATTCGGATAGCCTGGGACAATGAAACCCGGGGGCACAAAGCTTATTTGAAAATGCCCGAACTTTAAAGGCTATGACCACTCCCATTTGGGAACGGTTATCTCAGTTAAGCCCGGATGACTCGGGGTAACAAGCCCACTAGGCAACACCCGAACTAGAAAGGATACAGTCATATTAAAATGGCTCGGAGATGTCCGAGACCCGTAATAAAAAACAAGGCCTTCAAAATTTTTAAATCGGTTAGAAAGGCTACCCTCAGCAAATTATAATCCAAAAAGTTCTAAGTATTTTGGGGAAAGCTCCCGGTCATACCGAGCCCCCACGATTCTTAAACAAAATAATATCGAAGGCGAGACTTCTTCGAACCTTCGAATTTTACCTGATTATTACATGCTAAGGCATTTCGATCTTTGCAAACATAAAGAATAAAGCGAAAGAAAACAAGCTTAAAAACTGTCGAAGGGAAAAAAAAGGCTTTATATATTATATATGAAAAGATCTTTACAAAGGCCAAATGGCCTTTACAAAAAAGTACAAAAGTACAAAAATATGAAAACAAAGAAAAATATACAAGGCACGTAAACGGCCCGGTCTTCACCGGAGCCCGTCTCGTCACTAGGTTCTTCGAAATCCTCTCCGCCCTCGGATCTGTTCGAACCCTCAGAGTCTTCTTCATCCACGGGATACGCCAATTTCTTGGCCTCGGCTTCGAGCCCCTTAGCACTTTCGATCTCAACCGATAAATTGAAACCCCGAGCATGAATTTCCACGAGGGACTCCCTTTGGGACTACCGCTTCGCGTGCTCGATGATACCTTTCAGTCGGTCCTGAGCTACCTCAGCATCGGCCTTATACTGGGCCACCATATTGTCATCATCAGATTTGGTCACTTAAACCACCGACTTGGTCGCTTCGAGCTCCTTGGCAAGAGTCTCTCGATCGGAGACGACCGAGCTTAGTTGAGACTGGAGCTCCTCAATTTTTTGGGCCCGTGCCTCGGCCTTTTCCTTTGTTGCCCGAAGCTGGACCTCTGCCGAGGTCAACTGCGCCTAGACAGTCTCCTTTTTCGAGGCTAGGTGGTCCATCCTGCCTTTCCATTCTTCGGCCTCGACCTTGACTGCATCCATCTCAGCTCGGAGTTGGTCGATCCGATCGATCTTTTGTTGGACCTGCAGGTTCCGACCATTAGTCACCGTGTCTAGCTCATTATCACTAACTTCAAATATTTTTACCTGATCAACCAGGTCTGCGTGTTCCTTTCGAGCCACCTCCAACTCAGCTCGAAGGCTCTTAGCCTCTCCTTCACGCTGCTCGCTGAGGAGTTTGTAAGTATCTCTCTTCTCGGTGAGCCCCCGGACTTCAGCTTCAAGTTGGTTCAGCTCGTCCCGATACCGAAGGAAAGTTTCTTTGTGAAGCATCGAGGCCTACAAATACAAAGGAAAATGTTAGGATTATCTATGAATTAGTCTGAGTACAAAAGAAGAAATTGAAGTCATTTAGAGATATCTGAAGTTACCCGGTTCAATGCCTATTGTGCTTCATTGAACAGGCAGGGCGCGTCTACCTCGTTCATCTTGGCTTGGTCTTCCTCGGTCACCAGGCACCGAAGGTAGCTGGCCACCCCTACGGGGGCGGAGAGAACCCGGGCATCCTCCGAAACGGAGATGATGATGGATCGCTTCCGGTCAGGATCCACACTCGGAGCTGGGAACCAGTTGATCAGTTTTGGGCTCAAGGAAGGCCCGCTTGCTCCCGAAGATGGACTCTTCTTTGGCACCTCTAAATTACCCAATCTGGTGACGTCCTCCATGGCGGAGGAATCCACGCCATCAAAACAGCCGCGAAAGGGGTCATCCGCCCCATGGGCCCCCTCGTTGGGGCGTTCTTTCACTATTTGGGCCTCGTTATACATGGACTTAGTAAACGAGGGGGATTCGGTGATGTCTATCACACCGAGTGCTTCCTTCGGGTCACTGCCCATATCCCGGGAAGCCTCAGCCCCGGCCTCTTCATCTACCTCCTAGCTTGAGGCAGTTCGGCCTTGCCTCTCTCTGGTTCAAAGGCCCTCTGCCCTTCAAGCTGCGACGACACGCGGGCCACCAGAACAAAGGGTTCTTCTTCTTTTTCGGATTCGTCTCTCAGCTGATAGAGCGAATCCGAAGATGGTGCTCGGGCACTGGTGCTTTCTTTTGACTTGCGCACCAGCCTTCTTCTTGTTTTCTTTTTCTCCGAGCTCGGGAAACTCGGAGCCCTTTTCCTTTTCTTCTCTTCGGCCTGTCTCGGAGCAGGGGACTCGGTAGGTAAGTCCTCACCACCGGTTAGAGGCCTCAGCTCGACATCCTTAGATAAGCCTTCAAAAAGAAGTAAAGAGAGTAAGGGCTCAATATTAAAAGAGGAATCCTAATACTACCTACTCGGGAAAGAAGTCTCACCATAGAAACGGGCCTCCCAACGGCCCTTTGAGAGCTTGCGCCATGAGCGCTCGGAATATAGCATCTATGATACAATACTTTCAACCCACTCCTTGAGTCGAGGGACAACAGTCGGGACCCGAGCAACGGCTACACCACCACAAAGCATCGGTAAGAAAAAGAGAAGTGTAAAATTGACATTCGAAAGTAAGTCATACTAACGTGAGGTATTCCATTTCTCGGGGAATGGCCTGCACTAGGATGGGATTAAGTCCGAAGTCCTCACTCGGACAAAATGACCTTGCCAGTCCCGATCTCAGTCCTCATCACTACTTGAGAACGGGGCTTTACTGGCCCGCCGCACGAGCTTTATCAGTCCCCCCTGGAAGATTCGGGGACAATATAAGCGTAGAAGATGGTCGATGGTGAACGAGCACCCATCGATTTTGTTCACAAAGAACCGGAGGAGGATCACAATCCTCCAGAGCGATGGGTGAATCTGGCCTAGGCACACGTTGTACCTTCTGCAGAAATCCAAAATGATCGGATCCACCGGGCCTAATATAAAGGGATAAGTGTAAACACTCAGGTATCCCTCGACATGGGTGGTAATGGCTTCGTCGGGGTCGGGGATCACTATGTCCTTATCGGCCCAGTTGCAATCTTTTCGGACCGTAGGGAGGACTTCTTCAGTGATCGAGCATATGTATCTCGAGACCTCCTCACACCGGCCTTGTACGGAGGAAGGTTTTTCAACCTTGAAGTCAACGTTGACCGAGAATCCCCCGGGGATGAACATTTTCAAAGGGGGTTTAGGTACCGGTTCATCGACAACAGTGCGCGAAACAGTCTCCTCGGCCTTAGTAGCCGGCCGCAAAGTAGAAGGGGTTTCTTTCAGGGGAACGGTTTTGGAAGTCTTTGCCATTTCTTTAAAAAAATAGAGGAAAAATGGAGAAAGAAAGGAAGTTAGAGGATTGTACTTGTTGGCTTGAGATGAAGATGAACAAGAGTTCTTGCAAAGGATCTCGAATAACCGGAGTAAAAATGCTAGAAAGTATCGAAATCTTAAAGGTACGAGGGTAGAAGGTTTGGATGTAAAGTTAAAATGAACAAAGAAAGAGGTATTTATAGTATTTCAGCGGCAGATCGCATCCAGGAATGGCCGACCGGCGACTGACATGCATTTAATGCCATTAAGACGTGACTGACGAGACGTTTCGGTTGTTTTGTCGTTTCTGTCACAGTGTATCGAAGTAAGAATCGGAAGCTCATGTCGTTTCTCATCGTCTACTCTCCGAAAAACGAGGGGACTATTTGTATACGGGTGAAATCGAGCTCGTGGTGCATCCTAGCCTCTGATAAGATAAGCCAAGCTCGAGACATGGCAATAAGGGACCGAAATCGAGCCAAAGTCCCACCAGACTAGAACTCGGGGGCATGACGCCTACCTTCAAGAATATCGAGGCCATGATCCCGAAATTGGTTCTAGCCTCGCGCGACTTCAAAGAACATTGTCAGACAATCCAACATAGCCAACAGAAGGCTGAAATATCCGGAACTGGCCAAATATTACGGTGGGGATCTCGGCGCGTATCGATAAGAAGCCGACAATCAGTGAATCAGAAGATACTTTTACCTTTTATAGAGTTGTACCTAAAATAGGATCCCCCTACTATATAAAGGGGCTTAATAATTTATTTTGACACATTGTAACACGCACTCATAAGCCAGGCTTGAGAGCGATTATTCCATCAAAGTTGAAACTATCCAACTCGTGTGGTTTGAATTTGTTTGATCTTTATTTATTTAGTAACAACTTAATTTATCGCTTTGTATCAAGTTAATTCGCGTATAATTAAAATTACTTATAAATTAAATTGTTATCAATTTTGAGGGTAAACAATACCTATAATTGATTCTTTGTATCGGATTTGGTGTAGTTTCGTTATAGTCAGTTAGGAGACTAATAGCTACGGTGCCATTGTGTTTGGTACCGAGTGTTCTTTATATTCTTTCCACGTCATTCTTGGCTTCCTCTATAACTTATTTGACGTATTGAGGTTCAAAGCTATCTTTCAATTCGTCCAGATCCATTGGATGAGCTCTCAAGACTCATCAAAATCTCTCTCTTTTCAACATTGGTAACAGCTCTTAAGACGAGTCATTTCGTCGGCTGCAGTGACCTCGCCGGTGAAGGAGGCTTTCTTAGTTTTCTTTAATATGTTTTATAAAAATATTAGTTCCATTATTTTTAATATCTCTTAGTCTAAAGGAATAAAATCATATATATGATTTAAAAGATTTTTTAAAATGCCGAGTGAGATAATACAAGGATCAAAACTGGAATTACACTATAACTCAAGGATTAAAATCGCATTCCCTAGAAAATAATTGAACAATAGGCAGTATACATCTGAAAAACTTACATATACATCAAATCAATAAAAATACACGTGTCGGTTACATATATTTTATTATTTAAATATAAATTCTCATCTTAATTTGTTACTCTTTTTATCACAATTTACATGACACATTTTGCATATCAAAAATCAATTTGACTAATTTTTGAAATTAAATTAGATTAGATTAACTCAATATTTTAAAATTTAAATTTAAATTCGGGAAGCAAAAAGTGTCTCATAAATTGGGATAGAGAAAGTAGCGAATTAATGTGATTGAGAATAAGCAGCAACAGCTACTCTATGAGCAAGTTACATACGCCTTCTCACCTTATCTATTCCATGTATTTTAATGGTCAAAGTTGTCTGCCAAATTTTTAGAATCTAGAAACGCGTATGTATAGATTGGATCAAATTTTCTTTGTCTCTGTCCTTGTCTTTGCCTCTAGTCTACCCAGCCATGGATTGCATAAGGAAGATGTTGTCACTCTTGAAGAAATTTAGGAAGGAAGAAGAAGATGTAGAAAATCTGTTCCTACAAAATGGAAGTGCGCTGTTGGAAGAGCTTATTTCTTTTTCTGGTGGAACATATGACATTCCCATCCGTAGTTACAGTGCTCAAGAACTTGTTAAGGCAACAAACAACTTCGCTGGACGTGTCCATGCTAGCACCTACGGTTACATCTGTAGAGGAACTCTGCAAGGGCGCTCTATCTTGGTCAAAATGTTCATAAATTTTCCAGGTAACCAACCACGTGTTGTAAGAGAGTGGGTTCTGAAATTAATTCATAATTTTATCTATGCTTGTTTTTAGCTTACATATATATATGGTTCACAAAGTAGTGGTAGTAGGTACAGTTGTATTGAATTAAAATTTCGGATCCGCCTTTGCAGGTAACCCTGCCTCACATTCCGACTTTGACATTCTTGCTGGAGCTGTACGTGACATTGCAGTCACATCACTAATGAGCGGAAATAGGAATGTTATAAAGATTATAGGTTGCTGTTTGGAATTCACTTATCCAGCACTAGTGTATGAGGATGCCAGATTTGAGATTCTCGCTAATTTCCTTGACCCCAATTGCGATAAATTGTTGAGTTGGAAAAGTAGATTGAAGATTGCCAAAAGCATTGCCAGTGCAATTCTTTATCTACACACTGCATTTCCAACTCCCATTATCTACAGGATCTTGAATCCCCATAACATTATCTTGGACCATCATTGCGTTCCCAAACTGTTTGATTTCTCATTTGTTATTTCTCTTCCTCCTGGAGAGTTGCAAGTGGAAGATGACTTGATTTGGATTCCTGGCTATTTCGATCCAGAGTACCAATCTTCAAGGTTTGTCACTCAAAAGACCGATGTCTATAGTTTTGGTGTGCTTCTACTGGTGCTCTTAAATGGACAGGGTCCTATATGCAGGGCCAATGAAGGTGATCCAGAACACATTGTGAATTATGTAAATGACCATATTCAGAAGGACGATCAATTCAAGCAGATCGTGGACCCTAAAATCTTGAAGGAATCGAGTGTAAATCATCGACAGCTACAAGCTTTCATTAATATCGCTTTAAGATGTGTCCAGGCTAAGGGAGATTATAGACCAGATATGCTCGATATTGCAAGAAAGATCCTGCAATTTGAGTAATGTGTGTACAACTGATTCATAGGCTCTAGAAAGATTTCTTCTTGAATCTATGGTTATGCAGTGTTACCATTTAGAATGTTGTATGTAGTTGACAACATTGCATATTTCTAGAAGTGCAAGAGTCAAATTAATTGTTTTCTTGTTGAAATGCATCATATACTTGTCCCAGAAGACATGCCAAAAATAATCAGTGTCGCAAAAGAGCTCGAGAATCAACTTGCTGTTTGCATCAGTAGGAACAATATCGTAAAAATATGTATTACTTGCCATCACTTTCTAAGAATTGGGGAACCAATATGACTTCGTAATCTGAAGTGAATTCAGAACAGAGAAGCCATTTAATATTAACTACTCCAGTGTAACCCCGCTGCTAGTTTACCATATTAAAGTCAGTACGAGCATTTCTCTGGATGACATCAAAGCATATGACATGAGAAGGAACATCTCTAACTTCTGGAGGCTAACTTTGTCAAATGCAGTCAAATCTCATAGTATAACTTGGTTTTCAGACTCACTGGAGAATGTAGAATTTAAATGTTGTGGGTTCTGAGTTGATAGAGTTATTTTTAAAGTATATATCCAACTCAATTGATACTTATTTCATACATTATATAGAGTCCGACCTCAAAATAGTAGGTTCTCTCGATCTGTCAGCCCATGGTTGAATCCGTCACTGTTCTTGTGTTCAGACTCTTCTGTAGGCAAGGATTTTGACAATCAATGTCTACCTTGACATTATCTAGAAAAACAAAATGGAGTGTTCTGGTAAGAAAAGGTTTATATTATGCAAGGAAAGCAAAACAAGAAGCAGGCAAAAAGAACCCTGCTATCAACAGGGCTCTTGCTAGAGGGTTGATCTATTCCTTTGTTGCATTGTCTTACAACCCGGTCCATATGGCTATGAGCTTTCCGAGTGGCATTTGTATCTATACTCAGTTTTGATGTCACAATTGAAGTTATACCCACTTTGCACAAATATTTGCAAGCCTACCCATCGTAGGATCAACTTCATACTTATCGGGTCTGAAGTTGAAAAACAAAATTAGTTTGAAGTGCAATGCACTTAAGACCAATTAATTCTAAAGTGCAAAAATTGCACTTACAATACATTTAAGGCTAAATAAGTCTGCAGTGCAATAAATATTTTCATGCACTTAAAAGCCAAATTATTTCACCTCTAAACTGATGGAGTTATGATAGTACTTCTGTCTCTTTTTTGTTCGGTTCCAAATTAAAGCTGTAGGGAGAGAGGATGAACGTACAAAGCCTGGAGAAGGTAATTTCGAGTTGACTTCCAAGGCATGAAACCTTAATGACATAAACAAGGCATTTCTGCTGGTTCTTTAAAAATGAAAATGGCGGACCCAAACCAAATGATATTCACAACATATACAAGTTCTCTAAGAATTGGGAAGAACCAATCTCCTCGAATTAGCATTTCAAAATCCTGACAAACAGAAGGGGGTTGTTGGGCTTTTAAGCTTGGTTTAGCTTAATTTTAAGCTTGGTATAGCTTAAAGAGGGTGAATGAGAAAGGAGAGAAAATGAAATATTTGAGTTTCCCTCCTTGTCAAAGGTACATTGTCCATATTGGAGGAAAAAAAAATATTTTTGATGGGTATATATACAATTGCTCTTCTTCTAGCTCTTAAAGAGTTAAGAAGAAGGAAAGTATCGCGATGTCGTAGTCGCTCGGCTTCGGCTTCCTTTCAATTATTTAATTAATTAAATTAATTAACGAAAATTCAATCCGGAATAACCCATGACCCGCAACCGTTTTTCCCGCAATATTTCAACAGAAATATTTCCACCTGTTTCAACAGCTATGGTTGTTTCTGAAAGGTTGCAAACCTTTTCAGAAACAGTGCCAAATGGTCTATAAATATGCCTTGAATCTTAGGATCTTTACTTACTAAATTTTCTAATTATCTTCTTCTTCTTCTGCACAATATTTTTCAGTGTGTTTTGCGACCATTGAGTGATTCGAAATTCACCGGAGTTTTTGGTACCAATACGCCGGTGAGTTAAATCGTTCTATCCTGTGAGGATAATATTCCAACACCTCGGGTACTTAAGGGGAATAATTTTCTTAAGTACACACTGTGCATTCAGTGAGCTCGATTTATTCCAATATTATTTTTTCAGAATTTATTTCGTACAACTGGTTCTACTAACTTTCTCTTTCTGTTTCTATTTCAGAAAGTTTAATGGATTTTATTGTTTATTACAGTAATACATAGTGAATAACAATCTTAAGAAAATTATTTTATTGTATTTTATATTCTGTTTGTGGAGATTAAAACATGTGTGATTTTCTACTCCTTCTGAATTTTACTATTCTGACTTGAAGATATAAAAACTTCATCAGAGTATTGAAATTCAGAAACGATTTGAATAACATAAAAACTTCATCATTTTCTGTAAAACAAAAATAAAAACTTTGATTTTTTATTTATTAAACGTACTGGTTATTATTAATTATAGTATTGTTTACCATTTTGTTTTCTGCTATTAATTGAACTCTTCTGTTATTGATGGTGAGAAATAGCAATTGATACACTAGGTCTAGCATTATTACAGTCTCACTAAATTGAAAAGGTACTTGACAAATTCAAGTATTTGGATTTCAAAATTGCCAAGACTCCAATTGACGTGAGTTATGCACTTCAAAAGAATAAAGGTTAAAGTGACTCACAATTGGATTATGCAAGAGTGTTGGAAAGTTTGATGTATATCATGAATTGTATGCGACCAGATATAGAATGGGCTATTAGTAAACTGAGTCGATTTACAAGTAATCCCAATCAAATACATTGGATGGCAATGAAACGAGTTTTGGGGTATCTCAAACATACCCAAAGTTATGCTTTGCATTATAACAAATATCCCTCCGTGATTGAGGGATATAGTGATGCAAATTAGATCACTGGATCATCTGAAGTTAAATCCACGAGTGGATATGTTTTCACAATTGGGGTAGAGCAGTGTCTTGAAAATCATCAAAACAAAAGTGCATCGCCCGTTCTATAATGGAATCTGAATTCATAGCTTTAGATAAGGTTGGTGAAGAAGCTGAATGGCTCCGGAATTTCTTGGAAGATATTCCATTTTGGCCCAAACCTTTGGCACCTATATGTATACATTGTGATAGTCAAGCGGCAATAGGCAGGGTAGGGAGCATTATGTATAACGGAAAATCTCGTCATATACGACGGAGACACAATACCATTAGACAATTACTATCTAGTGGTGTTATCATGATTGACTACGTAAAGTCAAGAGATAACGTGCGGATCCACTTATAAAAGGCCTATCTAGAGAGCAGTTGAAAGATCAACAAAGGGAATGGGATTAAGGCCTAGGACAAGTCATCATGGCGGTAACTCTACCTAGCAGACAGGAGATCCCAAGATCTAGGTTCAAAGAGATCAAACAAAGTTATGAATGCCGGTTCAACATTGTAAAATAACTCAACTCATTCTCGTGATGAAGACAATGTTCAGAAATCGAGGTAAAGCATTAAGGCTTTTTGCTGAGTCAATAAAGCTTAAAGCTTTTTAATGATTTGCTAAGTCTAGCAGGATATGACCAGATAGTGTATCTATAGGATTACACGTTTAGAAATCACCTATGTGAGTGTGAAGTGTAAGCCGCTTCAAGGGGAATGAAAGTAAAGGCCCATTCTCTAAGCACTCATGAAACCAGGCGGTGTTCATGGCTGAAGCGAACACAACCGTAAGAACCATAGATGGTTAAGGGTTAATTGTGTGACTTATGTTGTCTAGGTATACAACAAAGCTCGACAGTTCAAAGATATCAAATCTACCGATTGACCGAGTATATCCGATATAAGTTCACTACGGAAAGTTCAAAGGGAAACGTACTTATCCAGATGCAATTAATTCTTGCATGTAAAACACACACGCGTCCATGCATTCCTTTATTTTATAGCCATTCCCCATTCATGTGGGGGATTGTTGGGCTTTTAAGCTTGGTTTAGCTTAATTTTAAGCTTGGTGTAGTTTAAAGAGGGTGAATGGGAAATGGAGGAAAAATTAAATATTTGAGTTTCCCTTCCTAGCAAAGGGACATTATCCTATATTGGAGGAAGAAAAGGCTTTTGATGAGTATATATACAATTGCTCTTCTTCTAGCTCTTAAAGAGTTAAAAAGAAGGTAAGCCTCACGCCGTCGTCGTCGCTCGCTCGGCTCGGCTTCGGCTTCGGATTCGGATTCGGATTCGGATTTGGTCAAAGATTGATTGATTAATCTTTTTGGACAAAATTTCTTTTAATTATTTAATTAATTAATTAAATTAATTAACAAAAATTCAATCTGGAATAACCCATGACCCGCAACCATTTTTCTATTTTTTCCGTAATATTTCAACAGAAATATTCTCACCTGTTCCAACAGCTATGGTTGTTTCTGAAAGGTTGCAAACCTTTTCAGAAACAGTGCCAAATGGTCTATAAATATGCCTTGAATCCCAGGATCTTTACTTGCTAAATTTTCTGATCATCTTCTTCTTCTTCTTCTTCTGCACAACATTTTCCAGTGTGTTCTGTGACCATTGAGTGGTTCGAAGTTCACCGGAGTTTTTGGTACCAATACGCTGGTGAGTTAAATTGTTCTATCCTGGGAGGATAATATTCCAACACCTCGGGTACTTGAGGGGAATAATTTCCTTAAGGACACACTATACATTCAGTGGACTCGATTTATTCCAATATTGCTTTTCTAGAATTTATTTTGTGTAATTGGTTTTACTAACTTTCTGTTTCTGTTTCTATTTCAGAAAGTTTAATGGTTTTTATTGTTTATTACAGTAATACAGAGTGAATAACAATCTTAAAAAAATTATTTTATTGTATTCTGTATTCTGTTTGTGGAGATTAAAACCTGTGTGGTTTGCTACTCCTTCTGAATTTTACTATTCTGACTTGAAGATATAAAAACTTCATCAGAGTATTGAAATTCAGAAACGATTTGAAGAACATAAAAACTTCATCATTTTCTATAAAATAAATATAAAAACTTTGATTTTTATTTATTAAACATACTGGTTATTGTTAATTACAGTATTGTTTACCATTATGTTTTCTTCCATTAATTGAACTCGTCTGTTATTGACAGTTAGAAATGGAAATTGATAACGGAAATCCTTCTGCGACTGTTGCGGCAACGACGATAGCCTCGTCAAGCCGAACTGTTGATCAACCGGCCGAGAAACCGGGGAAAGTTTCTGGAGCCAACTTCAATGGATGGTAGCAAAGGTTGTTCTTTTGGCTTACCACACTTGGTATGTAGAAATTCACTAGTGAAGAACCTCCAGTGCCTGCTGCGGACATGCCGTATAAAACTGAATGTGAGTCATTAAGTGAAAGACCTAAACAACCTTGGGAAGAATCAAAGGAAAATACTCCAAGTGTAGAAGATCCAAGGCGTAGCAAACGTCAAAGAACATCTACTTCCTTTGGACCAGATTTTATGACATTCTTGCTTGAAAATGAGCCTCAAACTTTTAAAGCAGTTATGTCATCTTCTGATTCAGCATTTTGGATAGAGGCAGTCAATAGTGAAATTCAATCAGTTTTGGATAACCATACATGGGAATTGGTTGATCTTCCTACGGGAAATAAGCCTTTAGGTTCGAAATGGATCTTTAAACGGAAAAAGAAAGTTGATGGCACTATTGACAAATATAAGGCAAGACTTGTTGTCAAAGGTTATAGACAAAAGGAAGGCCTTGATTACTTTGGCACTTACTCGCCAGTAATGAGGATAACATCTATTAGGGTGTTAGTAGAACTAGCGACCGTGTATGGTCTTGAAATACATCAAATGGATGTTAAAACAACTTTTTTAAATGGAAAATTAGAGGAAGAGATTTACATGGAACAATCTGAGTATTTTGTGGTTCCTGGTAAAGAAAAGGAAGTGTGCAAATTTGTTAAGTCGCTTTATGGACTTAAACAAGCACCCAAATAATGGCATGCCAAATTTGACCAAACAATGTTGGCAAGTGGGTTTAAAATCAACGAGTGTGACAAATGTGTTAACATTAAAAAATACTCCAGGACATGAAGTCATTGTTTGTTTATATGTTGATGACATGTTGATAATGAGCAAAAACATGAAAGATATAAATGCTACTAAGCGCATGTTGGCTAGCAAATTTGACATCAAAGACTTAGGAGTTGCTGATGTGATATTAGGAATCAGAATTCACAAGACTCCACAAGGTCTAGCATTATCACAATCTCACTAAATTGACAATGTACTTGACAAGTTCAAGTATTTGGATTTCAAAATTGCCAAGACTCCAATTGACGTGAGTTATACACTTCAAAAGAATAAAGGTGAAAGTGACTCACAACTGGACTATGCAAAAGTGTTGGGAAGTTTGATGTATATCATGAATTGTACGTGACCAGATATAGAATGGGCTATTAGTAAACTTAGTCGGTTTACAAGTAATCCCAATCAAATACATTGGATGGCAATGAAATGAGTTTTGGGGTATCTCAAACATACCCAAAGTTACGCTTTGCATTATAACAAATATCCCTCCGTGATTGAGGGATATAGTGATGCAAATTAGATCACTAGACCATCTGTAAGTTAAATCCACGACTGGATATGTTTTCACAATTAGGGGTGGAGCAGTGTCTTCGAAATCATCCAAACAAACGTGCATCGCCCGTTCTACAATGGAATCTGAATTCATAGCTTTAGATAAGGACGGTGAAGAAGCTGAATGGATCCGGAATTTCTTGGAAGATATTCCATTTTGGCCCAAACCTTTGGCACCTATTTGTATACATTGTGATAGTCAAGCGGCAATAGGCAGGGCAGGGAGCGTTATGTATAACGTAAAATCTCGTCATATACAACGGAGACACAATACCGTTAGACAATTACTCTCTAGTGGTGTTATCACGATTGACTATGCAAAGTCAAGAGATAACGTGTCGGATCCACTTACAAAAGGCCTATCTAGAGAGGCAGTTGAAAGATCATCAAAAGGAATGGGATTAAGGCCTAGGACAAGGCATCATGGCGGTAACTCTACCTAGCATACTGGAGATCCCAAGAGCTAGGTTCAAAGAGATTAAACAAAGTTATGAATGACTGTTCAAAATTGTCAAATAACTCAACCCATTCTCGTGATGAAGATAATGTTCAGAAATCGAGGTAAAGCATTAAGGCTTTTTGCTTAGTCAATAAAGCTTAAAGCTTTTTAATGATTTGCTAAGTCTATCCGGATATTACTAGATAGTGTCTATATGATTACACGTTTAGAAATCACCTATGTGAGTGTAAAGTGTAAGCTGCTTCAAGGGGAATGAAAGTAAAGGCCCATTCTATAAGCACTCATGAAACCAGGCGGTGTTCATGGCTGAAACGAACACAACCGTGAGAACCATAGATGGTTAAGTGTTAATTGTGTGACTTATATTGTCTAGGTATACAAGAAAGCTCGATGGTTCAAAGATATCAAATCTACCGATTGACCGAGTATATCCGATATAAGTTCACTACGGAAAGTTCAAAGGGAAACCTACTTATCCAGATGCAATTAATTCTTGCATGTAAAACACACACGCGTTCGTGCATTCCTTTTTTTTTATAGCCATTCCCCATTCATGTGGGGGATTATTGGGCTTTTAAGCTTGGTTTAACTTAATTTTAAGCTTGGTGTAGCTTAAAGAGGGTGAATGGGAAATGGAGAAAAAATGAAATATTTGAGTTTCCCTCCTTGGCAAAGGGACATTATCCCATATGTGAGGAAGAAAAGGCTTTTGATGGGTATATATACAATTGCTCTTCTTCTAGCTCTTAAATAGTTAAGAAGAAGGCAAGCCTCGCGCTGTCGCCGTCGTCGCTCGCTCGGCTCGGCTTCATGTTCGGATTTGGATTTGGTCAAAGATTGATTGATTAATCTTTTTGGACAAAATTCCTTTCAATTTTTTAATTGATTAATTAAATTAATTAACAAAATTTAATTGAGAGGAATAATTTCGTTAAGAACACACTGTGCATTCCGTGGGCTCGATTTATTCCAATATTATTTTTCCAGAATTTATTTCGTACAACTGGTTCTACTAACTTTCTGTTTCTATTTCTATTTCTATTTCAGAAAGTTTAATAGTTTTTATTGTTTATTACAGTAATACAGTGTGAATAACAATCTTAAGGAAATTATTTTATTGTATTCTGTATTCTGTTTGTAGAGATTAAACCTATGTGGTTTTCTACTCCTTCTGAATTTTACTATTCTGACTTGAAGATATAGAAACTTCATCAGAGTATTGAATTTCATAAATGATTTGAAGAACATAAAAACTTCATCGTTTTCTGTAAAACAAATATAAAAACTTTGATTTTTTTTATTTTTTAAACGTACTAGTTATTGTTAAATACAATATTGTTTACCATTCTGTTTTCTGCCATTAATTGAACTCTTCTGTTATTGACAGTGAGAAATGGCAATTGATAACGGAAATCCTTCTGCGACTGTTGCGGTAACGACGATAGCCTCGTCAAGCCGAACTGTTGTTCCACCGGCCAAGAAACCGAGGAAATTTACTGGAGCCAACTTCAATAGATGGAAGCAAAGGGTGTTCTTTAGGATTATCACACTTGGTATGTAGAAATTTACTAGTGAAGAACCTCCAGTGCCTGATGCGGACATGCCATATAAAACTGAATGCGAGTCGTTAAGTGAAAGACCTAAACAACCTCGGGAAGAACCAAAGAAAAATACTCCAAGTGTAGAAGATCCAAGGCGTAGCAAACGTCAAAGAACATCTACTTCCTTTGGACCAGATTTTGTGACATTCTTGCTTGAAAATGAGCCTCAAACTTTTAAAGCAGTTATGTCATCTTCTGATTTAGCGTTTTGGAAAGAGGCAGTCAATAGTGAAATTCAATCAATTTTAGATAATCATACATGGGAATTGGTTGATCTTCCTCCGGGAAATAAGGCTTTAGGTTCGAAATGGATCTTTAAACGGAAAAAGAAAGCTGATAGCACTATTGACAAATATAAGGCAAGACTTGTTGTCAAAGGTTATAGACAAAAGAAAGGCTTGATTACTTTGGCACTTACTCGCCAGTAACGAGGATAACATCTATTAGGGTGTTAGTGGAACTAGCGGCCGTGTATGGTCTTGAAATACATCAAATGGATGTTAAAACAACTTTCTTAAATGGAGAATTAGAGGAAGAGATTTACATGGAACAATCTGAGTATTTTGTGGTTCCTGGTAAAGAAAAGGAAGTGTGCAAATTTGTTAAGTCGCTTTATGGACTTAAACAAGCACCCAAACAATGGCATACCAAATTTGATCAAACAATGTTGGCAAGTGGGTTTAAAATCAACGAGTGTGACAAATGTGTTTACATTAAAAACACTCCAGGACATGAAGTCATTGTTTGTTTATATGTTGATGACATGTTGATAATGAGCAAAAACATGGCAGATATAAATGCTACTAAACGCATGTTGGCTAGCAAATTCGACATGAAAGACTTAGGAGTTGCTGATGTGATCTTAGGAATCAGAATTCACAAGACTCCACAAGGTCTAGCATTATCACGGTCTCATAACATTGAAAAGGTGTAGCACCCCAGAAAATTTCGAAGTTCTTAAGCACTATTAAGGAAGTTGATGTGTACTAATTATATTATTTTGTGTGCAAACGATGGCTATTAATATGATGGATATCAATTGGATATGATAATAAGTGTACAAAGCATATTATAAGTGATGTGGGGTCTAAGGAAAGGCCTAAGTCTAAGTTATGTTGGAAAAATACATGATAGACTAAAGTTGCAAATGAGTACGCACAAGACCAAACATTGGATAACCATATCTACATATATATATATATATATATATATATAAGGCTCTATGTGGTGAACAACCTATCAAATGAAATATCCTCAAGTCTATTTTCTAACGCTTCAAACCGTTTGTCATTTGGACACTCCTACAAAAAGTTATGACCAAATTACCAAAAGCTGGCAAAATGTGTTACTACCGCGTCGCCACATGCGGTGCGCCAGTGGGGATTTGCAGAACACTTCAAAATTTCATTTCTAGGCACATTTTTAACTAATGCGCCGCGCCCCGCCGCGCCCCATGCAGCGCAGCTGTGCAAATTTCGGGGGGTTTTACAACCCAACCCCATTTTAATAAATAGCCTTTGGGGCTTTATTTGGGACGATTTTCTGGTGAGTCTAGAGAGAGGTGAGAGCATTTTAGAGAGAGAATGAGAAAACCTAACCTCCCAATCATCCAATCTTGCACCAATCTTCAAGAATCAAGGAAGTCAATCACTAGATTATCCTTCGTCCGAGTAAGTCCTACTTCTAAGCTTCCATACAAAAGGTTATGAGTTCAAATATATTGTGAGGTTGGAAATAGGCCATGCATGTGACACAAAGTTGTAGTATGTGGGGTTAACAAACCATTTTGTGTAGTTTCTTGTTGAAATTGGTTGAGGGACGAAAGGATCTCCATTGTAGAGCCTTGTGGTCTATTTTGCATGTTAGGTGTTTGACAAAATTCCAAAGAGAGTTACATCCTGAAAATCCTTCTAATTATTAATCGATTTTCACTATCTTCCTATATATTGTTATTGCTAGAAGTGTTGGGGCGTTGTAGTAACTTAATGAAAGCTCGGACAAGGTATGTTGGCTAAACTTTCTCTCTTGGAATTGAATTCCATAATGTTTCCGTAAGTTTCAAAGTATGGGTTGCGTATTAAAATGTTGTGGCTTTGAATCGTATTTCAAATGAAAGCTAGTATGCCATGTGAGAAAATCTCAATATTCTTAAGACTCTAAATTGCTCATATGTGTACCTAAAGCCTTGATTGGAAATGTCTTATTGTTGATAACATATAAAGGTGATTGGAAATGAAATAATTGGATTGGGGATATAGAGTGTGACCAACATGCCAAGAATTTAAGTTATGACTGTGGCTAGTAGTGCAAATGATTTGAGAGATTGCGATAAAGAATATGAAATGAGCCTCGACTCAACTGTGTTTAAAGTGATTTGGAAAATAGAATTTGCCTAAGAGCTTTTGTACTCAATTTATGCCCATTAGTGGCTGCTTTAACTAATGCTTTGCTTTATAAATATATCCAATGTGATTCGAGTTCTATATACTCATGTGTTAAAATTGTACATTGTCATTTCTGGGGAAGAATATTGCAAGAGTAAATGGTGTATTGATTGTTTATGATTTTTCATGTGTGTTTCTATTGTTGGTTGGTATGCCCCATTCTTTGGGAAGAAACTATTTGTGTTTAAAGTTCCCATTACAAATGGATTTGATGTATATGATTTCTGAAATATTCTATATGTTGATATTTGATGGTGATCTTTGAAATTGAAAGAGGTGAAAGTGTGGAATATGAAATACGTCCATCGTGCCAGGAATAAAGAATCTTGTGAATGGCCAAATGAGCCAAGGAAATATCGGCGTTGTGAATGACTGGAAATACTAATGATAATTTATACAATGTGAAAGATGTTGAGGTGAGTACAATTATATTTATGTTACCTCTTTGTGCAAATCAAATCAAAAAATGTTTTTAGGAGAATCATTAGCAAAACCGAGGAAGGGTGGGTCATAAGGCCCACATCTGAAACTATACGTGCCGGTGTAGGGGTGGATTGGAATTATTCCCCTTATTTGGGATGTAGTTAGAACCTTTGGAAAATTGTGATATTATTCCCCTTATTTGGGATGAAATTGGAACCTTGGGAAATTGTGATAGTATTCCCCTTAATTGGGATGAAACTGAAACCTTTGTGGATTGGAAAAGTCAACCCACACGGCATATGTGGGAAGGCAGCCTAGCTGATCGGGTGGAGATCGGACGCCATATTGCGCATATGGTAGTACTACTCTTGGTAACAATTTTCTTTCGCATCACATGTCAAACCACATTGTTCGTGGGAATATGGACTAGACGATCTGGCCTGATCGGACTCCGTGCTAACAAATACGGTGGTATATCGGTGCTAATGATCTCCCAACCAAAATTGTATATGAAGTTCGTATTTTGAAAATTATTATGTTTTAACTGGACATTTGGATATTATTGATTGTGACTTGCTGTTTCTATGTATTGCCTTTTCTTATATGGGCATTCTATTTTGAAAGAGGACTTTTAGCTATACATACTAGTGCTATTCGACAGTACTAACGTCCCTTTTGCTGGGGGCGCTGCATCTTTAATGGATGCAGGTGGTTCTACAGCAGGAGGCACTGATCAGTGATAGCAGTACACTCTTTTTAACTGATTTGGTGAGCCCAACTTCATTTCGGGGTCATGTATCTTTTGTTTCTCATGTACGGTGTTTTGAGGTATAGCCGGGGCCTAGTTGCCGGCATTTTTATATTAGTCTTTAGTTGTACTTAAAGGCTCCGTAGACAGGTTGTGGGTGGTGTTTGATGTTGGGCATTGAATTAGAATGGTTTGTATTTGGCAACATGTTTTTCATTAAATCTATAAACTCGTACTACTTTGGATTATTGAATGATGTTGTTAATGGGAATGAAATGGAAGTGGTTATTGAAATCTTTTCAGTATTTGATTAACAGAGTACATTTCCTTTTTATTCAGGGATGAATTTGGGTAGAATGAAATCTAATAGGCTTGCTCAGCCGGGTTTACTCGGTTGAGCGCCGGTCGTGCTCCCCGAGTTTGGGGCATGACAAACTTGGTATCAGAGCCTAAGGTTTTAAAGTGTCCTAGGATGTCTCGGAGCCGTGTCTAGTAGAGTCCTTTTTATCGGTGTGTTATCCACCACATCTATAATGAGGAGGCTACTCAGACATTTAGGAAATTTGACACTTCTTTGATACTCCATATTGTGCGATAGAGCTCAATATAGGAATCTAATTTCCTCGTTATATCTCATTTTTCCAGTTGAGTAATCCCCGAGTCGTGGAGGGATTGGAAGAACTTGTTGCTAAGGGAAGTGTCCTTGTTCCTACCAATGTCACCACACCACCGGATCGTGTGGTGAGAGAATCTAAGAAATGAAAGAGAGTTGTTGGTGCTAATGAACCAGATTGTGTGATTTGCAGCAAGCACCACTTGGGAACATGTTAGATGACCCTTGAAATATGTTATGGTTGTGGAAAGAGGGGGCACAAGAAGAACAAATGCCCTAGGTTGAGTACACCCATCCCGGTCTGCCCGATATGGGGGAAGGAATATTTGGTATCGTTTGGTGAGTATGCTCAGCCGCATGTTAGGGGTGACAGGTTTGGGAAATTCCAAAGGCCCACACAACAAACCGGTACGGGAATTGTTTCTCCCGCATTAGATGCTTGGAGAGAGGATTAGGGGGATTCTTATGATGTATGCAAAAAGAGTAAATACCAGGTCAGTGAGGCAAGTCAGTTTAGTGGACCTCATCCCCATTGTGTGAAGTGTGGGAGATGTCATCCGGGAGTATGTCACTATGGTACCAATGTATGCTACAAGTGTGGTATGACAAGTCACTTTCAAAGAGATTGTTATTTGTCTCGCCAGAGCATGGGCAGGGGTGTGGCACAGCCAGCCAGTTTTGTAGCTACTACATCCACAACGCCTCTCCCAGCTAGAGGCACTATACTGCCCGCATGGCGTGGAGAAGCTAGGGGTGGTATTCAGAGCTCGGGAGGGCCCAACAGGTTTTATGCTATGAGGAGACGTCAAAAGTTTGAGGCTTCTCTAGATGTGGTTACAGGTATATTGACTGTCAAATCTCATGATGTGTATGCTCTTATTGATTCCAGTTCCACTTTGTCATATGTCACCCTTATGTTACTATGGAAGTTTGGATAGATCCGGAACAAATTTATGAGTCGTTCTCTGTATCTACTCTTTGAACGAGATGCAGTATTCGTGAAGCCTCTTTATCACAATTCCTTATATTTATAACCTCTTGAGAAATTGAGTTCTATAATGAGCTCCTTGAATTGGGTTATAACCCTAGGCTAATACTTCCCACTTGCTTCCGTAAATTCTCAACAAGGGACTATACCTGATGAATTTCTTATAGAACCTTTGATTCGAATGGACAACATCTGCTCACGTGTGCTTATGCATGCACCGTCATAAAGTTTGCCTATGTGGTATCAAATCCAATGTAAAGCAGCCTAGTATTGAGATCCTTCTTGAGACACTCTTTTTCTATCCGGTGTATGTGGCTCCTATGATTGGAACAGTCATTTTACTCCTTTGTGACCATTATCATGAATCCATTTCACTATTTAGTAACATGAGAGCATATCTCAACACCTATTATATGTGTAACTGTCAATTGAAAAAGGATCACTTGTCCGCATAAAAGTTTTTCGGAAATTTGAGATTTTCAAAAAAATTCATCACAAGAAGATCTTTTTGTTCACGCATCTCAGTATGACTTTCATGTCCACCTAGATCATGCCCCAGTGAGTAACCCACTTTTCTCCTAGTATTGTAGTTGCCCATGAAGTGGCCTAGTATTGCAACTTCAGAGTTGTTATAGAAAAAACATGTCTATCTCACAGAAAAGTGTTCATTCTCTCTAACCAATACATGATTTCATCCCAACATTAAGATGTCCTAGCTACATGATTTCACTTGTGTGAGGTTGAAAGTAAGCAGCCTTATGATGAGCATATTGAATTGAAAGACGAATTTGTCGTATCTCCAGTCCTCTCACATAGGATCAACTATTGGCAAAGGTTAAGCTGTGAGAATGATCATAATCTCACAAGTGTCCAACTTCTTTTTCATCCTCGTGGGCTTGTGGCATAGATTCCTTGTGCTAGTTACTGTTGAGAGCATAATGCAACTTCATATATTTTGAAACCCATATCATATTCAGGGTGATAAAATATTCTCATTTCGAGTTAAACTGATTTTCCCTACATTCCAAGAGGTGACTGGTGTCACGTACTTGGCTATTTATCTTTGAGCCTACTATTGCCAAACAAGGCACATATGGAATGAAACAATTGTTGTTGTCCTTCCTTTTCGTGACTCATAATCTTCCGAGAATAACTGGAGCTGATGTCTTTATCCTCCCAACCATGCCTCCCATATGTCACATGTCTAAAATGACTCATTTCTTTTAAATATCAGAATCATGAACATGGTCCCTATATTATCAATGCCTACTAGACAAATATATGCCTCATTTGTCGAATCAATGATGTCATCATAATGATTAACTATGTCAGCACTATTGGTAGTAACCTTCATGTCTATAAGGATATAACCTCCTGAAATGCCCTGCTCGGCACATTGATGGATTCTTGGTATAATTTCAGCTCAAACTCGAAACCTCGTTATTCCTATTTATAGTAACCTATGGGGATTGAAGGTTCAAACATGTCAAAGAAGCATCATCATCCAGTAATCAAATATATTGGATAGGAGTTTTATGGTCATATTCAAGCTAGCACATCTTAGAGTAATTGTTGGAGGTCGCCAAAGGTTTTATTTGGGTGTTCAGCGTAGGGATTTAGAGTTAAATAATGTGAACGGGTTATTCTCAAGATTATCTCTATGAATAAATTGGGTGAAAATTATTAAGAAAGGTAAAGTATGTGTAGTCCCATTAGGCCTTATGAAATCTTGAAGGAGATATGTCGAACTATGGTGTTTCATGTGTCTATGTCTAAGAATGTAGTTGGAAATCCTTTGTATATCGTTCCGGTGAAAGCTAGTGAGAAAGTGAAGTTATTGGATAATTGGCCTATGAGAGGTACCTTTATCCTTGTTAGATAAGTTCGGAAGTTGAGATTTCCTCTGTCGTGTGTTATGGTGAAGTCTGTGAGTTGAGGAGGCCACCTCGAAGGCCGAAAATGTTAAGGAAAGAAAATATTCTCACTTGATTGTATAGTCAAATAATTGTGGATCGAAAGGTATTTTCTATTTGTTATGATTTAAATAGGTGCAACTCATGTACATGTATCAATTTTGATGATATAATGCTTGTAATGTTGAGATCTGTGTTGTTAATATATATTATGATGCTTTGTTGAGATAGGAATATATTGTTAGGGTGATTTTGGTGATTCTCTGACGGGTGGATAGGCCCAATTACAAAGGAGACTCTGCCGAAATTTCTGAAATATTTGGGAGTTAGTAAAAATTTGGGAGATTGAGGTGTGCAAAAGAAGAGATAAGTTATGTTATGTGTTTGGGGGCAGACTCTACTCCTCATTCGAGGACGAATGATCCTAAGTGGGGGAGAATGTAGCATCCCAGAAAATTTTGAAGTTCTTAAGCGCTATTAAGGAAGTTGATATGTGCTAATTATATTATTTTGTGTGTAGACGAGGGCTATTAATATGATGGATATCAATTGGATATGATAATAAGTGTACAAGGCATATTATAAGTGATGTGGGGTCTAAGGAGAGGCCTAAGTCTAAGTCATGTTGGAAAATTACATGATAGACTCAAGTTGCAAATGAGTACGCACAAGACCAAACTTGGATAACCATATCTACATATATATATATATATATATATATATATATATATATATATATATATATATATATATATATATATGAGTTATGTGATGAACAACCTATAAAATGAAAGATCTTCGAGTCTAGTTTCTAACTCATCAAACAGTTCGTCATTTGGACACTCCTACAAGAAGTTATGACCAAATTACCAAAAGCTGGCAGAATGTGTCACTACCGCGGTGCCCCATGTGGCGCGCTTGTGAGGATTTCCAGAAAACTTCAAAATTTCATTTCTAGGCACATTTTTCACTACCGCGCCGTGCCCCGCGGCGCCCCATACGGTGCGGCTGTGCAAATTTCGGGGGTTTTACAACCCGACCCCATTTTAATAAATAGCCTTTGGGGCTTTATTTGGGACGACTTTCTAGTGAGTCTAGAGAAGGTGAGAGCATTTTAGAGAGATAAGGAGAAAACCTAACCTCCCAATCATCCAATCTTGCACCAATCTTCGAGAATCAAGGAAGTCAATCACTAGATTATCCTTCGTCCGGGTAAGTCCTACTTCTAAGCTTTCATACAAGAGGTTATGAGTTAAAATATATGGTGGGGTTGGAAAAAGGCCATGCATGTGACACAAAGTTGTAGTATGTAGGGTTAATGAACCATTTTGTGTAGTTTCTTGTTGAAATTGGTTGAGGGATGAAAGGATCTCCATTATAGAGCCTTGTGGTCTATTTCGCATGTTAGATGTTTGACAAAATTCCTAAGAGAGTTACATCATGGAAATCCTTCTAATTATTAACCGATTTTCACTATCTTCCTATAGATTGTTATTGCTAGAAGTATTGGGCGTTGTAGTAATTTAATGAAAGCTCGGACAAGGTATGTTGGCTAAACTTTCTCTCTTGGAATTGAATTCCATAATGTTTCCGTAAGTTTCAAAGTATGGGTTGCGTATTAAAATGTTATGGCTTTGAATCGTATTTCAAATGAAAGCTAGTATGCCAAATTGTGTGAGAAAATCTCAATATTCTTAAGACTCTAAATTGCTCATATGTGTACCTAAAGCCTTGATTGGAAATGTCTTATTGTTGATAACCTATAAAGGTGGTTGGAAATGAAATAATTGAATTGGGGATATAGAGTGTGGCCAACGTGCCAAGAATTTAAGTTATGACTGTGGCTAGTAGTGCAAATGATTTGAGAGAATGCGATAAAGAATATGAAATGAGCCTCGACTCAACTGTGTTTAAAGTGATTTGGAAAATAGAATTTGCCTAAGATCTTTTGTACTCAATTTATGCCCATTAGTGGTTGTTTTTAACTAATGTTTTGCTTTATAAATATATCCAATGTGATTCGAGTTCTATATACTCATGTGTTGAAATTGTACATTGTCATTTCTGGGGAAGAGTATTGCAAGAGTAAATGGTGTATTAATTATTTATGATTTTTCATGTGTGTTTCTATTATTGGTTGGTATGCCCCATTCTTTGGGAAGAAACTATTTGTGTTTAAAGTTCCCATTACAAATGGATTTGAAGTATATGATTTCTGAAATATTCTATATGTTGATATTTGATGGGGATCTTTGAAATTGAAAGAGGTGAAAGTGTGGAATATGAAATACGGCCATCGTGCCAGGAATAAAGAATCTTGTGAATGGCCAAATGAGCCAAGGAAATATCGGCGTTGTGAATGACTGAAAATACTAATGATAATTTATACAATGTGAAAGATGTTGAGGTGAGTACAATTGCATTTATGTTACTCTGTGTGCAAATCAAATCAAAAAATATTTTTGGGAGAATCATTAGCAAAACCGAGGAAGAGTGGGTCATAAGGCCCACACCTGAAACTACACATGCCGGTGTAGGGGTGGATTGGGATTATTCCCCTTATTTGAGATGAAATTGGAACCTTTGGGAAATTGTGATATTGTTCTCCTTATTTGGGATGAAACTGGAACCTTTGTGGATTGGAAAAGTCAACCCACACGGCATATGTGGGAAGGCGGCCTAGCTGATCGGGTGGAGATCGGATGCCATATTGCGCATATGGTGGTACTACTTTTGGTAACAACTTTCTTTCGCATCACATGTCAAACCACAATGATCTCCCAACCAAAATTGTATATGAAGTTCGTATTTTGAAAATTATTATGTTTTAATTGGACATTTGGATATTGTTGATTGTGACTTGTTGTTTCTATGTGTTGCCTTTTCTTATATGGGCATTCTATTATTAAAGAGGACTTTTAGCTATACATACTAGTGTTATTCGACATTACTAACGTCCCTTTTGCCGGGGGCGCTGCATCTTTAATAGATGCAGGTGGTTCTACAGCAGGAGGCATTGATCAGTGATAGCAGTACACTCTTTTCAGCTGATTTGGTGACCCCTACTTCATTTCGGGGTCATGTATCTTTTTTTTGTCATGTACTGTGTTTTGAGGTAGTCGGGGCCTTGATGCCGGCATTTCCATATTACTCTTCAGTTGTACTTAGAGGCTCAGTAGACAGATTGTGAGTGGTGTTTGATGTTGGGAATTGAATTAGAACGGTTTGTATTTGGCAACATGTGTTTTCATGAAATCTATAAACTCGTACTATTTTGGATAATTGAATGATGTTGTTAATGGGAATGAAATGGAAGTGGTTATTGAAATCTTTTCAATATTTGATTAACGGAGTACATTTTCTCTTTATTCAGGGATGAATTTAGGTAGAATGAAATCTAACAGGCTTGCTCAGCCGGGTTTACTCGGTTAAGTGTCGGTCGCGCTCCCCGAGTTTGGGGCATGACAAAAGGTACTTGACAAGTTCAAGTATTTGGATTTCAAAATTGCCAAGACTCCAATTGACGTGAGTTATGCACTTCAAAAGAATGAAGGTGAAAGTGACTCACAACTGGACAATACAAGAGTATTGGGAAGTTTGATGTATATCATGAATTGTACGCGACCATCATCATGAATTGTACGCGACCAGATATAGCATGTCTTATTAGTAAACTGAGTCGGTTTACAAGTAATCTCAATCAAATACATTGGATTGCAATGAAATGAGTTTTGGGGTATCTCAAACATACCCAAAATTACGCTTTGCATTATTACAAATATCCCTTCGTGATCGAGGGATATAGTGATGCAAATTAGATCACTGGATCATCTGAAGTTAAATCCACGAGTGGATATGTTTTCACAATTGGGGGTGGAGCAGTCTTGGAAATCATCCAAACAAATGTGCATCGCCTGTTCTACAATGGAATCTGAATTCATAGCTTTAGATAAGGCCGATGAAGAAGCTGAATGGCTCCGGAATTTCTTGGAAGATATTCCATTTTGGCCCAAACCTTTGGCACCTATTTGTATACATTGTGATAGTCAAACGGCAATAGGCAGGGCAGAGAGCGTTATGTATAACGAAAAATCTCGTCATATACGACGGAGACACAATACCGTTAGATAATTACTCTCTAGTGGTGTTATCACGATTGACTACGTAAAGTCAAGAGATAACGTGTCAGATCCACTTTCAAAAGGTCTATCTAGAGAGGCAGTTGAAAGATCATCAAAGGGAATGGGATTAAGGCCTAGGACAAGTCATCATGGCGGTAACTCTACCTAGCAGACTGGAGATCCCAAGATCTAGGTTCAAAGAGATCAAACAAAGTTATGAATGCCGGTTCAACATTGTAAAATAACTCAACTCATTCTCGTGATGAAGACAATGTTTAGAAATCGAGGTAAAGCATTAAGGCTTTTTGCTGAGTCAATAAAGCTTAAAGCTTTTTAATGATTTGCTAAGTCTAGCAGGATATGACCAGATAGTGTATCTATAGGATTACACGTTTAGAAATCACCTATGTGAGTGTGAAGTGTAAGCCGCTTCAAGGGGAATGAAAGTAAAGGCCCATTCTCTAAGCACTCATGAAACCAGGCGGTGTTCATGGCTGAAGCGAACACAACCGTGAGAACCATAGATGGTTAAGGGTTAATTGTGTGACTTATGTTGTCTAGATATACAACAAAGCTCGACAGTTCAAAGATATCAAATCTACCGATTGACCGAGTATATCCGATATAAGTTCACTACGGAAAGTTCAAAGGGAAACGTACTTATCCAGATGCAATTAATTCTTGCATGTAAAACACACACGCGTTCGTGCATTCCTTTATTTTATAGCCATTCCTCATTCATGTGGGGGATTGTTGGGCTTTTAAGCTTGGTTTAGCTTAATTTTAAGCTTAGTGTAGTTTAAAGAAGGTGAATGGGAAATGGAGAGAAAATGAAATATTTGAGTTTCCCTCCTTGACAAAGGGACATTGTCCCATATTGGTGGAAGAAAAGACTTTTGATGGGTATTTATACAATTGCTCTTCTTCTAACTTTTAAAGAGTTAAGAAGAAGGCAAGACTCGCGCCGTCATCGTCGTCGCTCGCTCGGTTTCGGCTTCGGCTTCGGCTTCAGTCAAAGATTGATTGATTAATCTTTTTGGACAAAATTTCTTTCAATTATTTAATTAATTAATTAAATTAACTAACGAAAATTCAATCCGGAATAACCCATGACCCGCAACCGTTTTTCTATTTTTCCCGTAATATTTCAACAGAAATATTCCACGTGTTCCAACGGCTATGGCTATTTCTGAAAGGTTGCAAACCTTTTCGAAAACAGTGCCAAATAGTCTATAAATATGCCTTGAATCCCAAGATCTTTACTTACTAAATTTTCTGTTTATCTTCTTCTTCTGCACAATATTTTCCAGTGTGTTTTGCGACAATTGAATGGTTCGAAGTTCACCGGAGTTTTTGGTACCAATACGCTGGTGAGTTAAATCGTTCTATCCTAAGAGGATAATATTCCAACACCTCAGGTACTTGAGGGGAATAATTTCCTTAAGGACACACTGTGCATTCAGTGAGCTCGATTTATTCCAATATTGTTTTTCCAGAATTTATTTCGTGCAACTGGTTCAACTAACTTTTTGTTTCTGTTTATATTTGAGAAAGTTTAATGATTTTTATTGTTTATTACAGTAATACAGAGTGAATAACAACAGTTACATTGCGTATAGCATTTGTCTGGGTAATAGACTGTAGACAAGAAGCACAGAGGCACGTATACTGATACTAGCGGAACAAATTATATATCGGAAACCTATGCTTTTTCTTCAATACAAGTGGCAAATAGAGTTCACACTTGAAAATTATACAACATTTAGTTTGTCAACAAGGATAACAATGAGATTTGTATTACAGGTAATTACTTGATACAACAACACAAACAGAGGACTAGAAGAGTCTCAGCACCAAAATTCCCGGTTTCTGATGGAGACTTGATTATCCACTCGAGAGTTGTTCTCAAGAGTCCACTTCTCAAAAGTACAGTCGACAAAGTCATAGTAGCCACCATGAATTAAGAGCTCCCCTTTATCCACCTTGTCCTTAATCCATGGGTACGTAAACAAATTCATCAATGAGCAGTTGACTGATTCCTGGATGTACAAGTATGTGCATTGCGTCAATACTCAGAATAGCTTGTGCATGCATACACACAGAAAATTCTACAAGTTACAATGTCTAACTGCAATTTCAAATTCCTCATTCCAGATTAGGCCACCCATTCCAACAACAAAATACACAAATTTGTACAGCATGCACACGCCGACACTCAGCACTCTATTTTGAAAACACTGACACATGAATTCGCGCTAAGAAGCATTCAGTATTATATATTGCATATAATTCAAATTGGCAGGACCAGGTGGAGCATGTGACTCTGAAACTAGACATGATTTTTTTCTGAAGGGAAAAGAAATTATGAAGAAATAATTAATACATGCAACTAATAAATGTTTAAAAGAAAAGTGGCAAAATGTATGGAAGTTCTAGCCAAAAGAAAGAGGAAGACACATGCATTCCGGTGATCAGAAAGGAGAAAGACCACACCCTCTTTATCCATGGCATGACTTTGAGTGGTTATACCTCAAGTGTATTTAAACTGCATTATAACAAAAACGTAAATGAAGTGTGGAAAGGAGATTGCACCTTCTCACAGTGCTTGCATTGCTGGTCAAAGCTGAGGTTGGAAGCAGCAGCTTTTGTGCTTGCCCGGGCAGACTTTCCAACTACTACCCAACTTCTAATGAAGCTACAAGGAATTAATAGAAGAGCTTATTACACAGCAAGACTATTTTACGGCATTTCATAAAGCAATTAGTTTGTTAGAGCCTCTAACAAAACTTAGTAAGAAGAGAGACTAGCCAAACCTTGAAGGTGTTTCATTGTCCATACTCATTAAGGCACGAATGCCTCCACAGCGGCTGTGACCAATGACTAATATGTTTTGGACCTGCAAATAAAAGAAGCCAAACCCGAAAACTTGAGAGAAAAGAAAAGATGAGAGATTAATCACCGCAAATCCGCCTTATCCCCACTCCCTTTCCCAAAAGATAAAAAATAAATATAAGAAAAGAGGACATGAACCAAAGAGAAGCAAGTAGAAAATTAGAGGAATTTGAATAGGAACTTCAATCTCATTGGTGATGACCAAAAGTAAATAATCTCATCATCGCAAGTGTCCCTTGTGTTTTGGAACATTTATGACTTATAACAACATAATTTACATCAAGGTGAATAACGTAAATTCATCATCAGAATCATGTTTTAGAATGTCAATGAGTTCCAGTCCAGTTAAATCGAAGGTCTCAGAATTACGTCATCGCAACATCCTGTTTAGAATTTCACTTCTCAACTAACTCGATTCCATATTCTACAAATTCTGATCACCCAAATAAAGCTTAAAGATAATAGAAACAGGCATTTCAGCAGAATATAAAAGGAAACAGCACATTGTAGAATTATTGTACAAATACTACTCACTTTGAGAGAATTAACGGCAAACTCAAGGGCTGCATTTGTTTCTGAAGGACCATTCTGCACAAGAAGAAAATTGCAAACGTTTATTCTGAGCATATTAATACACATCCTTAGCATTGCAACGCTTGTTCACTAACAAGGAAAGCGACATTTATTAAGTGCAAGTGCAGTATACATCACCTCATAGGGAGGCACCAGATTTGCCACATTGCGGACTACAAAGGCTTCTCCTGGTTGAAATCCAAGTATGTTTGAGGGACACACCCGAGAGTCTGCACAAGAAATTACCATAAACTGCCCTTCAAATTGTCAGTTGAGATCTTCAACACACGACCACAAAAATAACTTTATGGATTGTAATATTGAAAAGGGAAGGAAAAGAAGAACAAAGTACAGACAGGAAAAATAGAAGGAAAAAGGAAGAGAAAAATAAGAGAAAAGTTGTGTGTTCTCTCCACTTCCTTCCTCTTTCCATTATTAAACCAGACAAGGGGAAGGCAAAGGGAAATTCCTTGTCTCATTAATTTCCAAGTAACATCAAAATTGAGTACCAGCACAAAATCCATGCTTGGAAAATGTCTAAAAGGTGAAAGAAAGCTACCTTTGGTGATTGTGTTTCTGCAAGACTTTGAAAATGCTCCAAATATTTCCTAGTCCAAATGAAGGAAACAAAAATCAAACGACAAGAAGCCTTTACTGTCAAACATGCTAAAAAATGGTAGCAGCTTCTGATGGTGCTTACAAGTATTTGTCCTTCTTGTAATTCAAAAATCTATGCTTCAACGTGGTGAATTCATTCGATTCACTTTCAGTCACAACACTCATCTCTTTTTCATCCATCATTTCTTTGGTTAGGGTCATTGGCTCCTTCAAGGCTTTCAATTTTAGAGCAGAGTTATACCTGCAGCTTAAAAGTTATATTCTGAAATCAATTCGTGAACTTATTTATTGATGGTAAAGCTAGAAGCTCTTAATGCATGATCACAAGGAACTCTGCAATAAACTGGCAGCGACTCGTCCAAATAGAAAAAAGGCAGGCTCATTGCCCAAATAGGATGATCAAGTACTGGAACCAGGAAAAGAACCTACCTTTGCAAGATGCATTGATTATTTATAGTTATAAAATAATTTATGCAATATCAAAGAAATTGAATTGTAAGGAGTTCTAAGCAAATAAAAGAATCTTAGCCTGCAAAGAAGTCAAAGGGAAATCCTGAGCAAGACCTTATTAATTAAGCTACCAATCACACAGCAAAATTGATACTTCAAAACAACAACTCTTTCTAGGTTGTTTTTAAATTTCTTTCTCATGCGCCGAATCTTTGAGCATACAAAACCGCGCATCACTAAATTTAGATACCAAAATTCTTAGATAGACACTTTTATTTTTTTGGAAAAGCAATAATAAGGGTACACATATAACACCTCATTTCTAAGATAAACACTATGAAGGCATAAATAAAAAATGTAAAAGCTTTGCATTCCGAGAAGAAAGTGAATCTGGTATAACTAGGAAAAGAAAGAAAGAATTGAACTTCCCCCATTAGAGACGATTAACGAGATGCAAAAAGCTTACTAGGCAAAATTTAACAATCTCAAACTAAATTAGAATCTCAACTGGGTTCTAACGATCCAAAGCTTACTTGGGCAAATTCACCAATCTGAAATGGGGTTGTGCAATTCCCAAGAATCTCAACTGGGTCCTCAAGATCTGCACCAATTAGCCAACTCACACATCAAAAAAGCAAGAAATGAAACAAAAGCAGCAGAAGCATTTCTAAAGAAAGATGAGATCGCTTTACCCTTGTCGTGGCTGAATGATCCACAGAGGAGGAGTTACAGAGGGAGGATGATTGAATAACAGGCCGAGCCATGGCAAAGAACTTGCAAAAGGGGCTTTGTTGATTCCACCAGTTACTAGCCGTGCAGCTTTATTATAGACTACTGACATAAAAACTTAAAAAGTTAGTTTGTAGTTTGTACCATGTGAAGTTGTTGGTTGGATCTAACTACATGTATATTGTATTGTATAGTGAGTGACAGGCAACTGTTCCTCTCCAAGAAAGACGGAGAAACCAAAGTCTTTTAAATCCTTGAATTAACCGAGGCACTCCTATTTTCAAACAAAAAATTTCTGTTTACAATTGAAACGTAGTTTACAATCACACTGTGCAAAAATATTCCTATTTTAACAATAACGACTTCGTTGTTAAAACGGCTCTTCGTTCAATCAAAAGGTCAATCTAGCTAGCTTCTAGAGTGTTGTACAGCTAAGCTCGTCTTGGGCTCCATATGATCCTATGGCCCATTACAGATTATAGTTGGGCTTAGGTTGGACGCTAATTTTCACTTTAATGCTAACCTCAACCTGCGTCCAGTTTTTCAGCTTTCCGAACAGACCATAGTTTTTCGTTGAGAAAACTTCCAAAGTAAAAATATTACGCCTTCCGTTTCAATTTCGATTACATAGTTTGACTCGGCACAAATTTTAATAAAATAAAGAAATTTTTTGAAAATTGTAGTCTTAAAAGCTTAAGTGATAAAAACTTTGTAGGACCATGATATTTGTTTGGTTATAAAATTTTTTCATTAAGGGTAAAATTGGTAAAATAAAGAGTTTAAAATTAAATTATTTTCAATTGTAAAAATATGTCATTCTTTTTGGAACAGACATAATAAAAAAAGTGTGTCATCTAAATTAAAACAGATGGAGTACTTAATATTAGTCAATTTACAAAATACTATTAATTTGATCAAATACTAATCATAGTCTAATTGGCTCCCTCTCTTTATCTACCTCCTCCCTCCCCCCTCTTTCTCCCTCACGTAACCAATTGTTAGAAAAACTCCGATAACATATAACCATATGGTTAACGCTAATGATAAGCAGTAGAAAAATACCTTGTGCATGAGCCCATCATCAACTATGGAGCTGCTTATTTCTCAAATAGCTCATACAGTGCTTCAACTTCTTTCATGACCCAATATCCCACCAAAGATCGTGTAGAAACCAATTATTAATTCATTAACAGAGTTTGAAATAAACATGAAAGCAAAATTAATCTCAAAAATAGCATCATGATATACATAAGTCTCAGATAGGGTCTAAACACGACCACAACATTTTCAAAACCCGTTGTCACATCATCACAGACATCTATCAAAGTAAATAGTCTCAATTGAATAACAACCTCTGTCTCCAAAAAAAAGGAAATAGATAGAAATAGATACATAAGTGAGGGGAAATTTATGTGATGTGGATCGAACAAATAGGAGAGCTCACCACGAAGTCTCAAATGCAAGCTCCTAGATAGTTGAATGGGTACGACTAGTGCATGCCTCAGAATTAACACAAAATGTACAAATGTATAGTATGAGTACAAAAGCACGGTACTCAGTAAGTATCAAGTATAGCCTCGAAAAAGTAATTACGAGAGGTCGACACTAACACTTACTGACAGTTTAATAAGCAAGTAAAAGCAAAAATAAAATAAGAGATAAAGCATGATATCATCGAATTGCTACAAAAGTAAAGGCACAGTATGATCCGGCAAATAGACATGCTTTTCAGTCATAGGAAATACAATTCAATGTCAAATATCTTAATTACTTCCAAAATAAATCATGATATTATGACGGGTAAAATCGGTGGCAGAGTTTTTCCTGATACCCCGATAAGAAAACATGAGGTAAGAACGGTTCGACGCAACTACAAGCAAGGCCGAAGGATCCCTCGTATCGGAACTGGGGAGGAGTGAATGGTGCATCTGGGATAGGGTACGGCAAAATAACGGACCGAATCAAGTAGAGTTTCGAGACCACGAGAAAAGGAGGAACAGTTAGGCATGACAAGTAGGGAGCCATAATATTCACCCTCAACCGGATATTACGGCGCGAATCCTATCCGATATCAACTGCGGATCGGCATTTACCGAAAAAAGAAAATTTTTACCTTATTTAAACTTGTATTAGGACTGAAATTCTCTTACTATATAAATGGGAGAGTTTCTTTTATTTGGACACAACGTGGACATGCAAATCAAAGCAATAACAGTTTATTTTTATTTTCTAGCTATTATACAAAGTGTTCTTTAGTTATTCTCTTCTTTAATCGCAATCAAGCTTATAACGAGGGTCCGATTGAAGGCCGAACAACTTGAGATCAGGCCTGATCATCACATTACGATTGGTTTGATCGTTTATTTTTTCTTAAATATAATTACTTGTTGTTCTTAGATCATTCGTATTGAATTAAATCACATATCAATTAAACCGCGTACAAACTTAATTGTTACTCATTTTTTAGGGTAAACAGTTTGGCACCCGCCGTGGGGCTAAGAATAATAATGGTGATTTGATACGAATCTCCATAACACCCCATTTTTATGCTTGTTCTATGAAGTTTTGATTCCAGGTTATCTTAAGGATGTCAAATTCTCAGTATGCTCACTTGAACATTGGCGTTGAGTCAGTCCATCACGGCGAGAACAATAACGTGATACTTAGCAATGATGTGCCCCCTGTTGATCCCAATGTTGTCCCAATCGCTGACCCGGTCGATGCAATATCAATATTGACCCCAAAAATAGCGTTCGCGGGGGACCCCGACCAGTGGCTCGAGAGGCACTCGAAGGTGAAGGTGATGAGGGTGAGCCCGCGGTTGATTTTCGAAATGTTGCAAGCTCAGCAAACGGCGATAGCGCAGTTACAGAACCGAAGCCATGCCCCTAACAGGGTCGAGCCCGAGCAATCCCGAAAAAATACTCGAAGGGATGAACAAGTTGCTGTGGATCCGGGTGAATTCGGGCCCGAGGAAGCTTCCGAGGTGATGAAGATGCTCGAAGCATTGACAAAACGGGTAGAGTCTGGCGAGAAAAAGATAGAGGCCAATAACAAGAAGGTGGAAACTTATAACTCCATGGTCGATCAGATCCCTGAAGCACCGCCGATATTGAAGGGGCCAGACTCCAAAAAGTTAATTCATAGGCCTTTCCCCCCGAGCGCGTTACTAAAGCCGATCCCGAAAAGGTTTCGAATGCCCGACATTCCCAAGTATAATAGGATCACGGATCCAAATGAGCATGTAACCTCCTATACATGCGCAATCAAAGGGAATGACCTCGAAGACAACGGAATTGAGTCATTGTTGTTGAAAATATTTGGGGAAACTTTGTCCAAGGGATCAATGATATGGTATCACAACTTGTCTCTGAATTTTATTGACTCATTTGCTATGTTTGCAAATGCTTTCGTAAAGGCCCATGTCGGCGCCATCAAGGTCGAGACAAGGAAGTCAAACCTTTTCAAGGTCAAGCAAAGGGATAACGAGATGCTTAGGTAGTTCGTGTTAAGGTTCTAGATGGAACGAATGGATCTGCCCCTGGTTTGTGAATGATTGGGCCGTTCAGGAATTTACTCAAGGGCTCAACCCCCGAAGTTCCGTGGCTTCTCAGCATCTAAAGAAAAACTTGGTGGTGTACCCGATGGTCACCTGGGCCGACGTCCACAACAGGTATCAATCGAAGATCAGAGTCGAGGATGACCAACTTGGGTGTCACGCCCCAACCTCGGGAAGCACGACCGGCGCGCAACCAAGTGAACCCGGTCGAGCAAGCCTATTAAATACTTTCTACCCAACTCACCCATGATCAAGAAAAAAATACATGATTTTATTATTTAGACAATGGGAAGTTCATATATACAATATTAAATCGTTTCATTAGCTATTTCACATTTATGTCTCAAAATACACATAATCTTATAGTCTGAGTGGAACAAGTGATCAAACACAATATAACTTGTTTAACATTCCCAATACCCATATACAACCCACATAGTGTCTACCGAGCCTCTAAAAGATACAAAAGAGTCTGTGATAGTGTCGGCAATAAGGCCCTGGCTATACCTTGAGACGTGATAATAATATGATCAAAAGATACAATACATGACCCTGGGATGAAGCGGGGCTCACCAAGTCTGCTGGGAAGAGGATGTGCCACTAACGCTGATCAACATTACCTGCTATGTAACTACCTGCATCCATTTAAAGATGCAGTGCCCCCGGCAAAAGGGCGTTAGTACCATCGAATAACACTAGTATGTATAGCTAAATACCATCTCAATAGTATGAATAATAATACAAGGGAAACATTCAAGGATTCAATACGAGCTTCAAATAACATGAAAACATAAAGTTAAGGATCACATAAGTTTTCAAGTCAATTTCCATGTTATTAGGTTGGGTGATCTTTTGTGCCGATATTTCACAATCCACAATACCTCCGTATTCTAACACGGAGTCCGATATCGACCCGATCGGCTAGGTCGTCTCATTTGAGATATCAACCATAAACACAATTTCATTATAATTTCCAGCACAGTTACTACCATGTGTGTGGCATGGAGTCCGATCATGGCCCGATCGGCTAGGCCGTCTCACCCGAGACATTACTTTTTTCAGTTTGTAATTTCCAGCATAGTTACCACCATGTATGCGGCATGGTGTCCGATCACGGCCCGATCGTCTAGGCCGTCTCACCCGAGACATTACCTTTTTCAATCAATCATCTCATATCATACTTCTTTCATATACTTTCGATTCATTGGCACTAGTGATCACGATTACAAAGTCATTCTTGGCACTTTGCCGTATTTCATAGTTCCAGTCCCCTTTTCCACATTCAAATATCATCATGATTATCAAAAACAATAAGACTTCCCATTCAAGACATTAAATTCACATATGAGCAATTTGGGAATCTTAGGCACATAGAGGCTTTTCATACAATTTGGCATAATAACCTTTATTTCGATCTTGACATGAAGTCTTAACATTTCTAACACATATTCCACATTTTGAACACATCCTCAAATGGCGAGATGACATGATGAAGCAATTTGAATAAATATTGAACATACATCCTTGAACACAAACACATTAAGAATAGCCAATTCTATAATGATCAAGGACTTACTCTAATTACATGAACACCGTGGGATTCAATTCTAAGAAGAAAGAGGTTTAGCCAACATACCTCAATTGAGCTTCTCAACTCTAAAATGATCCGGAATTCTTAGCAACTTCAATCTATTTTAGAAATATAACAAGTTAAACCAAAATTAGGAAGATGATCATGGTTTTAGTTTATTTGAGCATATTATGAAACACTAGGTGTGCATCAATGTTTTAAGGCCCTTTTTGTGGAAGATTCCACCATTACCCAACCCATTCTCTACCATTTTTGGCTCACAACCTTCCTACATACTTCAAGGATACATGCATTCAAGACAATAACCCCTACACCCAATATTTGTCTCTCTATTTAACCCATTTTTGTAAAAAATCGAAATTAAGAGCTAGGACATATATTCTTACCTTTAGGGTGAAGACTTACTTTGTTAATCCTCAATGGTTGAGCAAATATTGATGGATAATAGGTTGACGGTTGCTCCCTCACTCTAAGAACTCTCTCTCTCACTCTAAAATGTCAGAAATGTGCCTAAAATGAGCTATGGTACATATTTTAACGAAGAAGGGTCGGGTTTAAAAACCCCAAAAATGAAGCCCCGAAACAGGATATGCGGTCACATATGCGACCGCAGAATAGTTATGCGGTCCATATATCGGCCGCATAATCTGGGTGCCAAAAACTAGAAGGGAACTGACCAGGTCTGCAGTCACTATGCGGCCCGCAGACCTGTTCTGCGGTCGCATAATGCACCGCAGAACTGTTCTGCGGTCGCATAGTGCACCGCAGAACCTCCCTCAGAGAAATCCAAAAGTTGGGTATGCGACAAGAGTGCGGCCCGCGAAGTGGTTATGCAGTCGCATAATGGCCACGAAATTGACATCAAAATGACCTAGAAAACTGACTCACTCTGCGACTATTTTGCGGTCCGCAGAGTGGTTCTGCGGTCGCAGAATAGGCCGCAGAAATGCCTACTTCTGCCCAATATTTTCTTCAACTCCCCAGCGCACTGTTCAATCCAAAAAGTCCGAACCACGGCGAGCAAGCTCACCGCGAAGAATTTCTACTATTATTAACCTCTACGCTTGCCCCGGCGTCACAGAACCCCGACTTTTAGGAAAAAATTTCACGGGGCCTTACATACTCCCCCTACTTAAATCATTCATCCTCGAATGAGGGTCAAGGTTCACTATTAGCATCTTATATAACTCAGTTTTTATACCACACACCATCAGCCCGAAATTTGACCAACTCCCTAAATTCCCAAAAATTTTGCCAGAGTTTCCCCTGTAACTAGGCCTACCCACCTATCAGAGAGCCCTAGAAACACATCCTTAAAACATATACATAAACCAATGACGTAACATGACATAAAACAACACCAATTGTGGCCTCACATGCATTATATTACTAGAAAGGAACACCCTTAACGTAAATTTGTTCAAATGATGCATAATTCATAGAAGGTAACCTTTAAAATTTCATAGAACACAACTTTATAAATACATGGCTATTCAAACAAATAAGGATACTTTTTCTTCATTTCTTCCTCGGCCTCCCAAGTAGCCTCTTCAACTTGTTGGTTTCGCCTTAGCACTTTCACGGAGGCAATTTCTTTATTTCTCAACTTCCTGACTTACCTATCAAGAATGACAACTGAAATTTCTTCATATGACAGTTCTTCATTAACCTCAATGGCCTCAACCGACACAATAGCTGAAGGATCTCCAACTACCTTCTTCAACATAGACACATGGAATAACGGGTGCACTAATGACATCTCAGGTGGTAGCTCAAGCTTGTACGCCACCTCACCAATCCTCTGAGTGATTCTGTACGGTCCGACATACCTCGGACTCAATTTCCCTTCTTACCAAATTGCATTACACCTTTCATGGGGGAAATTTTCAAGAATACCCAACCATCTTCTTTGAACTCCAAATCCCTACAACGAATATCCAAATAGGACTTCTGGTGACTCTGAGCAGTCTTCAACCGCTCCTTAATGGTCTTAACTTTTTCCATAGCCTGATGCACGAGGTCTGGCCCTATGAACTCTGCTTCCCCAATTTCGAACCACCCAATGGGAGATCTACATCTCCTACCATATAATGCCTCAAATGGTACCATCTGAATACTAGCATGAAAGCTGTTGTTATAAGCAAACTCTATGAGTGGCAAATGATCATCCTAGCTACCCTTGAAATAAAGAACACAAGCATGCAACATGTCCTCAAGTGTCTGAATAGTCCGCTGTGCTTGCTCGTCGGTCTGTGGATAAAAAGTTATACTAAGATTCACCTGGGTACCCAAACCTTGCTAAAATTTCTTCCAAAAATTTGCCGTGAACTGAGCCCCTCGATCGGAAATGATAGAAACTAGAGTACTATGTAGCCTGACTATTTCCTTGATATACAACTAAGCATACTGTTCCGTTGTGTTGGTAGATTTAACTCGCAAGAAATGAGCTGATTTCTTGAGCCGATCCACAATCACCTAAATTGAGTCAAACTTGCGCAGAGTGCGTGGTAATCCTACCACAAAATCCATATTAATCATTTCCCACTTCCACATTGGAATTTTTATGTTTTGTGCCAACCCACCAGGCCATTGGTGTTCGGCCTTGAGTTGCTGATAATTTGGACACCTTGCCACAAAGTCCGCTACATTTTTTTTCATGTCATTCCACCAATAGACTTCCTTGAGATCATGATACATCTTCGTAGAACCTAGGTGCACGGAATACCTAGAAGTATGAGCCTCGGTCATGATTCTTTCCCTGAGATCATCTACATTTGGAACACATAGCCGCCCTTGGTACCTTAGTGTACCATCATCCATGCCAAGGGTAAAATCCATAGTTTTATGTTTTTGAATCCCCTCCTTCAATTGCACTAAAAATGGATCGTCGTATTGCTTCTCTTTCACTTCCACAACAAACGATGATTCAGCCCTATTTTGTACAATTACCCCTCCTTCATTAGAGTCCGCAAGACAAACTTCCAAACTATCCAATCGATGAACTTCCTTGGCCAGTGGCCTTTGATATGCCTCCAAGTGTGCTAAACTACCCATAGATTTTCGGCTAAGAGCATCTGCCACAACATTGGCTTTCCCCGGGTGATACAGAATATCGATGTCGTAATCCTTGAGTAACTCAAGCCATCTTCTCTGCCTCAAATTCATCTCCTTTTGTTTGAAAATATATTGAAGGCTCTTGTGGTCCGTGAATACATCGACATGGACTCCATACAAATAATAACGCCAAATTTTCAATGCAAAAACCACTGCCATAAGTTCTAAGTCATGTGTTGGATAATTCTGTTCATGATTCTTGAGTTGCCTAGAAGCATATGCTATAACCTTGCCGTGTTGCATTAACACACACCCAAGCCCCATTCTTGAAGCATCACAATATATCACAAATCCATTTGTACCCTCTGGCAGGGTCAACACCGGCACCGTAGTCAATCTTGATTTCAACTCCTGGAAGCTCCTTTCACAAGCATCAGACCATTGGAACTTAACCGCTTTCTGAGTCAATTTAGTCAACGGAGAGGCAAGAGTAGAGAACCCCTCCACAAACTTCCTGTAATACCCAGTTAAGCCCAAAAAACTACGAATCTCGGTTGGCGTTGTAGGTCTAGGCCAATTCTTCATCGCTGTAATCTTTTGAGGATCAAACTTAATTCCTTCTCTGGAGACAACATGACCCAAGAATGTGACTGACTCGAGCCAAAACTCACATTTTGAAAACTTCGCATACAATTGGTGCCGATGAAGAGTCTGCAAAACTGCCTTGAGATGATCGGCATGGCCCTCTCAACTTCGTGAATACACAAGAATATCGTCAATGAATATTATCACAAAGGAATCGAGAAAAGGCTTGAAAACCCGATTTATAAGATCCATGAAAGCCACTGGGGCATTTGTTAGCCCAAAAGATATTACCAGAAATTCAAAGTGCCCATACCGGGTCCGAAAAATGGTTTTCGGAATATCTTACTCTCTAATCTTCAATTGGTGGTACCCGGACAGTAAATCAATTTTGGAGAAGTACCTAGCACCCTGTAACTGATCAAACAAATCATCTATTCTTGGCAATGGGTATTTGTTTTTGATTGTGACCTTGTTGAGCTGCCGGCAGTCAATACACATACGTAGTGATCCATCTTTCTTCCTCACAAAGAGAACCGGCGCGCCCCATGGCGAGACACTCGGTCGGATGCAACCCTTCTCTAACAAATCCTTCAATTGTTCCTTTAGCTCCTTCAATTCTGCTGGCGCCATCCTTTAGGGCAGAATAGATATAGGGTGCGTGTCTGGCATCACATCAATCCCAAAATCAATCTCCCTGTCTGGCAGAATCCCAGGGAGCTCATCAGGAAAGACCTTTGGAAATTCACTCACAACTAGCACAGACTCGAGTGTAGGCACCTCAGCATCGATGTCCGTAACCCGGACCAAATGACGGATACACCCCTTATTAATCATCTTCGTGGCCTTAAGTTAAGAAATAAACCTACCCTTTGGCATTACATTATCCCCCCCACTTAACAACTGGCTCACTTGGAAATTCAAACCTCATAGTTCTAGTTCGGCAATCGAGCTTGGCAAAACATGAATAAAGCCAATCCATTCCAAATATTACGTCAAAATCGACCATCCCCAATTCAATAAGATCGGCAACGGTGTCCCGATCACGTACCGTGACAACACAACCCCTATAAACCCGTGCGACCACAATAGACTTGCCAACTGGAGTAGATACAAAGAACGACTCAGGAAGCTGTTCCGGTTCTATCCCAAATTCCATAGCAACATACGGGGTAACATAGGACAAGGTGGAACCGGGGTCAATAAGAGCATATACATCATAATATTGGACAGTCAATATACCTGTGACAATATTTGGAGAAGCCTCTGCACTCTGGCGACCACTCATAGCATAGAAATGGCTGGGTCCTCTTGAACTCTATGCACCACCCCTAGCTACACCACGCCCTGCTGGTGCTGGAGTGCCTCGAGCTGGAGGGGGTGCTGAAGATGTAGCGGCTGCAGAACTAGATGGTTGTGATGTGCCCCTGCCCGCACCCTGGTGGGATGAATGACACTCCCTCTGAATATGACCCCTCAATCCACACCCGTAACATATAGGTAAGTCCATGTAGCAGATCCCCAAGTGCATCTTCCCACACCTAGGGCATGGGGGCCTCTGCTGCTGCTGGAATCTCCCTCCTGATTGACCCTGCTGGTGGGGTCCTCTGTTGCCTTGATTGGGCCTGAAATGACTCCCCTGCTGCTGACTAGGCCCTGCTGGCGGTGCACTGGCTGAAGACTGAGCAAAAGACCGGGATGGCCCTGATGGCCCTCCCCTGAAAGCTGATCTTCCCCCACCAAATGACTCCCCAAAGTTGCCCGCGGACCGGGCCTTGCTAGTACCCTCTCGCTCCCTTCTGTTCTTCAACATACGGTCCTATGTAGCCTGAGCGAATGCTACCATTTTCCCATAGTTCATATCTGAATTCAAGGCAACTATAGCGGCCTCATTGATAACCAAGGGGCGAAGGCCCTGCACAAACCGGCGCACTCTAGCCTCCATAGTAGGCAACATGAGAATGGCATATTTAGACAGACGCGCAAACTCCATATGATACTCCCACACACTCTTACTTCCTTGATTAAGGTTCTCAAACTCTGCGGCGCGAGCTGCCCTAGTCTCGACAGGCAAGAAATGATCCATGAAAGCATCAGCAAACTCACTCTACCTCGCTGGAGGGCTCCCCTCCTCTCGAAAGTCCTCCCACTGCTCAAACCAAGAATCGGCCACCCCTTTCAGGTGGTAGGCAGCCAACTCCACTCTATCACTCCCAGTAGCATGCATAACCCGGAGGGTCTTATGCATCTCATCAATGAAGTCCTGTGGGTCCTCCTCGGGATTAGCACCCGCGAACACCGGAGGATCCAACTGAAGAAACCTGTTCACCCTGGAACCACTAGAATCCCCTTGTTGGCCAGAAGAAGTGGGTGCAACATTTGATCTTTGGACTTGAGAAGCCACTATTTGTGTCAACATCTGGATAGCTCCCTTAAAATTAACATCAGAAACATCGGAATCGGAAGCTGGGGCTGGTGGTGGAACCGGAATATCAGTTGGAGGAACCGCTGCACCCTCAGTAGGTACAGGAACTGGTGTGGCCTGAACAAGTGTTGTGGAATCAGGTAGTGTAGCAGTCGGGGATTATCCTCACCCCTCGGGTATTTACCCGCCTCACCAAGTAAAGGGTCAACTACCACTCCTAAGGCGGCATTGGCTCCTTGGCCAGTTCTTGCTCTCTATTTAGGTGCCATGTATTGAACGTTAAAGGAATGCACGAGTTAGAGGAGGAACATTTTCACAATCAGTTTCATCGCACAATCCAGAATATCAAATAAGGGTATTATTCCTAAATGTCCAAGTAGCCTCCAACATATAGATGTGGTCGACAATATACCGATAAGAAGGACCCTACTAGACACGGTTCCGAGACATCCTAGGATACTTTAAAATCTTAGGCTCTAATATCAAATTTGTCACGACCCAACCTCGGGAAGCGCGATCGGTGCTCAACCGAGTGAACCTGGTCAAGCAAGCCTGTTAAATAATTTCTACGCAACTCACCCATGATCAAGAAAAAAAGGACATGATTTCATTAATTAGACAGTGGGAAGTTCATACGTACAATATTAAACCGTTTCATTAGCTATTTCACCTTTAAGTCTCAAAATACACATAATCTTATAGTCTAAGTGGAACAAGTGATCAAACACAACATAACTTGTTTAACATTACCAACACCCATATACAACCCACATAGTATCTACCGAGCCTCTAAAAGATACAAAAGAGTCTATGATAGTGACGACGACAAGGCCCCGGTTATACCTTGAGACGTGATAATAGTATGATCAAAAGATACAATATGTGATCCCCGGGATGAAGTGGGGCTCACCAAGTCTGTTGGGGAGAGGATGTGCCACTAACGCTGATCAACACTACCTGCTATGTAACAAACATGCATCCATTTAAAGATACAGTGCCCCCGGCAAAAGAGACGTTGATACCGTCGAATAGCACTAGTATGTATAGCTAAACACCATCTAAATAGAATGAATAATAATACAAGGGAAACAGTCAAGGATTCAATACGAGCTTCAAATAACATTATAACATCAAGTTAAGGATCACATAAGTTTTCAAGTCAATTTTCATGTTATTAGGTTCGGTGATCTTTAATGCCGATATTCCACAATACCTCCGTATTTTTACACTGAGTCTGATCTCGACCCGATCGGCTAGGTCGTCTCATTTGAGACATCAACCATAACCACAATTTTATTATAATTTCCAGCACAGTTACCACCATGTGTGTGGCATGGCGTCCGATCACGGCCCGATCGGCTAGGCCGTCTCACCCGAGACATTACCTTTTTCAGTTTATAATTTCCAGCACAGTTAACACCATGTGTGCTGCATGGCATCCGATCACGGCCGATCGGCTAGGCCATCTCACCCGAGACATTACCTTTTTCAATCAATCATCTCACATCATACTTCTTTCATATACTTTCGATTCATTGGCACTAGTGATCACGATTACAAAGTCATTCTTGGCACTTAGCTTTATCTCATAGTTCCAGTCCCCTTTTCCACATTCAAATATCATCATGATTATCAACAACAATAAGGCTTCCCATTCAAGATATTAAATTCACATATGAGCAATTTGGGAATCTTAGGCATATAGAGGCTTTTCATACAATTTGGCATGACAACCTTTGTTTCGATCTTGACATGAAGTCTTAACATTTCTAACACATATTCCACATTTTGAACACATCCTCAAATGGCGAGATGACACGATGAAGCATTTATAATAAATATTGAACATACATCCTTGAACACAAACACATTATGAATAGCCAATTCTATAATGATCAAGGACTTCCAATTACATGTACACCGTGGAATTCGATTCTAAGAAAAAGGGGGTTTAGCCAACATACCTCAACTGAGCTTCTCAACTCTAAAATGATCCGGAATTCCTAGCAACTTCAATCTGTTTTAGAAATATAATAAGTTGAACCAAAATTAGGAAGATGATCATGGTTTTAGCTCATTTGAGCATATTATCAAACACTAGGTGTGCATCAATGTTTTAAGGCCCTTTTATGAAAGATTCCACCATTCCCCAACCCATTCTCTACCATTTTTAGCTCACAACCTTTCCACATACTTCGAGGATACATGCATGCAAGACAACAACCCCTACACCCTATATTTGTCTCTCTATTTAACCTATTTTTGTAAAATTTCGAAATTGAGAGTTAGGACATAGATTCTTACCTTTAGGGTGTAGACTTCCTTTGTTAATCCTCAATGGTTGAGAAAGCATTGATGAATAATAGGTTGAAGGTTGCTTCCTCACTCTAAGAACTCTCTCTCACTCTAGAATATCAGAAATGTGCTCAAAATGAGCTATGGTACATGATTTAACGAAGAAGGGTCGAGTTTAAAAACCCCAAAAATAAGCCCCGGAATAGGATATGCGGTCCGCATATCAGCCGCATAATCTGGGTGCCAAAAATTAGAAGGGAACTGACCGGGTCTGCGGTCACTATGCAGCCCGCAGACCTGTTCTGCGGTCGCATAATGCACCGCAGAACTGTTTTGCGGTCGCATAATGCACCGCAGAACTATTTTGCGATCGCATGGTGCACCGCAGATTCTCCCTCCGAGAAATCCCAAAGCTGGGTATGCGACAAGAGTGCGGCTCGCGAAGTGGTTATGTGGTCGCATAATGGCCGCGAAATTGAAATCAAAATGACCCAGAAAACTAACTCACTTTGTGACCATTCTGCGGTCCGCACAGTGGTTCTGCGGTCGCAGAATAGGCCGCAGAAATGCCTATTTCTGCCTAACATTTTCTTCAACTCCCCAGAGCACTGTTCAACCCAAAAAGTCCGAACCGCAGTGAGCAAGCTCGCTGTGAAGATTTTCTCCTATTATTAACCTCTACGCTTGCCCTGACATCATAGAACCCCGACTTTTAGGAAATATTTTCACGGGGCCTTACATCGGGGCCCCTTCAGAGTCTATTTACCCTATCAGAACTGATGACAGGTATAGGAGAATCATCGATCAGGAGACGAGGCCAGTCCGAGATCGATACCAGCCGTACAATGCATATCGGAAGGGAAACGGATCCGGGCGCCACCCAACAAGAAACGACAAGAGAAATGATCGAGGACTGAGCAGTCAGGGCCTGATGAGCAAGAGCGGATTTGAGAGGTCGCTCGGGAGTAAGGAAGCACCGTGATTATCTGAGTATAATTTCAATGTAAATGCTGCAAGTATAATGTCATCCATAGGATGCATCAAAGAGACTAAGTGGCCAAGACCACTAAAATATGATCTCGCCTAGAGAGATCATAGCTTAGTGTGTAAATACCATGGTACTCAAGGTCATAGGACCGAAGATTGTCGACAGCTAAGAGAAGAAGTAGCTCGATTGTTCAACAATGGGCACCTTCAAGAATTCCTAAGTGATGACGTTCAAATCCACTACTAAAAAGTAAATGGACATGATCGCATGCAATATAATTTACCCAACTATGAGTCGGGGTCGAATCCCACAGAGAACAATATGTAGGCGATTAGGCGTGTAAGAGAATTATCACTTATTATGCTAAGCCAAACACTTAGAATGGTTTTGAAAAAATATTTATAACTAATTGCGAAAATGTAAACTAACCTAGAAAGCAAGTAAAATGATCAATGGCTACAAGCATGGATGCATTGGGAATTACACTCAAGTAACGATCCAATGTATTTCACGATTTTATAAATATGAGCGAGTTTATGTTAATTAGCCTTGGGTAATAATTCTATATTAGCTTCTTCCAAAGACTAACAAGACTTCCTAATTGAATTATCCCTAAAATAATTAAGACATTAAGCACATCCGAATATGGCTACAAGTAGTTCAATCCTATACCTAGGTAGAATCAATAAAGTGAGGGTTAACGCCTCAAGTTCTTGTTAATTAATCTTTCCCAACCCCAAATTATCTTTTCCAAAATCAATTCGAAGTAAATAGGCGAGTCCTAGGGTTAGCTACTCCCTTTGGAAACATTAAAGAACAAAAATAATTAAAGAAACAATAACTCACTTCAATATAGATAAAAATCATTCAATACATAAGCACAACAAGATATTTAATCCACACTTTAAATATGAATATTCCCATAAACAAGATTCAAGTGTTGGAAAAAATACTACACACTTAGATATTCAATACAAAGCAAGGAAATGAAGAAATGAACATAAACGGGTAAGAAATTCTCAATCAAAAGCTTCAAATCTTCAAGACCCAAGTGTGTGTGCAAGAACCCTAGCTCCAAAACTTGTGTTCTCTAGCCAAGAGATGTCAAAGATGTCCAGAAATTGGCCAAAGATGCCAAAGATATGTTTCCAATAAGCTAGGTCGTGTATTTGTAGGTTTGGAATGGAAAAAATGTAAATTGTCAATCCTGCCCAGGTCTGAAGCCCGTTGGCCGCACCTGCGGAACAATCATCGCAGGTGCGGCTCCGCAGATGCATAATTTCTGCACGCAGATGTGATATTTGGTGGAAAATGGTTACTCCACAAAAGCGGACAAGTGGCCGCAGAAGCGCGTCCACAGAAGCGGTTCATCAATCGCAGATGCGATGCCTGCCTCACATATCTTCTTCTGCAAATGCGCACCTTTTCTCACAGATGCGAGACTGCAAATGCGGATGGTTCTGCGCAGATGCGATTCCACTGGAAAGTTTTGAATTTCTTTCACTCTTTTTGCACGAATCCACTTCATTTAATTTCAATTCTCTTCGAGACTTCATTTACCTAAAAATCTAGCAATGCACACCATAAATCACCTCATTTTATAATTAAAGGTCACAAAAACTAAAGAAAAGAGACTAAAATAAATGGTTAAATCACCACTCATCACTAAGAGAGCGAGCCAAAAACCACTTCAGAAACAGGGACGCCAACAAACAGGTTGAACAAGAGGAGCCCGAGCACGTAATCAACATGATCATTGGGGGAGTTGATGTCCCCAAAGGGCCTATGATAAAACTCACCAAAGTTTCTATCACGAGAGAAAAATGCACCTGGGATTACGTCTCGGAAGGATCCATCTCGTTCAGCAACGAAGATGCCGAGGGCATCGTCTAGCCTCACAACGATGCACTAGTAATGTTCTACTTATCAATAAATCTTGATTTAAACTTGTGTTGATTGATCCAGGTAGCTCGGCCAACACCATCAGATCGGGGGTCGTAGAACAACTGGGGTTGCAAGACCAAATCATACCGGCGGTCCGGGTATTGAACGGATTCAACATGGCATGCGAGACCACGAAGGGTGAGATAACTTTACCGGTAAACACTGTCGGGACCACCCAAGAAACAAAGTTCTACATGATCGAAGTGGAAATAAGGTACAATGCCTTGTTTGGAAGGCCATGGGTTCACAACGTAAAAGCGGTGCCTTCGACCTTATATTAGGAGCTGAAATTTCTCACTACGGTAGGAGTCAAAACAATCTACGGAGAACAGCCGATCGCAAAGGAAATATTTACTGTCGATGAAGTAATCCAGGTGCCCACGGTTTCAACATCAAAAAGCAGGGAACCAATCAAAGAAAAAGAAACTAAATAGCAATCAATGATACCGGCCTCAACCGAGGCGAAAAAATAGAAGGAGCACAGAGCGGATGATGAGGATGATTATGACGTCCCGAGATCTTTCATAGCGCCCAATGACACTGATGCCACCAAATCACGATCGAGGAGTTGGAGCAGGTCATATTGATCGAGCACCTACCAGATCGAAATGTATACCTAGGAACGGGATTAACCCCCGAGCTCAAGAAAAAACTTGTTGATTTTCTTAAAGCTAATGTCGATTGTTTCGCCTGGTCCCATCTAGATATGACAGGGATCCCACCCGAGGTAACAAGTAAAAAATTGAGCTTGGATCTAAAGTTCCATCCGGTTAAGCAGAAGAGAAGGCCACAGTCCGAGATCAAGCACGCATTCATCAAAGACGAGGTATCTAAACTTCAGAAAATAGGTTCCATCCGGGAAGTTAAATACCCGGATTGGTTAGCTAACGTAGTAGTCGTGCCCAAAAAAGGAAATAAACTTAGGATGTGTGTAGATTATAAGGATCTAAATAAGGCATGTCCGAAGGACTCTTTCTCTTTACCTAACATCGATCGAATGATCGACGTGACGGTCGGACAAGAGATACTGGGTTTTCTCGACGCTTATTCCAGGTATAACCAAATTCGGATGGACTCGGACGATTAAGAAAAGACTTCTTTTATAACCAAATTTGGCACCTACTGTTATAACTTAATGCCATTCGAACTAAAGAAAGTCGGTGCCACATACCAACACTTAGTCAACCAGATATTCAAAGAACAAATAGGGAAATCAATGGAAGTTTATATTGACGATATGTTAGTTAAGTCCCTGTGAGGATAAGACCATTTAAAACATTTGTAGGAAACCTTTGACATATTGAGGAAGTACAACATGAAGCTAAACCCGGAGAAATGTGCATTTGGAGTCAGCTCGGGCAAGTTTCACGGGTTCATGGTATCTAACCGGGGAATAAAGATCTACCCGAACAAAATAAAGGCCATATAAGATATCACCATAGTCGACAACGTTAAGGCAGTACAAAGACTGACTGGGTGGATAGCTGCATTGGGCTGGTTTATTTCAATATCATCGGATAAAAGCCATCAGTTCTTCTCACTATTGAAAAAGAAGAACAACTTCTCTTGGACCCCAGAATGCCAACAAACTTTAGAAGAACTGAAGCGATACCTATCGAGTCCCCCCTTGCTGCACACTATGAAGGCGGACGAACTACTGTACCTCTACTTGGCGGTTTCCGAGGTGGCGGTAAGTGGTGTCCTAGTCCGGGAAGAAGAAGGTACACAATTTCCTATTTATTATGTTAGTAGAACCCTAGGCGATGCCGGAACAAGGTATCCTCACTTAGAAAAATTAGCGCTCGCCTTACTAAGCACTTCTAAGAAATTAAAACCGTACTTTTAATGCCACCCCATATGTGTCGTGACCTCTTACCCACTGAGAAAGGTCATACATAAGCCTGAGTTCTCCTGCCCATTGGCCAAATGGGCCGTAGAAATTAGCGGGTACAATATCGAGTATAAACCCCGAACCGCCATAAAATCTCAGCTTTTGGTGGACTTTGTGGCCGACTTTATGCCGGCTTTGGTACCCAAGGTCGAGAAGGAATTACTACTCACTTCGGGGATTAGCTTGGGGATATGAACCCTATTCAGGGATGGTGCCTCCAATGTGAAGGGGTCCGGGCTCGGTATCATATTGAAACCACCTACGGGTAACATAATTAGACAGTCTATTAGAACTGTAAAATTGACTAACAACGAAGCCGAGTATGAAGCTATGATTGCAGGTCTAGAACTGGCTAAGAGCCTAGGGGCCAAAGTGATCGAGGCAAAATGTGACTCCCTTCTTGTCGTAAATCAAATCAATGAGATGTTGGAAGTAAAAGAGGAACGGATGTGAAGGTATATCGATAAGTTGCAGGTGACCATACACCAATTCAATGAATGGACTCTATAACACGTATCTCGGGATCAAAATAGCGAGGCCAACGCACTGGCCAACATGGGATCGTCTGTCGACTCTGATGAATTTGACTCTAGGCAGTGGTACAACTGATGAACTCGATGGTAGAAGAAGGTCACGCTGAGGTAAACTCGACAAGATTGAATTGGGATTGGAGAAACAAATACATAGACTACCTGAAGACAGGAAAATTGCCATCGGATCCCTAGGAGTCGAGAGCCCTACGCACCAAAGCTGCGAGGTTCAACTTGGTCGAGGGGAAATTGTTTAGAAGATCCTCTTTGGCCCACTGGCTTAGTGCTTGGGTCCGGGGAAGACAGAATACGCTATGAGAGAGGTCCACAAAGGCACTTATGGGAACCACTCGGTGGTAGAATCCCTGGTTCGGAAGTTAATCAGAGCCGGTTACTACTGGAATGAGATGGAGAAAGATGTGAAAGACTTCATATGAAAATGCAACGAGTGTCAAAGACACGGCCCAATGATTTATCAATCGGGAGAGATGCTTCACCCGGTCCTATAGCCATGGCCGTTTATAAAATGGGGGATGGACATCGTCGGTCCCCTGCCATGGGCGCCCGGTAAAGCCCAATACATACTACTCATGACCGATTATTTTTCCAAGTGGGTCTAAGCTCAGGCGTTGGAGAAGGTTCGGGAGAAAGAGGTCATCGACTTCATCTAGGATAACATAATATGTTGATTTGGGATACCGGCCGAGATCGTTTGCTACAATGGAAAGCAATTCGTCGGCAACAAGGTAAGTACGTTTTTCGAAGACCACGAAATCAAAAAGATATTATCAACACCTTACCACCCTAGTGGGAATGGACAAGCGGAGTCAACGAGCAAAACTATACTCCAAAACTTGAAAAAGAGACTGATCGATTCGAAGGGAAAGTGGAAAGAAATCTTGCTCGAAATCTTGTGGGCATACCGAACGACTTTGAAGTCAAGTACTGGAGCGACCCCATTTTCTCTAGTTTATGGTGCGGAATCCTTAATCCAGATCGAGGTGGAGGAGCTGAGCCTCAAGTTCCAGTATGCTACTGAAATGTCAAATGGTAAGGCCATGGCCATGAGTTTGGACTTATTGGACGAATGGCGAGAAGTCGCCCTGGTCCGGTTGGCTGCCCAAACGAAGCGAGTAGGGAGGTACTACAACTGAAGAGCTAACCTTTGACATTTCAAAGTCGGGGACTTGGTGTTAAGGAAAGTAACTCTACACACCAAGAACCCAAATGACGGGAAACTAGGCCCGAATAACCGAGAAAGGTTCGTATAAACTCGAGTTAGTAAACAGTGTACAACTACCGAACAACTGGAACGTGGAACACTTAAAGTGGTACTACTACTAAGGTACGGACCCAATTCCCTTTTGAAATTTGTTATGCTATAGACTAACTTATGTGGGTAATCGGCTGAGGGAAAATATGACAATAAGGCTGAAAGCATGTGTTATACTCTTTTTCCCTTGAATCGGTTTTTCCCAAAGTGGGTTATAGTCAAGGTTTTCAACGAGGCAATAGTAAAATGTGCTACCTTAGTTTCGAAGGCTTACCTAAAGTCGGAGTTGCTGATCACCTATATTGGACCAATAGTATTCGAGCCCTCACAAGTTCGGTCTCAAATACTGGGGTCCATTACCCCCTAAGTTAGGATCCTTAGAAGGTGTTATTATTTAATATTAAAAGCCAAGGCTTGATGATTAGGATTCGTTGTAAGGGTCAAAAGGTCAAGCGAACCGTACCCATGTAGCTCATTCTTGCCATATCAAAAAGCTTATGCGCCTCCGATTATGTACTCTACATACAAAGCAATGAAAGAAATTTGCCCTCTATATTTTATCACTATGCATTTTGCACCATCGATACTTTCGTTGAGTTACTTAGAACAAATAACGGATCCTAAATCCTAGAGCCTTGGGCCACTTCGACTCGGGGACTGTCATCCGATAAAAAGATCGGATAGCTCAAGCTAACGAATCCAGAGGCACCAAGCCTATTAGACTGGGCTCGAACATGAAAGGCTACGACCGACATAAAATGGCTCAGAGACCTCCAAGTCCATACTCAGAAAGTAAGGCCCTTACATATGATTAAAACCTATTAAAAGGTTACCCTCGACAAAACACCGTCGTGTACGACTAAAACACTCAAGTATCTTAAAGGTCTTCATTTTTAATCGAGATTTCAAAGCCTAAACAACTCGGAATTATTATCGAAGTCGGGCCTCATTCGGGCTTCCGGAGAACAGGTACTCTAGATTATGTCCAATTCTATGCTAAGGCATTAATGACGAACTTCAAATAAAAAGTTGCGAACAGATACTAAAAAATAAAAGACACAATGTTGCCAAAGGGAAAATTTTATATATTCAAAAAATATTTACAAAGGCACGATAAAATGGCCTCAAAATAAATAAAAAGAATATAAAAAAGAAAACAAAAAAAGATAAGCTAAGTCATCTCCGCCTAATCTTCACTAGAGCCCGACTCAGCACCGGAACCCTCGGGCTCAAATAGCGCTTTTGCCTCGGCCTCAAGCCTCTTAGCCTCTCCAATCTCGGCCGACAGATCAAATCCCTGGGCATGAATCTCCTCGAGGGTCTTCCTCCGGGAAAACCACTTTACATACTCGACCTTTGTTATTAAGCTGGCCTCGGCTATTTCCACATCAGTTTTGTATTAGGCCAGCATCTTCTCGTCCTCGGAGGAATCGATCAAGGCTGCCTCTAACTTGGACTTCAGCGCAGTATATTTCCGGCTAAGGTCATCCCGTTCCGAGACGACTTAATCCAGTTTTGCCCAAAGCTCATCATCTAGCCGAGACCACTTGTCGGCCTTATCCTTCATCACCCGGAGCTGGTCCTTGATCGATGCCAACTCCTTTTTTGTATCCTATTTTTCTGAGGCCAGAAGCTCTATCCTACTCCTTAGCATCTCGGCCAAAGTTTTGAGCTTGTTCATCTCGGCTTGGAGTTGGTCAATCAGGTCTATCTTCTCTTGGACCTGCGAGGTTGCATCGTTAGTCACTACGCGTAACCTCTCGTTTTTAAGCTCAAATATCCTTACCTTCTTGACCAGTTCGACATGCTCCCACTTCACGGATGAAACCTCCATTTGAGCTTTTTCCAGCTCAGCTCGAAGAATAAAGAGATCCTTGAGGGTCTCATCTTTTTGCTCGCTGAGAACCCTGTACATGTCCTTCTACCAGACTTGCTCCTTGAGCTCAAACTCGAGCTAGCTGGCTTCTATCTGAAACAGAAGGAAGCTTTCATAGTGGAGCATCGTAGCCTGAAAAATAAATTGATAAGATCATGAGGATACACTGACATTAAATAAGATGCACGAAAGGCACAAGGAAAGGTAAACTTACCCTGTTTAGCGCATGTTGTACCTCGTTGAAGAGGCTCGGTGTGCTCACCTCATTCATCTTCACCTGGTCCTATTTGGTCACTAGGCAGTGAAGATAGATGGCCATGTCCACCAGCTCGGACAGCACCCGACTGTCCGCCGGGATAGTAAACACGACCACTCTTTTATGGTCAGGATCCACGCTCAGAGCTGGGAACTGTTGCACCAGCTTCGGGCTCAAGCTCATCTCGCCTACTCCCGATGACACGTCCTTTCTTGGGATCTCCAGTTGACCAAAATCGGAGTAATCCTCCAACGAGCTCATTCCCATGCCGTCAAAGAATAGGCTGAGCGCCTCGTCTGTGGCCCGTGTCATATCATTTAGCTTCTCTTTGACGGCCTGAGCCTTGTAAAATAAGAACTCTATATGGGATGACGATTCTGCGATGTCAATGACACCGGCAACTTACCTCATAATAGGGATAGCTTCTCGGGAGACCGTGGCCTCTGATTTTCTTTTTGGCTCCTGAGCTAAGGAAGGATCGACCTCTCAGTCACTTCCCCAGAGCATCGCCCGCTCTTCTTCATTAGGTACCGAACCCCGACTCCCTCTACCAGCTCAGGGATTATCCTGAAGATGACAAGCTAGAGTTCGTCGCCAGTGAGTCGGCCATGGACCGGGTACTCTTCTTGATTCTTTTTCGGGCCCGGACCACTACCCTTTCCTTCTTTGCTTCACATCCGAGGAACCTGAAGGCTCACTCTTTTTCTCTTCGTCTCTTCTTTCTTCACAACAACCTCAGGCTGTCCCGAAGCAGAGGATTTATCGAGTGAGGACGAGGCCTCATCCTCGTCCAACGCGCAGAGCTTGGTGGTCTTGGGAAAATCTATGATAGGAGAGAGAGATTTAGAGAAAAACATTTGAATGTGTGAATAAATTTGATTGGGAAAAACACTTACCATTGGAACGGGCCTTCCACTTGCCCTTCGAGAGCTTGCGCCATTCGCGCTCGAAATTCGACATCTGTGTCCAGATCCCCTTGACCTACTCTTTGAAATGGGGAACTACGTTGGGGACTCGGGCAACCGCTGCACGATGGTAGAACCAAGCAATGAATAAGAAGAACAAAAAATCCGAAATAAATTTCATGTACTAAAAAAGAAGATGGACTTACGGGCTAGGTTCCACTTTTCAGGGAATGGTAGGAACTCGGAGGGAATGGAATCCCAGGTTTTCACCCGAACGAATCTTCCCTGCCATCCTCGATCCCTATCCTCATCGATGCTCGAGAATGGAGCTTTCCTCGCCTGACGAACGATCTTGATTAGCCCCCCTCGGAAGATTCGGGGACTATAAAGATGAAGAAGATGGTCGAGGGTAAATTAGGGTGCTTCGGTGTTATTAACAAAATGGCAGAGGAGAATAATAATCCTCCAGAAGGAAAGATGAATCTACCTAAGGTAGACCTCATACCTTCTGTAAAAGTCTAAGACTATGGGGTCCACGGGGATAAGTGTGAAGGGGTATGTGTAAATGCTTAGGTACCTCTCCACATATGTGGTGATGTCCTCATCAAGACTAGGGATGACCACCTCCTTGCCTTCCCATTTGCAGTCCTCCCGAACTGTAGAGAGTGTATCCTTGGTAATGGAGAATAAGTACCTCCATACCTCCTCGCCTCGATCCTGTTGACTGGAGGCATTTTTGACCGTGAAGTCATTTTCAATAGAGCAGTCTCCGGGGATGATGTTCTACATGGGAGGTTCAGGGGCCACTTCAGGTATGACCACCTCAGCATCTGTGGATGGGTTAGAAGTTGAAGGGACGGTCTATTGAGGCACAGATTTCGAAGTCTTTTCCATTGAATTCTAGGAAATATGAGGATTTGAAGGTCAAACTTGAAGGTTTGAAGATGGAGTGTGAAGATTTGAACAAAATATCAAGACCCGAAATTCCAATCACGGGGCCGTGATGGTGCCTAACATTAACTTGCTAGGCAAGCCAACATTAGCTAAAGAATTAACTAATTTTAATAATTTAAAACATAATTATAAAATTTAAAAACTAAAATACCTTGAAATACATGTGAATAATACATAAGTACGCAGTCTATACTAATCCCAGCAATCCGGAGTTACAAGTGCATGAGCGACTAGAATACTACAAATATGGTCTGAATTAAGTACATCTGTTTGAAACAAGTTAAACAGTAAAAACAAGATAGAAGGGGACTTCAAGGACATCATATGTCATGCAACTCTACCTCAAGTCTCCTGAATGAATCGGATCCTAGCAATCTCCTCTAGGCGCCGCTAGGACCAACATCAGATCTTCACAAGAACTGCAGAAGTGTAGTATGAGTAAAATTGACCCCATGTACTCTGTACGTGTCGAGCCTAAACTCGACGAAGTAGTAATGAGGCTATGACAAGACACTAACGATAAACTTGTATGAATAATAAATAAAAGACAACAGAAATGTAGAGCAAACGGATAAACTCATAAAAACGAGACCCGAAGGTCAACTAACAGAGGGCCCCATAATGACATCATCTCAAAATCCTCATAACACGATACTAGAATATAACATTACAGCTACAAACATACAACGCATCATACTCTGTTACGGCGCGCAACCCGGTTCTAATATCTGTTGCGGCGTTCAACCCGTTCCCAATTATCATATCAATATCTATTGCGGTGTGCAACCCATTCCCATTATCAATTCATTTCAATACTGTTGCGGCGCGCAACCCATTTCCAATATCAACTTATTAACATGAACAACACAACACAAGAAAATTCCATAATCTCAGCACAAAAGGAAATAAAGTGTATAGAACATCAAGGGACAACCAGTACAAATAGATAATAACCAACACCTCATATTTACAAACCTCGACAAACATTAATACAAGAATAGCTAAAGGACTCACACAATCAGAGATAATATAATAAAGTGCAAAAAATAAGGTAAAGACAATAAAGGGAAGTAGGGACAAGAATCAACGAAGATATACAACTAATACAGGTAGGAACATATAGTAGGTAGGCAGATATTGATCGAGAAATGAATAAACCAAAACAGGTAACAACTAAGTGACAGATAACAAGTAAGTCATGAATAACAAGTAAGGACATGTAGCAATCAAAGCTTGTAATGAGATATAACATGGAATAAATGACAACATAAAGGTAAATAGCCCAACCCGCATGCTTTAGCCCATGACAACGCATATACACTCGTCACCTCGTATATACGTTGTCCCCACACTTAGTTCACGTAGCAAATAGACCAAACAAGTCCTAATTCCCTCAAGTCAAAGTTAAACACGACACTTACCTCTTTAGGAATCAAGTCAACAATCAATCACGACTTTGCCTTTCAAAAAAGCCTCCAAACCAACCAAATCTAGTCAATTATCAATCAAACAATCCAATACAAGCTTTAGAAACTACCCACGTGTAATGACCCGATCGGTTATTTTGAGCGTTAGCATTTCCATTTGGTGGTTTAAGGTCTTGAGAAGCTTCGTATTATGTATTATAAGTGTGTGGTCGGGTTCAATTTTCAGATGATTCGAGATTGTTTTTTTGAATGATTCTTATTTTAGAAGCTTAAGCGGTAAGAGTTGACGGAAATTTGACTTTTGTATAGACGACTCTGAAATAGTATTTTGATGATTCCAGTAGCTTTTTATGGTGATTATGGACTTAGGCGTATGTCCGAATTTGGAGGTCCGTAGGTCGATTTGATGTATTTAGGTGAAAGTTGGAAAGTTGAAGGTTTGGAAGGTTGAGAGGTTTGACTGGGAGTTGACTTTGTTGATATCGGGTTCAAATCCCCATGTGATTATGGACTTAGGCGTATGTCTGGATTTGGAGGTCCGTAGGTCGATTTGATGTATTTAGGTGAAAGTTGGAAAGTTGAAGGTTTGGAAGGTTGAGAGGTTTGACTTGGAGTTGACTTTGTTGATATTGGGTTCAAATCCCCATGTGCTTTCAATGAGCTACGCGATGTCTTTGATATTGTCACTCCCCGACCTCCGGGAGAGCGACCAATGCCCAACCGAGATACCCCAGTCAAGCAAGCCTACTTGATGCCTTCTACCCAACCTTACCCATGAACAATATAAGAATCAATAACAAGAGATATACATGAGAAGAGTGAAGTGTTCCACATTCTTTTTCCATTACTCACATGATATTCAATTATAATTTCCAAGATATTACAAGTTCATAGTTACTAGAGAAAAACATGTTTGCCAAATACCAACACTTCTAATTCATTACCCAACATTGAACACCACCCATAACATGTCTACGGAGCTTCTAAGTATAATAGAAGATTAATATGGAAGTGGCGGCGACAAGGCCCCGGCTATACCTCAAAACACTACGTAAAATGTCATGTGACATAAGTCCCGGAACAGAATAGGGCTCATCAAGACCTGATGAGTAGAGGGTAACTGCTAACGCGGATCAAAGTTGTCTGCTGATGAACCACCCACATCCATTAAAGATGCAGTGCCCCGGCAAAAGGGACATTAGTACATATGGAATAGTACTAGTATTTAAGGCTAAACACCCGCTCAAAGAATTAAGTAACAGTACAAGGAGAAACAACATAAGATCAATGAGAGCCTCAAACAATATAGAAGCATCAAGTTACGAAGAAGATAACATTTTTCCAAGTAAATATCATTAGTTTTAAGTTAGGAGATCTTTAGCACCGATATACCACCGTATTTTTAGCACGGAGTCCAATCACGACCCGATCGGCTAAGCCATATAACCCAAAGACATCTAATCTCAATACCACCGTACTTTTAGCACGGAGTCTGATCTCAACCCAATCGGCTAAGCCGTCTCACCCCAAGACATCCTACCATAACACCACCATGTGCGCAGCATGGCATCCGATCTCAACCCGATCGGCTGGGTTGTCTCCCCATATGTTCCGTGTGAGTCGACATCCAATCCAAGGCTAGCAATAATCTCATCCCAATCAAGAGGAAACATCTCAATACATCAATCTCATCTCATTTAAGGGGAAACAATCTCAACACATCAGTATGTTGATTTACCCTCAATCATACCTACACTGTCACGTGTAGTTTCGGGGTTAGGTGGTTTCAACCTACCCTTCCTCGGTGACTAACGATACTCCCAAAAATATTTTTTTATTTTATACCCAAAAGAAACAGAAATACAAATACATTCACCTCATAACCTTTCACACCATATATAGCTTCATTAGTACTTTGAACCACTCACGACATCATTATTTCATTGGCTCTCTTGGCCATACATATGATTCTTCATTCATGGCACGATGGCCGTATCTCATATTCCACACTTTCATTTCTTTACTTTCGTGGGTCATAATCATAAACATCAACATATAGAATATTCTGGAAATCATAACTCTAAGTTCATTAGTAATGAAGGCTTTAAACATAATGGATTTCTTTCTACACAAATGGAGCAAGATGATTAGCAATCGAAGCACAAGTTAAAATCATAAACGAGTGACACATCATTTATTTTGACATACTCTTCCCCAAAAGGGCAATACACAATTTCAACTCATAAATATGTAAGAACTCAAAATACATTGGAAATACTTACAAAGCATAGAATGGTGATTTATGACTGAAATAGTGGTTCAAATCATAGGAATTAGTTTAAAACAACCACATTTGAACATGACTTGAGTACATAAGCTTTTAGGCAAATTGTCATGCCTCGACCTCGGGAAGCGCGACCGGCGCTCAACCGAGATAACCCAGTCGAGCAAGCCTGTACAATACCTTCTACCCAAACTCACCCATGAATAAAGAGATGATCTATTTCATTAATTAGACCAGGAGAAGATCATGTGAGCAACACCAATTCATTACCAGTAGTCACATCATTTATAAGTCTCAAAATACTTACAGTTTCATAGTTTGAAGTGGAACATGTGGTACAAATACAACATTATTAGTTTGACTTTTCCAACACTAACATATTACCCACACTATGTCTACGGAGCCTCTAATAGATACAAAAGAGTACTATGATAGTGCCGGCAACAAGGCCCCGGCTATACCCCAAAACATAATACACAACTAATAAAATATATACGACCCCAAAATGAATCGGGGCTCACCAAGTCAGCTGGGAAAAGGGTGTACCGCTATCACTGATCAAAGTTGCCTGCTGTGGAACCACCTACATCCATTAAAGATGTAGCGCCCCGACAAAAAGGACGTTAGTACATGTCGAATAGTACTAACATAAAAACCAAACACCCTCTTTAAGGATTGGAAGTACAACATGAATGTGCCGAATCATGGAAGAAATAAAAGAGCTTAAATAATCGTTAAAACCATAATAAATTCATCTAAAGCTTTCAATAACATTTATAAATTTCAAGTTGGGGATTCTCTATAACAACCTCTACCACAATACCATAATCTCTACAAAGCGGCTCTACCGCCTCACCCCGATGCGTGCGGGTGGAGGTGTAACCACAATGCCACAATCTCTACACAAAGCGGCCCTGCTGCCTCACCCCAATGTGTGCGGGTGGAGGTGTAATCACAATACCACAATCTCTACACAAAGCGGACATGCCGCCTCACCCCAATGTAAGGGTGGCAAGTGGGTCGGTCCAGGCCCGGGACCGGCCCGGGACCGCGGGCCAAACGGGCAAGGACCGTTTGGCCCGATTTTAGTGGGCCTGGTCCGGTCTCGTGGGTCGGTCCTATGATTTGGGCCCGTCAGGCCCGGGATCGTTTAGCCCGCCAGGGCCCGGGACCGGCCCGGTCCCTTAGCGGGCCAAACGGTCCCAACGGCTATTTCGTTTTTTTTAAAAAAAAAAAATACCCGTTGGGCTGTCAAAAATAGCCGTTGGCTATTTATAAAATAGTCATTTAACCCTCCCAACTTTGTTTTAATCCCAAACTTTTTATAATTATACTTTTTCCCTATTTTCAACTATAAATACTCTATCATTATTTTATTTTTTCTTACAAAATCATCAATCTATCAATTTACTTCTATAATTGCTATTATTGCTTACTTTATTATTACAATTTGTGAAACAATTGTGAAGTTGGTGAATTGAAGTCTTCAACGATAATGAATTTCCAACAAGTTGTTCGTCAATTCGGTAAACTCATTCCAACTCTTAAGTTTTAATATTATAATTTTGTTTGTTTTATTTACTTTGCTTGATTAATTAAGATGTCTTATTCCTTAAAAAATATGTTTAGTAAAAATAAGGGAAAATCGAAGAGTGGTGAATCTAGTGGCCAATCTGTTCCTCCTCCACTTCCCCCGGCTCCCCAACCCAAACCATGAATATATGAATGCTCTTTATGGTAATCCAACTATTGATGAAAATGATGATGAAGAAATAGATTTTGATGAAACGCAACCGGATGACGATACACCCACTAGTCCTGCTCTTGAAGTTAACCCAACTAATAATAATCCAGATGATCCCCCGTCTGACCCTCCTGTTAGTGCCCCTACTTTTTCTAGACAACCTTCTAAACGGGCAGAAACATCTCTTGTTTGGCAATTATTTACTCAACTAAGAGAAAAAAATAGGGCTAAGTGTAAAACTTGTGGCAAAGAGTTAGTTTTTCAATATGTTGGATGTTGGAAGTCGGGGGGGACGGAAAGTTTGACTAGACACATATTGCTACACCCTCAAGATAAAGCTAGATATTTTCGTATGAAAGCTTTGGCTGAGGGGACAAGTGCACCTAGTCAGGCTGACCTTATTACCGGGTCAAATCAATTTCAACCGAGAATTAACACTGTTACCGGTGGTATTTTATATTATGATCCAAAAAAAGATCGGGAAGAATTGGCAAAAATAGTTATTGTTATGTGCTTACCCTATAGTTTTCCTTCTAACCCCCACTTTGTGCATTATATTAGAAAAGTTTATAATCCTACTTATAAAGGTTTTCCTCGCACAACCGTAAAGAGTGATATTTATAAATATAAACATGAATATGAATAATATTTGCGCTATTTATTTACTCATATAAATTGTCGTCTTGCTATTACAACTGATACTGGTAGAAGTGGTAATGACTGTGATTACCTTACTGTTACCAGTCATTGGATTGATGAGCATTGGATAATGCAAAAGCGCATTATTGCTTATAGAATAATTAATTCACGTCACACAGGGCAGTTTATTTCTAGCACGATTGCAGATATTTGTAGATATTTTTGCATTAGTGATAAAATAATGTCAGTTTCAATGGATAATGCTACTAGTAACACAAATGCTGTAGCCTTGCTTACCACTACACTAAGTCCTGTATTTAGTAACATTTTTCATGTTAGATGTATTTGTCATATTTACCATTTAATTGTGGGTGATGGTATGCGAATTTTAAATGTTGAAATTGAAAAGGTTAAAATGGCTCTTAATTGGCTTTTTTATTCAAACCGTAGAAGTAGACTTAGAGAATATTTTAAAAGATGCGATGAATTTGGCCTAAGAGAAAGAAAGGTTCCTAAACCTTGTCCAACTAGATGGAATTACATGTATGAAAGTTTAGTTGTTGCATATGAATATAGAAACCCCATAAACTCAACGTTTAATGCTCATGTAAGTGATGATGATGAGCACCTTACAAATGCGGATTGGGCTAATGTTAAAATGCTTGTAGATTTTTTAGAAAAATTCCATATTGCTACAAATGAATTTTCTGGGCAATATTATCCTACTATTTCTAACTGTTTAGTTTATATTGCAGAACTTGCAAATTTATTTGATCATTTTTCAGAGGGTGGGAAATTTATCAACTTGCTATTGATTCCATGAGAAAAAAGTTTAAAAAATATTTTTTCCCTATTCTCCCTATTTATGGTATTGCTGCATTGTTAAATCCTACTATGAAATTAGGAGGTCCTCAATTTTGGTATGAAACTGTTTATAATGGTTTAGCACTTGAAGATGAGGAGTTGTCTAAACTTTCGGACGCAATAGCCTCAATTAAAATAAATGTTCAAACTATTTATAATGCTTATCAAGTTGCATTAGATCATGCTAGACCAAATGTTCCAACTCCTTCTTCTTCTAGTTCTCAATCATCTAAAAGAACTGCGGGAGTAAGAGCACTTAGTGCTTGGACAGGGTTCAGGGGTTCTCAAGGTTCTAGTACTAGTGATTTTTCACAACTAAATGAGCTTGAAGTTTATTTGTCACAGGGAATTGAGGAAGTGAATTCCGACGGCTCCTTTAATATTTTGGAATAGTGGAAGGACAAAGAAAAACACTTTCCGATTCTTTCAAGGATGGCTCGAGATATTTTAACTATTCAAGCTTCAACAGTGGCATCAGAGAGCGCTTTCAGTCAAGCAAGACTTCAACTCGGTGATTATAGAGCGTCTATGAGGGAGAGCTTGGAAAAATCAGTACTTTTCAGAGATTGGATCCGTTCGGAAAGAAGAAATTTTGGACTTGTTGAATCACAACCGAAGGTAGATGAAGCTTACGAAGAAATGCTAGCTGAACTTGCGGAGGATGATGCTTCGCCTGGAAGCGGTGATGACCAAGCTTCATTTCCGCCACCACCAATGGAAATTCCTCCAGACCTTGAAGGATTTATGAAATTTGTAAGAGATACTATGTAAATTAATATGTAACTTGTATTTTGGCACATCTTGATTAGTTTCTTTTTCTTCTCAATGGTGGTATTAGAACCTTGTTGTGCTCATTCCATAGGGGGAGGAAGACTAAGAAAGATATTGCCATGATTTTTAATGCTATAATAAAAATATAACGCATTGATTTGAATATCTCTTTACAATATTTTTGTCTTTTTATATATCTTAAGCTATACATATAGTATAATATAGTATAGTATATATATATATATATATATATATATATATATATATATATATATATATGAGTATAGTATAGATGTATATATAGTATAGTATAGTATATATATATATATATATATATATATATACTATAATATATATATATACTATACTATACTCTCTCTCTCTCTCTCTATATATATATATATATATATATATATATATATATATATATATAGAGAGAGAGAGAGAGAGAGAGAGTATAGTATAGTATAGTATAGTATAGTATAGTATAGTATAGTATAGTATAGTATATAATATACTATATATACAACTTAAGATATATAAGCTATATTCGATATACATATATATATATATATATATATATATATATATATATATACACACACACACACTATACTATAGTCTATACTATATATACATCTCATAAGATATATAAGCTATATTCGATATACATATATATATAAGCTTATATATATACTATACTATACTATATATACATCTTAAGATATACTATATATACATAGTATACTAGATATACTAGATATATATATAGTATAGTATAGTAGATATACATGTATATATAGTATATCTTAAGATGTATACTATCGAATATGGCTTATATACTATGTATATATAGTATAGTATAGTATAGTATAGTATATACTATATATACAACTTAAGATATATAAGCTATATTCGATATACATATATATATATATAAGCTTATATATATACTATACTACACTATATATACATCTTAAGATATACTATATATACATAGTATACTAGATATACTAGATATATATATATCTTAAGATATACTATATATACATAGTATACTAGATATACTAGATATATATATATATAGTATAGTATAGTAGATATACATGTATATATAGTATATCTTAAGATGTATATATAGTATATAAATCGAATATAGCTTATATATCTTTATTACTATTTTTTTCTCTAACCTTATATTTATACTATACTATAGTCTATAGAATATAGCTTATATATCTTAAGATGTGTGTATATATAGTATATAAATCGAATATACTATGTATATATAGTATAGTGTGTGTATATATAAGATGTATATATAGTATAGTGTGTGTGTATATATATATATATATATATATATATATATATATATATATATATATATATATATATATATATATATATATATATCTTAAGATGTATATATATACTATACTATACTATATATATACTATATATACTATAATATATATACATAGTTTATAAGTCATATTCGATAGTATACATCTTAAGATATACTATATATACATCTTACTATATATATATATATAAGCTTAAGTATATACTATACTATATATTCGATATATTCAATATATATACATATCTTAAGATGTATATATAGTAAATCAAATATAGCTTATATATCTTAAGATGTATATATAGTAAATCGAATTATATTATATATATAAGCTTATATATATATATATCGAATATAGCTTATATATATCTTAAAACGTATATATAGTATATTTTAAGATGTATACTATCGAATATGGCTTATATACTATGTATATATAATATAGTATATATATATTTTAAGATGTATATATAGTATATAAATCGAATATAGCTTATATATCTTTATTACCATTTTTTTTTCTCTAACTTCTATTAAAATAAAAATAAAAATAGAAAGTATCTGTTGGGCCCGTTTGGGCCCGTTTAGGCCCGGGACCGTCCCACTTAACCCGGGACCGTTAGTTCATGGTCCCGGTCCCGAGCCGGTTCCAGCAATAAGCCCGCGGAGCCCGGGAACGTTTAGGACCGGATCGCATAGGACCGGCCCACTTAGGACCGGGCTCGCGAAGCCCACTTAGGATCGGGCCCGGCCCACTTGCCACCCTTACCCCAATGTATGCGGGTGGAGGTGTAATCACAATACCACAATCTCTACACAAAGCGGCCCTGCTGCCTCACCCCAATGTGTGTAGGTGGAGTTGTAATTACAATACTACAATCCGAATTCTCAAAACGATAATAGTTTGTACAAAAGATTTTCTTTCAAATCAAACCCTTCGGCACCTTTGGCTTTGACAAATATAAGTTCATAAGATTTCATCATATGAGATATAAGAATTTCATCACATTGATTTCGTACAAAACTTTCTTCCCAAAATGGGTATAACATAATTAAGTCAAAATAGAGAATCATTAACGCATAAGGTTTCTGAAATGTTATGCAAATTGGGAGTCATTTACTAGCTTGAATATCCTACCTCAATGGTGTTTCAACTCTGAACTACACACGATGGAGTTTTGTAAGAATACGGGAGGTCCGATACTAGAAGAAGAGTTCAGCCTTCATACCTCGAAAGAGCTTTTCGTGGTGTAACAATAATGTCCCGACACTCCTAACGATGGCAATCTATAGAAGATGGGAGAATTACAAGCACGATTAGAGGAATTCGTATGGCAAGAGCTGCTACAATGACAACCCAACCTTTCCTTAACCAATTCAACAACAAAACCACCCAAGATTGTCCAACAACTTCCCCACGACTTTGTTAGTACATGCATGCATAGATAACACCCCCATACCTAAGAATCACATTCCCCATTACCCATCTTCTACCCCAAACTAGAAATTGAAGACTAGGGTATGGAGCCTTACCTCTTAGATGAAGACCTTGTGGGCTTTCCTTGTGAATTCTCCAAGTCTTGAGCAATGATTGATAAACAATTAGCTTAGGAATCCCTCATCTCTTTCTAGACCACTCTCCTCTCTCTAAAATATCAGTTAGAACCAGCCAAAATAAACCCCAAGTTGTTGTTATAAAAATGGGATTGAGTGAAGTTTTCCAAAACTTAAACTCTGCGAAGCCGGGTCTGCGGTCTCATATCGGATCTCAAAACAGGTATGCGGCCCGCAAAGGGGACAACAGAAAGGGTCCCAAAAACTAGGCAGGGCTGGAAAGGTCTGCGATAGATCTGCGGTCCGCAGATTAGTTCTGACGTCGCATAATGGACCGCAGAACCTCCTTCCGATGTTTTCTCATACTGGATCTGCGATGGATTGTGCGGCTCGTGAAATGGTTATGCGACCGCATAATGGTCCTCAAAATTAGCTCAAGTTCTGCTTCAGTCCGCAACCGATCTGCGGCCCACAAAGTGGTTCTGTGGTCGCATAGTGGACTGCAGAAACACCATGGTCTGCAAAATGATTCCTTCAACTCCCCGACACACTGTTTAACCCAAAAAGTCTACAATCCTCAAACACATTACTCTACCTCGGCGCCACGAAACCTCGAGTTTTAGGTGAAATTTTATGGGGCCTTACATCCTCCTCCACTTAAGATCATTCATCCTCGAATGAGGGTCAATATCCGCCATTAGCATCCAATGTGACCCAACTGTTACTTCACACACTAGTAGTTCTAAATTTTGACTAACTCCCCAAATCTCTAGAGATTTCGGCAGAGTTTCCCCTATAACTGGGCCTATCCATATGTCAGAGAACCCCAGAAACCAAACCTAACAACATATACATAATCCAATGATGCAACATAACATGGAAACAACACCAACCGTGGCCTCATGAGCAATATATTACCAAAAAGGAACACCCTTAACATCAACTGCACAAGTGAAACATAATTCATAGAAGGTAACCTCTTAACATTTTCATAGAACACAACTTCATAAATACATAGTTATTCAAACAAATTAGGGTACTTCTTCTTCATTTCTTCCTCGACCTCCCAGGTGGTCTCTTCGACCTGTTGGTTTCTCCATAGCACTTTCACGGAGGCAATCTCTTTATTTCTCAGCTTATGGACTTGCCTATCAAGAATGGCAACTGGAATTTCTTCGTAAGTCAATTACTCATTAACCTCAATAGTATCAACTGGAACAATAAGCGACAAGTCTCTAACCACCTTCTTCAACATGGATACATGAAATACCGGGTGCACTAAAGACATCTCTGGAGGGAGTTCAAGCTTGTAAGCCACCCGACCAATCCTCTGAATGATTTTGGATGGTCCGACATACCTCGGACTCAACTTTCCTTTCTTACCAAACTGCATAATACCCTTCATGGGGGAAACCTTCAAGAATATCCAATCATCCTCTTCGAACTCCAAATCCCTACGACGCAAATCTGAATAGGACTTCTAACGTCTCTTAGCAATTTTCAACCGTTCCGTAATGATTTTAACCTTATCCATAGCCCGATGCATGAGGTCTAGCCCTATCAACTCTGCTTCCCCAATCTTGAACCATCCAGTGGGAGACCTACATCTCCTACCATATAAAGCCTCGAACGGTGCCATCTGAATGCTAGCATGATAACTGTTGTTGTAGGCAAATTCTATGAGCGGCAAATGATCATCCCAGCTACCCTTGAAGTCAAGAACACAAGCGCGCAACATATCCTCAAGCGTCTGAATGGTCCGCTCTGCTTGCCCTTCAGTCTGTGGATGGAAAACTATATTAAGATTTAACTGTGTACCTAACCATTGCTGAAATGTCTTCCAAATATTAGCTGTGAACTGTGCCCCTCGGTCGGAGATAATAGAAACTGGAGTTCCATGCAACCTAACTATTTCCTTGATATACAACTAAGCATACTGTTCTGCTGTCTTGGTAGCCTTAACATGTAAGAAGTGTGCTGATTTCGTGAGTCGATCCACAATCACCCAAACCGAGTCGAACTTGCGAGGAGTGCAAGGTAGTCTTACCATAAAGTCCATATTGATCATCTCCTACTTCCACATTGGAATCTCGATGTTTTGTGCCAACCCACCGGGCCTTTGGTGTTCGGCCTTCACTTGCTGACAATTTGGATATCTTGCCACAAAGTTCGCTACATTCCTCTTCATATTATTCCACCAGTAGACTTCCTTAAGGTCATGGTACATCTTTATAGAGCCAGGGTGCACGGAATACCTAGAATTGTGAGCCTCGGTCATGATTCTTTCCCAGAGACCATCTACATTTGGAACACATAATTGCCCTTGGTACCTTAGTGTACCATCATCCATGCCAAGAGAAAAATCCGTGGTCTTATGTTTATGAATCCCCTCTTTCAACTGCACCAACAATGGATTGTTGTATTGCATCTCCTTGACCTCCACAACAAGCAATGATTCAGCCTTATTTTGCACAATCACCCCTTCTTCACTGTAGTCCGCAAGGCGAACTCCCAAACTATCCAACCGATGAACCTCCTTGGCCAACGACCTTTGATATGCCTCCAAGTGAGCCAAACTACCCATAGATTTCTGGCTAAGAGCATCAGCCACAACATTAGCCTTCCCCGGATGGTAAAGTATATCGATGTCGTAATCCTTGAGTAACTCAAGCCATCTTCTCTGCCTTAGATTCAATTTCTTCTGTTTGAAAATAATGACGCCAAATCTTCAAAGCAAATACCACCGCTGCAAGTTCTAAGTCATGTGTTGGATAGTTCTTTTCATGATTCTTGAGTTGCCTAGAAGCATAAGCTCTCACCTTGCCATGTTGCATTAATACACACCCAAGTCCGATCCTTGAAGCATCACAATATACCACAAACCCATCTGTACCCTCTTGTAGGGTCAACACAGGTGCCATAGTCAATCTTGATTTCAACTCTTGGAAGCTCTTTTTACAAGCATCTGACCATTGGATCTTAACCGCCTTCTACGTCAATTTAGTCAATGGAGAGGCAAGAGTAGAGAACCCCTCCACAAATTTCCTGTAATACCCAGCTAAGTCCAAGAAACTACGAATCTCTGTTGTAGTTGTAAGTCTAGGCCAATTCTTCAACGCTGCAATCTTCTGAGGGTCAACCTTAATTCCTTCTCTGGAGATGACATGACCCAAGAATGTGAAAGATTCAAACCAAAATTCACATTTTGAAAACTTTGCATACAACTTGTGCTGATATAGAGTATGCAGGACTACCCTGAGATGATCAGCATGGTCCTCTCTACTTCGTGAATATACAAGAATATCGTCAATGAACACTATCACAAAGGAAACAAGAAAAAGCTTGAAGACTCGATTCATAAGATCCATGAAAGTTGCCAGGGTATTTGTTAGCCCAAAAGACCCAGAAACTCAAAGTGCCCATACCGGGTCGTGAAAGTTGTTTTGGGAATATCCTACTCCCTGATCTTTAATCGGTGATACCCGAATCTTAAATCAATTTTGGAGAAGTACTTAGCACCATGCAATTGGTCAAACAAATCATCTATCCTTGGTAGCGGGTACTTCTTCTTGATCGTGACCTTGTTGAGCTGCTGATAGTCAATACACGTCCTTAGTGACCCATCTTTCTTCATTACAAAGAGAATCGGTGCGCCCCAAGGCGACACACTCGGCCGGATAAAACCCTTCTCTAACAACTCCTTCAATTGTTCCTTTAGTTCCTTCAATTCTGCCGGTGCCATTCTGTAAGGTGAAATAGATATAGGCTGCATGCCTGGCATCATATCAATCCCAAAATCAATCCCCCTGTCTATTGGGATCCCAGCGAGCTCATTAGGAAAGACCTCCGAAAATTTATTTACAACTGCCACAGACTTAAGCGTAGGTGCTTCAGCATCGATGTCTGTAACCTGGACCAAATGGTAAATACACCCCTTGTTTATTATCTTCGTGGCCTTAAGGTAAGAAATAAACCTACCCTTAGGCACCACATCATCCCCCTTCCATCCAATAACTGGCTCATTTGGAAATTCAACCTAATGGTTATGGTTTGACAATCAAGCTTGGCAAAACATGAATAAAGCAAGTCCATCCCCATTATTACATCAAAATCAACCATCCCCAACTTAATGAGATCGTCCATGGTATCCGAACCACGCACCATGACCACACAATCCCTATAAACCCGCGCGGCCATAATAGACTCATCGATCGGAGTAGATATAGAGAACGGCTCATGATGCTGTTCCGGTTCTATCCCAAATTCCATAGCGACATAAGGAGTGACATAGGACAAGGTGGAACCGGGATCAATAAGAGCATATACATCATGAGATTAGATAGTCAGTATACCTGTAACCACATCTGGAGAAGCCTCTGAATCTCGATGCCTCCTCATAGCATAAAACCTGCTAGGCCCTCCCAAGCTCTGGGTACCACCCCTAGCTGCACCACACCCAGCGGGCGACGGAGTGCCTCGAGATGTGGGGATGTAGTAGCTATAGAATTGGCTAGTTGTGCCACACCCCTGCCCATGCTCTGGCAGGATGAACGGCAATCCCTCTAAATGTAACCCCTCATATCGCACTCGTAGCATATAGGTAGGTCCATGAAGAAGACCTCAAAGTGTATCTTCCCACACCTAGGGCATGGGGGCCTCCTCTACTACTGGAATCTCCCACCAGGCCGACCCTGCTAGTAGGATCCCCTGTTGCCCTGATCGGGCCTAAATGTCTCCACTGCTGCTGACTGGGCCCTGATGGATGTGCACTGACTGAAGACTAATCAAAGGACAGGGATGGCCTTGATGCCCCTCCCCTAAATGCCGAACTACCACCACCACCACCACCATCACCACCATCACCACCACCACCACCACCACCAGAAGAATCACCAAGGTTGCCCGCGGATCGGGCCTTATTGCTACCATCTCGCTCCATTCTATTCTTTAATTTGCGGGTCTCTATGGCTTGAGAAAATACCATTATCTTCCCATAGTTCATATCAGAATTCAAGGCAGCTGTAGCAGACTCATTAATAACCAAGGGGCTAAGGCCCTGTACAAACCGGCGTACTCTACCCTCCATAGTAGGCAACATCTGAATAGCATACTTGGACAAGCGCACGAACCTCATATGGTATTCGCACACACTCAAGCTACCTTGCCTCAGGCTCTCAAACTCAGCAGCACGGGCTGCCTTAGTCTCGGTAGGAAAGAAATGATCAATGAAGGCATCGGTAAACTCACTTTACCTCGCCGGAGGGCTCCCCTCTTCACGGGAGTCCTCTCACATCTCAAACCAAGAATAGGCCACCCCTTTTAGGCGGTAGGAGGCCAACTCCACTCCCTCCATCTCAGTAGCGCGCATAACTTAGAGGGTCTTGTGCATCTCATCAATAAAGTCTTGGGGGTCCTTCTTAGGGTCAGTACCTGTGAACACTAGAGGATCCAACTGAAGAATCCTGTTCACCCTGGAACTAGCGGAATCGCTGGCTGACAAGAAGAAATAGGTGCAACATTCGATCTCTGGGCCTAGGAAGCCACTATCTGAGCCAACATCTGTATGGCTCCACTATGATCCCCCTTAGAAACACCGGGACTAGAAACTGGGGCTGGAGGTTGAATAATTGCACCCTCAGTAGGAGTAGGTGATATTCGGCTTAATGTATGCATATTTTGATGTATATTACCTCACATTATGTTCATGTCTCGTAGATTTCAGATGTGTAATATAATGATTTGTGCTAATTTGTGGTATTTCTATGTGTAGAAATCATTCTTATGCGATTTGGGACAAAAGTGCGCGAATTGGAGCGAAAATGGGAAGAAAAGGCAAAGGTGCACATTTGAGGGCCACAGGCAGCGCCCCACGCTGCCTGTGGCACACAAAACAGAAAGTTGAAAAGTTGAGTGCCTGGGCCAGCGCCCCACGCTGCCCTAGACGCTCAAAATGCGAACATGTCCTATTTCAACCGGGACTCGGTTATTTCGACCCAAGACGCCCCCAACTCATATAAAAGCCAACCTAAACCTATTTTGAGGAGACATGACTTTAAGAGAGAAGCAAAAGTATGAAACGCTGTAGAACGGATTTGATCAATTCTTCCATTCTTTTTCTAGTATTCATTGATTTTATGTTTGAAAATATTATTTTTGATGATTGTATGAACATGAGTGGCTAAGAACCCTTTTGTTCTGGGGTCATGGGTGCTACATGAATGTTGACGTTTGAAGTTGAAATTGACAAGTTTGATTTTATCATATTGGGTTTTTTATTTAATTATGTTTTTAATTATTTTGCTGAGTAGCTAACAGTGAAATACTATCTACGAATCTAGAGTTGAACTCAAAAGTGGAAATTCTAGATTGCATATAGAATTAAATAGAGCAAGTTCTTGAACACGGGCACCGGGGAACGAATTCGCAATTAGGATACAAATATACCTAATTGCCTTGCTTGGTTGAAATACAGGAAGTGTAAATACATTCTTGTTAATCTTAATTCCATAGACATATAAGCATTAAGTTAGTTTGAATAGGAGATTAAGAACTTGACAGATTCTTATGAGCAATATCAACCCTGTCAATCAACAACCCACATAAATAAATTAGTCATTTTAACCCATGAACACAACATGATTGTTAGCTAGCCTATGACCCTGGAATACTCTCTCCTTCTGATTTTTATTCGAAATTACTTAAGTGTTGTTGTTGATTTCCAGTTATTTAATTACTTGATAGTCTCTTAGGTAGTAAATTAGTCACTTACACATTTTGTGAGAAATCTCTTGAATCGATAAGTTATTTGAGTTTGAATCAGCCAAAAGTTAATCATAAGTCTCCGTGGGAACGATACTTTACTCACTACTCTATTACTTGACTACCACGTATACTTGCGTGAGTGTGTTTGGTCGCAATAAGTTTTTGGCGCCGTTGCCGGGGACTTAGAAATTAGCTACTTGTCTGAGTTAAGCATTTATTAGTTATTTGTTCAAGTTTTGATTTTTAGTTTGCCTTGTTTGTGTTTACGCAAGCTCTTAACTTGAATGCGGAGGAGTAGAAGCACAAACAACCTCCTTCCTCCTAATCCTGAAGATAGGATGGCCTCTATCGAATGAAACCTGCCTCCTAATGAGGCACCACTGGAGCCATTGAAATGACAAAGCCTCTTCTCAGATGTTGCTTCTCTACCCTGACCATGAATCCTCTTAATGTGCCTAGCTATCTTCATAACCCGAGTAAAAGAAATATCATCCTCAATATTTCTGGCCATCTGCAGCCTGATACCATAAGTAAGGCCATTTATAAATATCCTCACCCTATACCTCTCAGTAGGAATCAAGATAGCTCCATGGCATGATAGATCCACAAATCTTGTCTTGTACTGGGTAATAGTCATGCTACCCTGTTGTAGGCGCTCAAACTGGCTGCGTAGATCCTCTATCTGAGTGAAAAGAATGAACTTCTCCAATAATAGCTGCGAGAACTGAGGCCAAGTTAGAGAAGGTGAACCTGTTAGGCTACCCCGAACATACTCCTGCCACCATCTCTTGGCAGAACCAGTCATCTGAAATACTATGAAGTCAACTCCATTGGACTCCACTATACCAATGATACACAATACCCCATGGCAAAGGTCCAAGAAATCCTAGGGGTCCTCATAAGATGTACCACCAAAATGAATAGGAAATAGCTTGGTGAACCTGTCCAACCTCTTCAGTCCCTCTGATGACATCACGGGATCCTCCCCGGATAGTGTAACAATAACAGGCTAAACTGCCCCAACTACTGGAACTACCGGAGTCTGATATCTGTGAGCCACCTACTCTAGAGTGTGAGTAGCGGGAGTCTAGGCTCCTCCCCCAGCCTGAGAGATGGCAGGTGCTATAAGAAGTACACCGACCTGGGTGGTAAGTGTGTATTTTAACCACTTATTAGTACCTTGACACTGAAGATTTTTGTCTCCAAATCTAATGAATATGGGTGAATTGTAGGTATGCTGGTGAATGTGAGTTCAACAAAGAAATCTAACTCAAAAAGGAGATATTTTAGCTCAAATTAGTCAAGAGGAGAAGTGCAACGAAAAGTGCGGTCCGCAAAATTACATCTGCGGCCTAAAAGCAAATGTAGCCCGTAGATAATGACATGCACCCGCAAAAAAAGTCCTGAAGCTTCAGAGGATTTTGGAAGAAGTGAGGTCCGCAAATTAAAAAGTGCAGTCGCACTTGTGGTTCACACTATCAAGACTGGAAGATCAGAGAAGATGCAAAAGAACAAGTCTGAAGCCTTCTCAAAGTGCAGTCCGTAGCAATTTTGTGCGGCCACAGAAGTTGAAGTGTGGCTGTAAAAGCTTATTCGCGACCACATAACTCCTTCAACTGAAAGCACTAGCAAGAGAAACCTACCAAAATACGGACCGCAGATGTAATTGTGCGGCCGTAGAATTCTCCGAAGGGCATTTTTGTCAAAAATTTCAAAGCCCTAAAACTAGACGAGAAACACTTTTGTAGGTCAACTTTTATATTGTAGTAGCAGCTAGCGGTTATCTTTAGCTAGCAAGTTGTGACTACAATTAGATAAGATCTATTAATTTTTCACTTAAATTCTAGTTTTATGTCTTTAATTACTTCTTTTTATTTTTCTATGTCAATTACCATGATTAGCTAGATTTTATTTAGGGTTGTAATCCGACCCTAGTGTGTAAAACTTATGGGTTTTTAATATTAATGCTTTCTATTGATTGGCCGGATGTTATTTAGCCTTGTTTATGTTTTATATATAGAATTAAGGTTTGCAAATATTGATTCATGCCTATTTGACTTAATTCTTACTTGAGAAAAAGAGATTTAGTCTAGGAAAACTTGGCTAACAAGAAATTGAACTGGTTGAAGTTTTGGTTAGTTTGATTAAAGGATTTGAACTAGATATAGGGATAATCCAACTTAGACTCACATTCAATTGTTTTGTTTGCTACACATTTGGTTTTGAGAAACCAATTTGGGAATAATCACTCTTTAATTGAGAGGTAGAGAGTTGATACTTGAGCATTGCGAGTCATAACAAACCCCAAATCTACCAAGCAAGCATAGAATTTCTCTACCCATTAGGTTTACACTTAGGTTAAGGTTACAACACTAGGCCTTTCTTAATTTTATAAAAACATCAAAAACATTTCAAACATTATTTGCTCAATAGTTAGTTAAATCTCCTAGAAGCTAATTTAGATAATAATTACCCACTTTTGTTTGAAAGCTAAATTTAGTTATTTCGAATTCCTTTCTTGAGTGTTTACCTTAACATCATCTTAAACTCCCTGTGGATTCTACCCCGACTCGTGTTGGGTTTTATTATTGTAACGACCATTTCATACTCCTTAATTGGGTGTGAATTAGATGTGATATCATTGCTGGGGAGTTTATAGTGTTAGCTATATACTTAAGTTTATTTCTTAGAGTATCGTATTTTACTTTCTTGATTCTAGTTTGTTGAAGTGATTGTAGGTTCCAAATGGCGAACAACGAACTTGGAAACTTGCCATTGGGAGAGGTGGATGGCGAAGATGAGCAACTCGATGAACTGCCTCAAGTTCCACAACTGCCGAGGCAGTGAGAAACAAGACAATGTGCCTCAACCTCCCCCACCTCCACCACCATTACCACAACCACAAGAGGCGCACCATCGGATTTTTTCCAATGAAGGATATGAAAGTTACATAGTCCCCCCCTCGTATTAGGGTGGGAAACTTTTAAATTACCAATATGATGCTCACTTTGTTCGAGCAACGAGGTTATTTCACCAGGGAGCCAAGTTAAAATGCTTACAAGCATTTGAAAGGTTTTGTGGATACGTGTTGGAGGAGAAAACAAACAAATGTTTTGGACGATTCTTTGCGGTTAAGGATTTTCACTGAGGGGTAAGGCTTTGGATTGGTTGGAACACTTGCCTAATCATTCTATTCATGAATGGGATGAATTGGCGGCGATGTTTATTTCAAATTTATTCTCTCCCGGGCGCATGGCCAATCTACGAGATGAAATATTGGCTTTCAAGCAAGAGCCCAATGAATCTTTGCATGAACTTTGGGAACGGTATCGAAAAATGATGAAGGAGTGACTGAACAATGATATGACCGACAACATGATCGAACAAACTTTCTACCGTTGTATTAATACTATGAATCAATGTGTGGTCAATCAATTGGCCGAGGAAATTTTATGACAACACCTTATGCGGAAGCATGTGAGATTCTTGATGAGATGGTAGAAACTTCTTCGGATTGGCAATCCTGAGCTAATATTCCCCAAAGTGATCCCAACATGATCCATCTTCATAAAGAATTGCAAGACCATGGGAAAGCTATTGCTGAATTGACCACAACCATGACTTAACTCGCTAAGGCTAAACTTCATCAAACTCAAGGCCCTAAGCAAGTTCATGCTATGGAAGGAGTGAATGTCTTGGCCAACAAGAAGAGGACTAAAGGTCCCCAATTTCAATCCTGAGTGGAAAATTATGCACATGATGATGGTAGCTATGACAAAGATGACTCTTATCAAGAACAACAAGAAGTGGTACAATTTGTGAACAATTACTGAGGGCAACAAAGCAATTTTCAAGGATCCAATCAAAATCAATACCGGTCTCAAAATAACCAAGGCAATTTGAGTTCTGACAACCAACGTAATTGGCATAACAAAAACAATAATAACCAAGGGAATTGGGGAGGCAACAATCAAGGAAATTGGGGAAACAATAATAATCATGCAAATTGAAGTTCGGGTTTTCAAAGGCCCCCAATGTACCAACAACCGAGCAACCCACCTCCTTATCCTTCCCAAAGTTCAAGTTCTTCAAACAATGAAATGGGTCATATTGAGAACATGTTCAAGAAAATGATGGAAAAGAATGCAGATTCGGATGCCCAACGCACCTCCCATACCACGTCAATCCGTAATCTTGAAGTTCAAATAGGGAAAATCTCTCAAGCTCTTAATACTCGTCCTAAGGGTGCATTGCCAAGTGACACGGTAGTGAACCCAAAGGGTTCTAACAATACGGGGCATGCTATGGCGGTTATCACAAGAAGTGGAAGAGGTGGGAATATACCCACCTCAAATGAAAAGCAACTTGTAGAAGATGGCCAAGTGATCCAATAGACGAAAATCCCCTGAAATAATGTTCAAGTACATGATGATGTTTGGATTGATATTGATGATAGTGTGGAGGATACTCGAGAAGAGGTGAACCCGTATAGAAAACACATTATTGACATATCGGATACGATAGTGAAAAATGATAAGGCACCCTTGCCAAAGCCTCCATATCCCTATCCTAAAAGGCTTGCTAAGCTAAATGGTGATAATCAATTTAAGAAGTTCATCCAAATGATGAAAGGTCTCTCTATCAACGTGCCATTGGTGGAAGCTTTGGAACAAATGCCCGGTTATGTCAAGTTTATGAAAGCTCTTGTGACCAAGAAGAGGTCGATGAACTTTGAAACTATCAAGGCCACTCATCAAGTGAGTGCAATATTTTATTCCATGGCTCCTAAGTTCGAGGATCCCGGTTCTTTTACAATTCCTTGTACTATTGGAAGTGCCGATATTGCTAAAGCTCTTTGTGACCTTGGGGCAAGTATAAATTTGATTACCTACTTGGTGTTCAAAACTTTAGGTATTGGGAAATCAATACCCACATCTATGAGGTTGCAAATGGCCGATCGTACTATGAAGAGGCTATTGGGAATGATTGAGGACTTTTGGTTCGAGTTGATAATTTATTCTTCCGGCAGAATTTGTGATTCTAGTTTGTGAGGTTGACTATGAAGTACCTATCATTCTTGGAAGGCCTTTCCTTGCTACGGGTAAGGCCCCTTGTGATGTGGAAGCTAGAGAACTCACTTTTCGGGTTGGTGATGAACAAGTGATATTTCATGTGTGCAAATCCATGCGACAACCGAACAATAATGAGGTGTGCTCGTTTGTGGAATTGGTGACCAATGTCATTATTGATAACACAAGTGTTATAATCAATGTTGGTGATAAGTTGGAAGTCATTTTTCTCAACTTTGACGATGATGAGATGGACGGTTTCATGGAATATGTGAATTTCTTTGCAAGGGATAAGGTCTTACAACTATGCACCCTGAATGTTGTCATTGGTTCTTGAGAATAGGAAGACCCTATCCCTTGCAAAACCTTTGATTGAAGAGCCACCAACCTTGGAGTTGAAATCATTGCCACTTCACCTTCGGTATGAATTCCTTGGCCCTTATTATACTTTACCGATTATTCTTTCCTTTTGTGTGACTAACGTGCGGGTTAATTCTAGATTGGCGGTGTTGCAAAAGAGGAAGAAATCTATTGGGTGGACTTTGGCGGATATTCGAAATATAAGCCCCGCCTTTTGCATGCATAAGATCAAATTGGAGGATGGTGATAAACTTTCCATTGAACATCAAAGAAGTCTCAATGAAGCTATGCAAGAGGTGATCAAAAAGAGATTATCAAGTGGTTGGATGTCAGGGTTGTCTATCCCATTTTCGATAGTTCTTAGACTTCTCCGGTCCAATGTGTCCCAAAGAAGGGGAATGATGGTTGTTACCAATGATAAGAATGAGTTGATTCCTACAAGAACAGTCATCGGTTGGAGAGTTTGTATGGATTATCGTAAGCTCAACAAAGTCACAAGGAAGGATCACTTTCCTCTCTCTTTCATGGATAAAATTCTTGATAGGTTGGCCGGCTGTGCCTTATATTGCTTTCTTGATGGTTACTCGGGCTACAACCAAATTCTTATTGCCCCGGAGGATCAAGAGAAAACTGCATTTACATGTCCATAAGGTATTTTTGCTTTCAAGTGGATGTCTTTTGGGTTATGCAATGCGTCAGTGACTTTTCAACGGTGTATGATGGCTATCTTTGCGGACATGGTGGAGGATTAGCTTGAGGTCTTCATGTATGACTTTTCGGTAGTTGGGGATCCATTTGATGATTGTCTTTTTAATTTAGATAAAGTGTTGGCTAGATGTGAAGAAACAAATTTGGTACTCAATTGGGAGAAATGTCATTTCATGGTTGAGGAAGGCATTGTCCTTGGCCATAAGATTTCAAAGAATGGTATTGAAGTGGATAAGGTGAAGATTGAGGTTATTTCTAAGCTTCCATCCCCCACCTCGGTGAAGGGTGTGTAGAGTTTCTTGGGCCATGTGGGATTCTACCGTCGATTTATCAAATTGTTTTCTAAAGTGGTGAACCCTTTGTGCAAATTACATGAGAATGATGCTAAGTTTTATTTCGATGATGATCGTCTGAGAGATTTTGAACAATTGAAGCTCAAGTTTACAACTATTCCTATCATTACATCAGTAAAATTGGAGTTTGTCGTTCGAGCTCATGTATGATGCAAGTGATGTATAGGTTGGGGCCTTTTTGGCGCAACACATCAACAAAATCTTTCATCCGGTTTACTATGCTAGTAAGACCATGAATAGTGCCCAAGTCAATTATACCGTTACAGAGAAATAGCTCCTTGCTATTGCATTTGCTATTGAGAAGTTTCGCCCGTACTTGATGGGTGCTAAAGTTATTGTCCACACGGATCATGCGGCTCTTCGCTATCTTATGAGCAAAAAGGAATCTAAAGCTTGGTTGATGAGATGGGTTCTTTTATTATAAGAGTTTGATATTGACATCTAAGATAAGATGGGAATGCCTATACGAAAGAGTCTGCAAGCATGGCGAAGGAATCAATGGAATTAGGCGGCAGATTGTGATACCATATCATTGCCCCTTTCGATAGAGTTTCTCCAAACTTTTTTAGGAGAACCGATTCGATCTCATCATCTTCTAAATCATTTCCTTTTATCGCACATGTATAGGAGGTGACATGCTCATTTGGATTAGTGGTGTAATTGTACTTGGAGATTTCCGGCATGAGGAATTTCTTTGGAATGGGCTTCCGAGCCGCACTCGGGGGGAACGGCTTCTGCACGAACTTCTTTGAGTCCATACCTTTTAAAATTGGTGGTGCCCCCGGTATTTGATCAACCCGGGAGTTATATGTCTCTAATTTCATGTCATTTGCCTCGATTTTCTTTTCTCCTATTTCAATTCGTTTAGTGAGCTCCTCGAATATTTTCATAATGACGGGGTCAGTCCCTGATTCATTGGCATTCGACCTTTCCGGCACTGGCTTGGTCCTGTGGACGACTTCTGGTTCTACCCCACTCAGCGCTCGATGTTGATTTTTTAATTGTGCTATAGCGGCTTGTTGAGCCTGTAACATTTCAAATATCAATTGGAGGCTGACTCCACCATCTCCTCTGCCCTGCGTACTTCGACCACCAGATCGACCTTCCCTGCGTATGCTACCTTCGGGATCAGCGCCCAAATTTGTATTTAGGGCGATATGTGAACTAACGTCGATGGGGTTTGCAATTGGTACTCCCTCGAGATCAGCCTGAGGCACCTCGATTCCTGGGGCGACTATATTGTCATTTTCCCCGTGAAATCTGAAACCGTTGTCACCATGTATGGGTGTTGTTTGTGAGTTTGACATGCTTTTTTCTAAAAACAAAAACACTTACAAGAACAAGCGTAAAGTAGTATGTGTTATTGGAATCAGTATTAAGCAATCACTATTATCCTTAGCCCCTCGGTGGGCGCCAAACTGTTTACCCTCAAAATTGGATAACAATTAAATTTATAATGTAGATTTAAGGACACACGATTTTACTTAATACCGATTGATAAATATGAAGACTAGAGATAGAATTATACAATAAGGTAAATGAAACCAGTATTTGAGTAGAACTCAACCCTTGAGTTAGAGTATCCTCGAAACTGATTGATGCAAGGACAATAAAAACACAAATGGCTGATGAACAAGAGTGTGAGCGAGGAAGAAAATTGTATTGCTTTTTTATCTGTTGTTTTACAAATGGTTAGAACCTCCCTTTATATAGTATATGAATTCTATATATGGTACAATTCTAATTACAGAAGGAAATCCCATGATTAACTAAACAATCGTTCTTGATTTGATCCGTTCCGAGCTTTCCGCCATGATCTTCGACCGGTCACGGATATCTCGCTTTTCCGTTATTACGCAATCTTCGGTATTGCTCGATGCCTATCTCGTTCGGTCTCGACTGCTGTCGGCCTCGATCTTTGCAGGTCCCTCGAATTCCGATCTCGGTATCTTATCTTCGTGCCTCGATCCAATCTACTTCGGAGTCGTCTTTCGATGCAAACTTTCGGTTTTGGTCAAATAATAAAAACGGATGGGCCCAGCTTTAACCGTATACACAGTGCTATTGGCCTTAAGTCTTGGACTTATTCTCTGTTGAATTTGCCATCATTTTGAGGGTACTTTCAGACGTTCTTTTACCCCTCTCTTTCCGTGCCTTCTCTATTGAAAATAGTTTTGATTCTGCTGCATCCTTGTGGTGCTTTTAGGCACTATTTTTGTTTGAAGTATTGGGGTTGATAGTTGATACTGTGATAACATAACCACGTTTGATACTGCTTATTAGAGGTGTACAAACCGAATCGGAAAACCGTATCAAATCAAAAAGTCAAATCAAACTGATTAAAAAATTAGATTAGGTTTGGTATTGAGTAAAAAATCCGAACCAAATCGACATATAAATATATAATTTTTTATATATAATTTTAAGACTTTATATAGAATTTTATTTAAAAATGTCTAAAAATATTTGAGATCCTCTCGTGAGATATAATATTTAATAGAATTATAAAGTGCATTCATTTTTATTTACTTTAAATAAAATATTGAATCACTTTCTTATTATGTGTTATTGAAATACGTCAATCATCTTTTTGTTCTTTCATAATCATATGTCGAGATTTATTATATGTTTTCGAATTTGAAGTGCTATTTCGCTAATCTAAAATTACATAGAACATATCATTATTTTGGTATCATATTGATTTTTATGTTTAATTATTAAATTTGGTTAACCGTAAAAGCGTACATCAACTAAAAATTATTGGTAGACGACTAAGAAAATAAACTATTATGTGTTACTAAAATAAACTCTCTCATAAGATCACTTTAATAGATCATATGTTTGTTATTTTTATTTTTATTTTTAGTAAACATATATTTACTTATCAAAATTTTATCTATAACTTTAATAATGTAAGATTGAAATAATATTCATGTAACAAAAAAATCCGAAAAATCCGACAAAACCGAACCAATCCAAATTGATATAATTGGTTTGGTTTGGTTTTGATAAAATCCGAACCAGTTCGGTCCATGTACACCCCTACTGCTTATGTTGGGTATTACTGATTTTGAACAATCCACATTTAGGTGTTGCTAATTTTCAAACAATATGATACTACACTAATTGGCCGATGCAAATAATCCCGAATTATTGAGAACATGATCCTCCGATTGACCCTCCGAACTGGGGCCGAAAATAAATGAGGTGATGCCGATAATCATCGGAAAAGAAAAAGACGAGAAACGTGACGATTTAAACCCTCTGACGAGGATACGGTTGGCTATCGTAGTTGCAACCAAGGCGTTTTCCGTTCTCATGTCTAGAAGGAAATCAAATACAATCCGAGCCTCCAAAATTATCTCAAAATATATTTTATGCAAGACATTTTTTCAAAAATACTTTGACATCTTTTCAATAATTTTCAAAGACGATTTCAAAATATTTTCAGTTCCTTTATATTTTTTATGTCGTGTTATTTACTAAAATTTGGCTTTTTTTGTTCTGCGAGGTACCTTGCCGGGAAGCACTTTGAAGTACAAATGCGAAGAGAAAATACAAATCCCCTCAGAAATTCCCGCTTCAAATACTACCCTTTCTTGGATGTACATACAAGTATAGTGAAACGTAAATTGATGTTGTATTTATTTATTTACTTGCTTTTTGATGTTATTTATTTACTAAACTCTTAGGATGAATTGCATTTAGCTAATAAATAAGTTGATATGCGATATCATGCGTTAGATAATTCACAAAGCTGGTATGTGTATACTTAGGTTGTTAAGCGCATTTTATAACATGATTAATTTATTTAGGATCGGTATATACCTAACTAATTAAATTAGTCATATACATAAAAAATAAAAGTATTTCATTAAAATTTTATCCTTCTTAAAATTATATTAAAATGCTTTTCAAACCAATCTATTTGTAAATTATTTAATTATTTCACCTCAAGCAGGTATGACTTGTAAAAAATTATAATTAGACTATATATTTTTAGATACTTAGATTTTGTTTTTATTTGGGCTTGACCCAAAAAATTAGTATCTCAAGATGGTCTCTAATTATTATTGTATTATAATTTTTTCCTCTAGTAAAAATATTTCTTTAATAATTGATGCAATAATTTTCTTACGTCATAAATATTTTGATATATTTTTCTTATATCGTATTTTTTCATTAAATCAACTCTTTATTCATTAAATCAATTCTTTTCCTTTATTCATTATATAATAAGGTTATTCAAAGATACTTCTTTTTCCACTTTTGGCCAATCATTTTTAGAGTAAGTTTCTCTTTTCTTACATTTATCCTTTCACTTAAAATAGTTAACCTTTGGACATAATTCAAATTCTTTAAAGTTTATTCTTTTAATTAAATTTATTTAGTTAATTTATAAATACTTTACTTGTTACTACACACATTCTTTATATTTTACAAGTCATCAAAATATAATTTTTATATACTTTATTTACACCATTTCTATGTACTCTACTATACATAGATCCTTATTTTTACCATGTGACACTCATGTGTAATCACTCTTCATTCCAATTACTTTCATAATTTATTATAAATAATAATTAGTCATTATTTACATAATTCCTTGTTTGATTAATCAAGTCCTATAGGGCACCACACTTTATGGATCTTGAGGGATGCCTAACAACCTTACCCTTGAGATAAGTTGAACCCTTACCAAGAATCTCAATAGTTGTGTTGTAACGACCCGGCTAGTCGTTTTGAGAATTAGCATCCTGTTTGGTGACTTAAGGTCTCGAGTCTCTTCGTATTATATATTATGACTTGAATGTGTGGCCGGGTTCGGTTTTCGGATAATTCGGGATTGATTTAGAAGAATGATTCTTATTTTAGAAGAATGATTCTTATTTTAGAAGCTTAAGTGGCAAGAGTTGATCGGAGTTTGACTTTTGTGTAGATCACTTTAGAATGGTGTTTTGATAATTTCAATAGCTTTGTATGGTTATTTTGGACTTAGGCGTATGTCCGGATTTGGAGGTCCGTAGGTTGATTTGATGTATTTTGGCGAAAGTTGGAAAGTGGAAGGTTTGGATGGTTGAGAGGTTTGACCGGGAGTTGATTTTATTGATATCGGATTCGGATTTTACTTTTGGGAGTTGGTATAGCTTCGTTGTGTCATTTGGGACAAGCATGCAAAATTTGATATTATTCCGGGTTGATTTGATATGATTCAGCGCGAGTTATAGAAGTTAAAAGTTCATTAGTCCATTAGGCTTAAATTGAGGTGCGATTCGTAGATTTGATATTGTTTGATGTAATTTGAGGCCTCGAGAAGGTCCGCGTTATATTATGAAACTTGTTGGTATGTTCGGATAGGGTCCCAAGGAGCTTGGGTGTGTTTCGAATGGGCTACGAGCCGTTTCTCTTTGTTTTGGAGTTGCTGATAGCTGGTGTCTGATAACCTTCTTCGCGATCGCGAAGACCAAGCCGTGATCGCGTAGGGTGTTTGGTGACTGGCCACTATTCCTTCTTCGCGTTTGCATAGTAAGGTCCGCGATCGCAATTCTGTGGGCTGTTGACTCAACATGATCGCGTTAGTGAGCCCGCGGTCGCATAGTGGGAGACCATGCTGGAAGGCCAAGTTTTCTTGTTCTTCGAGTTTGCATTGTTCCTTTTGCGACCGCGTAAGCTGGGGGTTTAGATATATCGCGTTCGCGTAGTTCTTTTGTGGGGTAGAGTAGTTTCTTCTTCGTGATCGCGTGGGAATTTTCGCAATCGCGATGTGTGAATCCCTTGGCATAATTATAAGTACTCTATATCTAGGGCTTTTGTTATTTTATTAGTTTTTTGAGTTAGAGAGCTCAGATTTGGGCAATGTTGGAGGGGATTTTTACCATTTGTATTGGGGTAAGTATTCTTGACCCAGATTTGGTTATATTTCATTATTTCATCTGTTTTTTATCATTTAATTAGTGATTTGAATTGGAGAAATTGATAATTTTTGCAAACATTTTCTAAAATGTAAAACGATTATTTGAAGGCTGACTTGATGTCAGAATTGGATCATTTTTTTATGGTTGGACTCGTATCGGAATGTGTGTTCGGATTTTATAGATTTTGTCAGATTTCGAGGAACAGGCCCTGAGGTTGACTTTTTAGTTTTTATTAAAGATCTAAGCTTTATTATCCGAAATTATTTTCTATAGCTTTTATTTATAATATTAAGTTATTTTCGCTAGATTCGAGCCATTTGAAAGTTATTTCACACAGGAAGGTCTTATTAGATTATTGATTTAGCTTCTTTGAGGTATGTATCTTGCCTATCTTTGTTTGGGGGAGCAACCCCTTAGGATTGAGGATTTATTGTATTATTTAAATTATGTGAAAGACGTGTACGCGAGGTGAAGAGTGCGTACTCGAACTTATATATGGATATTGACCGGTTTAGACTCTTAGGCTTCTTTAAGGTATTTATTTGAAGTTGTTGGCACATGTTATATCTTTTATTTGTCAAGTTTTCTCTCACATGCTTTATTTGGAGTTGTTAGCACATGTTATATCCTTTACTTGTCAAATATACTCTTATATGCTTTATTTGAAGTTGTTACCTCTTTTATTATTATGTGACTTCCTTTATTGTTGAGTTATTCTTAATTTAAATTATTGTTACATAATATTCTTTCGTTGCTGAGTCATTCTCATGCATTTAGACGTAGTTGCTAGTTCATGCCATCTCTTTCATTGTTAGCTTATGTCATACACTAGAATTCGAAGTTTGCCCTTTTATGGAAATACCTTAATTATTGAGTTTATTCTTAAGCAATTAATTGAAGTTGAAGTTATTGAAAATTATTAGTCTATTTTAGTTGAAGTTGTTGTTTAATTGGGTGTTGTTTGTTGTTAAGTTACTTTCCCCATTCATTTGTTGTTATTGAGATTTTGTACACGTCGTGTTTGAGCTGTGGGCTATGTGATGTGGTGATATTGGTATTGTTGTTGTTAAGAGGTTGTGGCCTATGGGCACTTTTGGTACGAGTTGATATGTCGTGTTGTTGTGATGTTAGCACATATTAATTTGTTTTATGGATTGATTGTTGTTACGCGGAGCATAAGGGTGGCATCTCACTGTTGATGATTGTGTGGAGCGATACGGGTGGCTATTGTATTATTGTCAGGGCGGAGTGATATGGGTGGCTATCAGAGTGATACTGGTGGCTATTATGTTAAATGTCTGGGCGAAGCGATAAGGGTAGCTATTATGATATTGCCAATACGGAGAGATAAGGGTGGCTATGTCAGGGATGATATGTGAGGGGCTGGGGGCATTATGTTGATGATATTCGTGTGATGGTGTGATTTTCCTTGTGTATGTCATGCACCTTACGTGACTTGTTATGTTGCTTTCAATGAGCTACTTAATGTCGTTGATATTACTTGTTGACTTAGACTATATTAGTACACTCGCACAAGCATACTGTAGCATGTCGTTTACACCGGTTCAGAGTATGAAACTTTACATCTATTGATCATGTCCATGTATTCTTGTATTATCTGCTTTTATTGTGATATTGAGACTGTGACCACGCTGAGCGGATTGTGATATTGAGCCTGTGACCACACCGGACGAATTGTGATATTGAGCATGTGACCTTGACGGGCGGATTGAGATATTGGCACATGAGTTGTCCGTGCGGTTGTGATTAATAATGTGGGCACAAGGTGCCGTGAGCATATGATTTTTGGTTTGAGACTCGTAACTTCTGTTTATGAGATGAGGCATCTCGGAGTAATTCTGTTGTGAAACTTGTGTTAGAACGATTTATGTATTCGGTTATTGTTGCTTTTCCTAATTGGTTTCATCGGTATTTAACGGTGTTCTGATAACTTTACTGTTTTTATCACATGTTTATCCCTTGTTTCCATTTATTAATGCTTGCTTCCTTTATTAGCTTTATACTTATAAATTGCACATGTTTTAAAACTAGTAGGTATCTTGACTTGTACCTCGTTACTACTCCACCGAGGTTAGTCTTGATACTTATTGGGTACCGACCGTGGTGTACTCATACTACATTTCTGTACATTTTTGTGCAGATCCAAGTATTGGAGATATTGGACTCAAGCAGAATAGCTTCTTGATCGCGAGGATTCAGGGTAGAGCTGGTTGGTCGTCGCAGCCCCTTCGAGTCCTTTTCCCTTTTTATTGTACTATTAAATAGTTATCCGAACAATATTGTATTTTGAGTTATTCCTATGTATTCATTTAGAGTTTGTGACTCTATATTACTCAGTCTTGGGAGGTTGTTGTGATTATTGCCGCTTAGGCTTGTTACAACTTTATTCCGTTATTTATATTAAACTTTAATATCATTGTATAACTGGTTTAACTGTTGTATGTCATCGGCTTACCTAGACTTAGAGACTAGGTGCCATCACGATGCCTAAGGCAGGCCTTTGGGTCGTGACAAGTTGGTATCAAAGCTCTAGGTTCACAGGTTCTGTGAGTCACAAAAAATTTTAGTAGAGTCTTGTGGATTGGTACGGAGAGGTAAATACTTATCTTCGAGAGGCTACAGAACTATTAGGAAAATTCCACTTCTTTCATTCCTGTCATGCGGATATGTTGATTTCGAAGTTTGAGCCTTTGTATCTCTATTCTCTCATAGATGGCGAGGACACGCGGTACCAGATCAGCCGAGCAAACACCATGCCCCCTACTAGAGCCGCGAGAGACCGGGGCCAAGGTAGAGGCTGAGGAGGGGCACGTGCTACAGCTAGATCACCTGCCAGAGCAACAGTTGAGGAGCCACCAGTAACCCTGGTCTGGGGACAGGCACCGGAGGTGCCTGTTGTTACCCCCGGACTTCAGGAGACTTTAGCGCAGTTCCTGAGCATGTTTGGTACATTGCCTCATGCGGGATTGATCTCCGTTGCACTAGCTACTTCACAGATTAGTGGAGGAGCTCAGACTCCCGTCGCCCGTACTCCAGAGCAGCAGGCTCATGTTGACCATACTCCGGGTGTGGTGCTGGTACATCCTGTTATTCCAGTTCAGCCTGAGGTCAGGCATATGGCATCAGTGGAGGAGAAGAAGAGGTTTAAGAAGTATGGTCCACCTACTTTTAGTTGAACAACTACCGAGGAAGCGCAGGGGTTACGAGAGATGTGTCACCATATTCTCCACAGCATGGGTATTGTGGAGGTAAGCAGAGTTGCTTTTACTATATTTTAGTTGTCATGAGTAGCGTATCAGAGGTGGCGGGCTTATGAGGAAGGTAGACCAGCTGATGCAGTGCCTCTCACTTGGACTCAGTTTTCTGAGATATTTTTTAGAGAGTTTGTTCCCCAGATCGTCAAGGATGCGTGGCGCACGGAGTTCGAGTTGCTGCATTAGGAAACTATAATGGTGTCAGAGTATGCCATCAGGTTTAGTGAGGTATCATGTCATGCACCTACTTTGGTTCCTACAGTTAAAGAGCGAGTCCGCAGATTTATTGAGAGGCTCAGTTATGGTTTTAGATTCAGCATGGCTCGGGAGTTGGAGAACCGATACTCCATTTCAGCAGGTTGTGGAGATTTCCATGAGGTTAGAGCGTATTCAAGGTGAGGAGGGGGAGGATAATGAGCCAAGAGGTCTCGAGGTTCTGGAGGATTCAACGGATTCTACTCTTCAGCTATGACCCATCACGGCGGAGGCTCGGGTAGTAGGCTAGTCCAGTCCGCACTTCAGACTACTCGTGGTGCTCCAGTTAGTCAGGTACCTCAGGGTACTCATATGGGGCAGTCATCTTTTAGTGCACCAACAACACGAGGTTCTTATAGTGGTTAATCCCGTTATCCGGCATAGACTCTGTACCAGCAGCCACGCCCGCAGATGGGTTGTTATGAGTGTGGTGATACTAGGCACATCATGAGATATTGTCCTATATTCGGGAGAGGTGGATTTCATCATAGCACTCAGACTATGGGCTCATTTCCATTTGCTACTCCACCTGCACAGCCAGCTATAGGTGGAGGACAGGCGGTTAGATGGCGCCCTAGGAGGGGTAGGCCCGACCTGTTGATATGCTTTCCATGGTAAGGATGAAGCCGCTGCACCAGATGGAGTCATTACAAGTATGGTTCCAATTTGTCATAGAGGAGCATCAATCGTATTTTGATTCGGTCCTCTTTATCAAAGTGAGCCCTCCTATCTTGTTTGATAAATGGGTGAGTTTCGTGATTCTTGTACTTTGCTTATGTGTTTACCTCTGTTGAAAGGTTCTATAGTGGTAGCCCATGTCTATCATTTTAGTTTGTTCCCTATTGAGAGATATAAGGATAGAATAAACTTTCTGTTACTCATTACAATAGGTTTTGATGTGATTTCTGGATGGTTTCCTTACGATTTGTGATTTAGTTGCTCTACCGATATGGTTAGTCCGTTACATGTTGTGATATATTTTCGCATAATTGAGTTAGTGGAAAGTTTTGGTCGGTGTGATGTGTATTCTACTTATGATTTAGAGCTCAGGATGGGATCCTCGCATTTTCGTGTGGTTTGTTATGTTTAAACAGGGCTACGTGCCACGGTGGAGTTATACTAGGATGAGATCCTTGTGATTAGTTCATATGTTTTGATTCTCCCTTGTGGAATTAATTCATAGTATGGTACTGATAGGGAGTTGTGCCTGTCGGACTTGTTTGATAGTTCTCTCATGTGTTTCTCTTTCCATATTCCGTTATATTCACGTTGTGCTTATAGGGTAGATTGCGAGGTATGTGCCTAGGTGGCGTTGGGTATGACTTGTTTATTTGGGTGACTGGTTATGAGATATTCATGTTTGTTGCATCGCTGTCAGTGTAGTGAAGGTTTGGAACAAGATTCTAGTTTGTTGCATTGCAGTCAGTGTTGTTGATTTGGGCATATGGATGATGTGTTATGTCACGTTGTTATACCTTGTGGGTGTATGCATGAGCTGTTCCAGCTGGTTGAAGTTGATACCGTGTGTTTATGTGGGAATCAGACCTTTGGGAAATGATCGGATGTTGAAAAATTTGGTTCTAAGGCTTATCGGTGTGGGTGGAAGGAATAATCTTCAGTTGAGATGGTGTTGACGGGCTTATATGGATTGGGGTGACGTGGGATCACCCGCGAGTATTGTTTCCTATGGCTTTTATTTATGATATTAAATTATTTTGGCTAGATTCAAGCCGTTTGGAGGTTCTTTCACGGGAAGGTCTTATTAGAGTATTCATTTAGCTTCTTTGAGGTAAGTATCTTGCCTAACTTTGTGGGGGGGGGGGGGGGACTACTCCTTAGGATTTGGGATTTATTGTATTATTTGAATTATATGAAAGATATGTACGCAAGGTGATTAGCGCGTACTTGGACTCATATGTGGATATTAATCGGTTTAGACTCTTAGGCTTCTTTCATGAATATATTTGAAGTCGTTGGCACATGTTATGTTATTTATTTATCAAGTTTTCTCTCATATGCTTTATTTGGAGTTGTTAGCACATGTTATATCTTTTACTTGTCAAGTTTACTCTTATATGCTTTATTTGAAGTTGTTACCTCTTTTATTATTATGGGACTTCCTTTATTGTTGAGTTATTCTTAATTGAAATTGTTGTTACATGATATCCTTTCATTGCCGGGTTATTCTCATGCATTTAGACATAGTTGCTAGTTCATGTCATCTCTTTCATTGTTAGCTTATGTCATACACTAGAAATACCTTCATTATTGAGTTTATTATTAAGCAATTAATTGCCACGACCCAAAACTCAACTAGTCGTGATGGCACCTAACCCAACCCGCTAGGTAAGCCAATTTAACAATAATCTAATTCAAATGAGATCTACTAAGAGAAATAATGATAATACAACTGAACTTTTATATAAAGAATCCCGAAGGACTGGAGGTAAAAATTATGAGCTTCTAAGATTTAAAGTTTACGAAGCTGGTATGAAATAAATACATTATTTGTTCGAAATATACATAAAATATTTATAAATCTAAAGCTACCGAGAAAAAGAGGCAGTTATAACCGGAACACAAGTACATCTTCAACGCCAGCTCCCGCCATACACAGCAACATCAAATCTAAAATCTGCACGCAAGGTGCAGAAGTGTAGTATGAGTACAACCAACCCCATGTACTCAATAAGTAACAAACCTAACCTTAGGTTGAAAGCAGTGACGAGCTTGGACAACCGTCATAGTCCAGCACCAACAGCCAAGAATAACTCATAACAATATGATAAAAGCAGTACAAGTAATAACTCAAAGATATGATGCTCAGCTCGTTCACAGTTACCAAAAAACGGCATGCTTTTCAGGTATAACAGTAAAACCCAAATCTTTCACCGAAATCACCAATATGTGAGTATATCAGAAAACTGTGCTTTTTCCCAAAAACTTTCAACAACAGATTGGATGTTTCATTATCAGATGGCATGAGGAAAACACATCTATATGCCTACATGTCAATGTGCATGTGAAGTCATGAATATAACAATACCGTACAACATGAGGAAATGCATCTTTATGCTTACGTGCGAAGTATGCATGTCAAGTGCAATGCACCACAGTGATAAACTCATGTGCTCATGATCTCAGAGCAGGCAACCTCACTCACCACGCTCAATCACTCAATCCTCCCAGTCACTCAATCCTCCCAATCACTCGGCACTCGCACTCGGCACTCGCGCTCGACACTCACACTCGGCACTCGAACTCAGTAGGTACCTGCGCTCACTGGTGGTATGTCAGACTCCGGAGGGGTGGATCCTTCCCTAGTGCTAATATGAGCCAATCATGGCATGAATCAATAAAGCCTGCTGCTACGTGCAGCCCGGTCCCATAAATATCACTCAAAATTAGGCCCTCGGCATCACTCAGTCATCATCCTCTCCAGTCTCTCGGCCTCACAAATCTCATGCCAGTGAGCCCAAACAATGATAATATAATGTGAGACAAATGATAACAGATACTGAGATATGATATGAAATGAATGAGTATGACTGCGTATGTAATTGCAATTTAAGCAAATAACTCAATAGCAGAAATGTTCTCATTGATTACCAACAAGATAAACGTATAGCCTAGATATGGTTTCTAACATGGATCACAGCTCAATTACTCTAGCACGTAGAAATTTTATGGATAGAAACAAGATTAGGTCACTACACGGTACCACAGACTCAATCGAGTCATAATTCACACGATGCACGCCCACACGCCCGTCACGTAGCATGTGCGTCACCTCAACACCAAACACACAACACGTATATTCAGGGGTTCATACCCTCAGCACTAACTTTAGAAGTGTTTGTTACCTCGAACAAGCCGAATCCAATACCAAGAAAGCCAAACAATACTCTAGAAATGTCATCCCGCACGTACCGACCTCCGAATGGATCAAAACTAGCCAAAAGAAACCCAAGGACATCGAATAATGCCAAAGGAAACAAATCCAATCGATAAAGGTCGAATATTTAATCAAAAGGCCAAAATCAACCAAAAAGTCAAACCTGGGCCCGCACCTCGGAACCCGACAAAACTCAAAAAATCCTACAAACAATTCAATTACGAGTCCAACTATACTAGTTTCACTTAAATCCGACTCCGAATCGATGTTCCAAACTCAAAAATTCACTTTATGAAATTTTAGAGAAAAACACCCAATTTCTCTTTTGAAATCATCAACCAATTGCGAAAAATGAAGATATATTTATGAAATATAGTCAAAACCCAGTAGAGAACACTTACCCCAATCCATGTGGTGAAAATCGCCTAAAATATCGCTTCAATCTGAGCTCCATAGCTACAAATATGCAAAAATGGCTGAAACCTTCGAAATAGAGTACTTATAAGCACTGCCTAGGCGAACCCTTCGCGAACGCGGACAAACCATCACGTTCGCGATGAATAAAATAAACTGCCACCAAAATGCCTTACGCGCTCGCGATGCTTCCCATATGAATGCTATGCCCATAGATGCCACACAACGCGAACATGGCCCACGTCTCGTGGACGCGAAGAAGAGTGCTCCAGCTCCCAGCTCACCATCGCGAACGCGGCCACCCCAAACGTGAACGCGAAGCTCAAGTCCCACATACACTGCGAACGCGGCTCAACACTAGCGAATGTGAAGAGGTAAATCAGCCCAGTTCAATATCTTATTCGCGATCGCGATGACTCCCGCGTAAACGCGATTCACTGCAGACATCAGTAAAACCAGCAATACAAAATGAGAGAAAATGGTTCGAACATACCAACAAGTCTCATAAAATAACACAGACCTATTCGAGTCCTCAAATCACGCATAACAACACCAAAACTACGAATCACACCTCAAATCAAACTTAAATGAAACTTTGAACTTTGAACTTCAAAAACTCGTGCCGAAACATATCAAATCAACCCTGAATGAACTCAAATTTTGCACACAAGTCCCAAATGACATAACGAATCTATTCCAATTCCAGGAACCACAATCCAAACCCGATATCATCAAAGTCAACTCCCCATCAACTCATGAATATTCCAAACCTTCAAATTTCCAACTTTTGCCAATAAGTGTCGAAACCTTCTAGAAATATCCAAATGCAAATCCGGGCATACGCCCAAGTCCAAAATCACCATCCGGATCTAACGGAACCATCAAAACTCCGATCCGGGGTCAAATACTCAAAAGTCAAACTTGGTCAACTCTTTCAACTTAAAGTTTCAAACATGAAATTCATTATTCCAAACTAATTTCGAAACGCCTGAAAACTAATCGGGTTTCAAACATGAAATTCACGCAAGTCATGATACCTCATATGAAGCTACTCAAGACTTCAGATAGCTGAACGGAATGCAATTTCTCAAAGCGACCGATCGGGTCGTTACATTCCCCTCCCCCCCACTTAAACATACGTTCGTCCTCGAACATGCCCATAGTCGTTCCAAATCCATCAAATCGACGTGTAACCTTACATGCACATTCCCGGAGGTGATCCCACATCACCCCAACCCCATATAAGTCTAACAACACAACATAACTGAAGATTCTTAGTTCAACCTTAACTCATAAGCCTTAGAACTCAATTTCTAACATTCGGAATTCCATACAAGACCCGAATCCCGCACCTACACACTATATGAGTCTGAACAATCTGTATCAAGCCATAACAATAACCCAAGGCGTAAGCACATGATATACCAAATAACTCGCATACTCATAGCAGCAAATTCTGGATCACAGTAGCTGCTCAAGATAAACTCGATACCCGTAGTAAACCTCATATCAAATAAAATCTCGTTCAAAACCGTCGTACACTGCCGATGATGAAGAAAACACGCAGAAACTCATAACCACTCACCATATTCACAAGTCATGGAGCTCTCTCTCTCTCTCTCTCTCGTCTGACAAGAACCAAAGCCAAATCCTAAGTTGACTTCCGATATTATTCTTCCAAACACACCGCAATCAAATCCGATAGTATCCATTCTAGGTCCAATGACCCTATCTAATCAAACACAACTACTCTATTGACATGTCACACCAATACAACCTAAAGCCACAAATCGTGCAATTCGTGCACCAATAAGCAACAATTCAAATGTACTCAATCATGGAAAATGACTCAAATGAGAGATCTATCCCGCAAGCTCAACAAGTACCACCACAACGCAATGCTATGAACCCATCACACATTGTAGGACCAAGACACACGAATCTAACACAAAGTATCATATCCCAACATAGCCCCACTAAAATGAGTGACCCATCCAAACACCAGTCCATATGAAATACCTCAAGCCACAATGCTCAAAATCCAAAAACTACGCAATTCGAAATCAAGTACACTAAGCGTATGACCATAACCATTGAGAAGCAAATAACACGATATCCACAGCCTGGAAAAACCATAACCAAGGCGCAATCGACCATTCAACACCCCAATAACCATCTCGCTTAAATTTCGCTATAAGCCCCAAACAGAACCGCACTATGTGTGCATGTAAATAACGAATCACCATCCCTCGTAGCATAGAAGAGTAACACATAGAACATATCAGAACACGAACAAGCTCAACTCTAACCGAATGACTCACCCCTCAACACTAACAATTCTGAGTCAACAACTCCCACTCGGTGTAGAATGCACATCCTCATTGGGCCTACTAATGGGCCCCCAAAACAACTTCTTTCATCCCCAAATGGATAAATGGCCCTCCAAAAGTCCACAGTGACCTAACCATATCATGTACTATCATCTGGAAAACTTTGTCCACATCTTCACAGTCCGCAACCCCAAAATAATAAGCTTCTGAGAACTCCCAGTCTCCAAATCCATAGAACACATGAATCACCATAGGTGATCCTAACTCTACCACTCGAATGACTAACACATCTCTCATACTTAATCATCCCCACGAGAAATACTTCTATAATTCCTCCATGCCACATAGCAAAATCTAAACATCAGCAGTCGATCAACCAGGTGAGTACCGCAATACTAATGAAGCATTCGTAAGTCAAAACACAGTGCGCCTTCTAAAATGTGCACCCTTCTCAGGCGATACCAAGTAGTAATAGCATTCATCTAGTCATCTGAAACCGCCAATGTTGTCTAAGAATTCATGACCTTCCCTTCAAAACTGAACCGTGACCTTGCACATGCAAATCTCAATCCTACATAACACACCGCATCTATCATACCATCGCATGAAAAGCATGACAATTTCATAATCAACTCTAAGTCACTAGCAGAATACATACTCGATCAGTCAGAAACCTTCTATTTGATCGCATCCAGGAGAAAATCACAATATGCAACATGCTCCTCACGCTGGTAGGAAATTTCCATCTCAAACCGTGGTAGAACCATCGAGAACTCTTCGAAACCCATTCGCACATAACCAAACCATCAGAACTGAATCTCTCTAACTCCACCAAGCCATGAAGATCGTCAAACATAAGAGTATTTCACAAAATGCCTGTAGAGACTCACCATATCATAAGTACCCAAAGAATCGATCATATCCATTACCGTGCTGATCCAACCTACTACCAAGTTGTCCTATTTCTCCGAGTTCCTTCTGAATTACCCTCATATTGACACTCCTCTTTGCCCAAACACCATGATCCTTACCCAAAGCTCACCACCAGATATCCTAGCATAAAACCACACTGCCCTAAGGCCCATAAGCCGTTGTATTCCCTCTTAAGCACCCCAAAAGTACCACCAACGAGACACCCACTCAGAAGAGACATTCTGTGAATCTAAAGTCGTTTCCTTTACCTTCCTGATACTGAAATGTAGAATCCATAATGATATATAAATATCGCAAGTCCCGACACCATCCAATACAAATCTCAAAATCTAGCCATATACAAGTCTAGAAAATTCGTAATTGCCATATATAAATCTTGAATCCATCTTATCGAGAGTCATCGACTCTGCTCAATCTCGATTGCACTGACCAAACGGGTCGAATGACCTATGCCCCATTAGCACGACAACACCCCAAGAAGTAATCCACACCTCTAAGCAATCGAGTGAATCCTTTTCTTGGTATATTACATCCATCACGTATAAAAACCTTCGACCATTTACAAGACTCCCATATATCCATACGGTGTAATACATCATGCATCCAAAAATTCCTTACTCAAGTCATCCTCAAAACCAACCTCTGCAAGTCATAACCGATCCATAAGTATGCCTCAAACCGAAACCAATACAACACGTAATGATGCAATCAAATCATCAATAGCAGACTCCCCACTTGAGTCAAATCCATAGAATAAAACATCCGACAACTCACAATGCCCCTACTCTATTATGGCCGTAATCCCACAGTGAGATTCAACTAAATCCTTCACAAGCTCCTGCAACACAACCTATAAAAATTCTTCAAACCATCCGCTAAGCCCGCATGCATCCTCGTGATAGCCAGATCAACTTTCTCAACCAATCCAAACTCAAATCACAGCACATATAACCCACTGGTAGAAAATAAAACCCTCTACACAACATCATAAGGATCACACATCCGTAGATTAACCCGCAAGAGATAACCCACCTGCTTAGCCTTCAAACTGGCATCTCTATACCCTTCCACAACCACAACTACTATGCAATCACTTAATCTTCATGAGTCTGAACTCATCAACAAGACATGAAAATCTACTTCATTCCACAAATGAAATAAAATAAAAGAATCTCTCAAAAACCTTCATAACTCAATATTGTATGACACATCCACATAAATCGAGCATCCAATAGTCCTTTTCACATCTCAAGCAAAGTTTTCCTGTCACATTCAAACAATCTGAACACATCCCGCAGTCACATCCTACTCATCATATAGCCATCTAACCGCTCACCGAGCCACCAGCCCCACTCATAGGGACACCACTGAACATAGAAGTCCAAAAGCACATGCTCACACAACTGAAACTACCGAGCCTAAGCTGCTGTCAAACTCGACCTCAAGTCCTCTAGACTGGCCCGTCACGAAAACACATAAGACACATCTCGCACCTCATCCATAGAATCATAAGTCATTTATGCACAGCTGATACCAAGTGCTCACATACGCATATGAGTGAATGGAAGGAATTCAAAGAGATACGCTTCAAGCTGAATCAATGTCGCATAATAAGAAAAGAAAGATGGGAAGTTTATCTTAAATGCCCTATAGCCTCTCGAAGATAGGTATGGATGTCATCATACCGATCCGCAAGACTCTACTAGACACTTGCTTATGTCTCGTAGAACCTATGAACCTAGAGCTCTGATACCAACTTGTCACGACCCAAAATCCAACTAGTCGTGATGGCACCTAATCCAACCCTCTAGGTAAGTGTCACGACCCAAAACCTAACCCGTCGTGATGGCACCTATCGTGGTACTAGGCAAGCCGACACATTTCCAAAACACATCGATATTTCATTAAAAGATAAATCAAAGCTTTACTTTACTAGAATCTTCATTAAAGAGTTCAAACCAAAATAAAAATAAAATACGGAAACAATAGCCCGACATCGGGTGTCACTAAGTCATGAGCAACTACTACAAACTGTCTGATAACATCAAGACTAGCAAACCAATACAACTAAGGGGAAGATAAGGAAGGAGAAAAAGAGGGCTGCGATCGCCAGGCAGCTATCTTGCTATCTTCGATGATCCGCTACTGAATATTTCAACAACCGCCACCGTGACCAGAAATGCCTGGATTTGCACAAAAGGTGCAGGGAGTAATGTGAGTACACCAACTCAGTAAGTAACAACAGTAAATAAAGGCTGAGAAGTAATGACGAGCTAGATGCAAGTATAGTTCATATCACAAAAATTCCGTAAAGTACAACTTGCTTTAAAAACCAGTGTTTATGTCAAATCGGCTTGTTTAAATCCAGTTCAGGTAAAACCAATAAAAATATCTTTCAACAGTTCTCAAACAAGGACTCAAAGCAGCTATGATCACATCAGATGAAATCATATACCGCCCAGCGGGCAAAATATCACTCAGTCCTCCCAATCACTCCAACCTCACAATCACTCATGCCTCCCAATCGCTCATGCCTCCCAATCACTCATGCCTCCCAATCACTCAGCACTCGCACTCAGTAGGTACCTGCGCTCACTGGGGGTATGTACAGACTCTGGAGGGTCTCCTACAGCCCAAGAGCTATAATCTGCACGGACAACTCACGTGCTATAATATCATATCAGAATCCACACGGACAACTCACGTGCTAAGGTACAATACCTCACAAATAGGCCCACGGCCTCACTCAGTCATAAACCTCTCCAGTCTCTCGGGCTCTCAGAAATCAAAGAAATCAGCCCAAATGACATTAACATGATGCAACAAATAGAATAACAGAGACTGAGCTATGATGTAAGAATGCATCAACATGACTGAGTACGGGATATCAACTAAAGCATTGAGAGGACAGCAAGAAACGATCTCTAAGGGTCCAAACAATACTGGCATAAGGCCTAGACATGGTATCTAGCACGATTTATAGTAAATCTTTCTAAAGCACATAAAGAGCATATAGCTACAACAGGTTGTTCAACTTTACAGTTGCTACAGGATGGACCAAGTCACAAATCCCCAATAGTGCACGCCCACACGCCGTCACCTAGCATGTGCGTCACCTCTAAATAGTCACATGACACAAAAATTCGAGGTTTCATACCCTCAAGACAAGATTTACAACCGTTACTTACCTCAATCCAAGAAAATATCTACTCCGCAATGCCCTTGCCTCTCGAATCTAGCTACAAGTAGTACAATATTATTAATATATGCTAAGGGAATCAATTACACAAGAAAACTACTAAATTAGACTCAAAACCTGAAATCAACTCAAATCTGACCCCGAACCCACATCTCGAAATTTGACAAACGTTACAAAACCCGAAAGCCCATTCACTCAAGAGTCTAACCATATAAAATTTATCAAAATCCAACATCATTTGATCCATCAACTCCTCAAATTACACTCTCCAAAATCCCAAGCCCTAACCCCCAATTTTCACTTCGGAACCCCACTAATTAGATGAGAAATAAGCGGAAAAGTACCATAACTAGGAGTATTAGTGCTCAAGCAACTTACCTCTGTGAAAACCCTTGAATCCCCCTTCAAAAATCACCCCAAAAGATCCAAAGTCCGAGTTAAAAATGGTGGAAATGAGCAAAAATCATGAAGTCCTCAATCTATACATTCTGCCCAGCGAAACCGCACCTGCGGTCCCATTTTTCCGCGTCTGCGACGCCTCACCTGCAGAATTTCCATTGTAGGTGCGGAACTCACTTAAGATCCCAGGTTCCGCATCTGCGGCCAAGTTTCGCACCTGCGGAAGCTCACTTATGCATCTCCCTCCGATTCTGCGAAGCCAGCCAAATTCCTCCCTTCCGCATCTGCACCCCAGGACTTGCACCTACGGGCTCGCAGATACGACAACCTTCTCGCACCTGCGGTTCCAGCCCACCTTAGTCTTGTCTGCACTTGCGACTTCCCCAAGCGCTTCTGCTCCCTCACACCTGTGGCTCCCTCTCCGCAGGTGCGGCAAAACACCAGCAGCAGTAGTTTAGTTGCATTTCCAAATTCCAAACCTCCCGTTAACCACCCGGAACCACCCCGAGGCCCTCGGGACTCGACCAAACATACCAACACATCCCATAACATCATACAAACTTAGATAAATCATCAAATCACTCAAAACAACATCAAGACACCAAATTACACTCGGATTCAAGCCTAAGGACTTCTAAACTTCTGAATGCCACCAACGATGCCGAAACCCACTAAACCACTACCGAATGACCTCAAATTTTACACGCAAGTCAAAAATAACACCACGAACCTATTCCAACTTACGGAATTCCATTCTGACCCCGAAATCAAAATTTCACTACCGACCAAAATCGCCAAAATTCTAACTTTCGCCAATTCAAGCCTAATTCTACCACGGGCCTCCAAATCTCTTTCTGAACGCACTCCCAAGTCCAAAATCACCTAACAAAACTAACAGAACCATCAAAATTCAAATCTGAGATCTTTTACACATAAGTCAACGTCCGGTTGACTTTTTCAACTTAAGCTTCTACTTTAGAGACTAAGTGCCTCAATTCACTTCGAAACCACTTCGGACTAGAACCAACTAACCTGATATATCATAATAGAGCTGAAAAGCACAAAAGGAAGTAGAAATGGGTAAAACAAGGCTATAACTCTCGAAACGACCTGCCGGGTCGTTACAGTAAGCCAATTTAATAATAATCTAATTCAAATGAGATCTACTAAGAGAAATAATGATAATACAATTGAAGTTTTATTCAATGAATCCCCAATGATTGGTGGTACAAATCATGAGCTTCTAAGATTTAAAATTTACAAAGTTGGTATGAAATAAATACATTATCTGTTTGAAATTGTTTTGTCCTCGAACAGGTCTAGAAACATACCCGGAGTCTCAAATAGGTGTGGATACCTGCTCTGCATCTACCGCTCGGTCTCCCAGGTAGCCTCCTCCATAGGCTGACCTCTCAACTGCATCTTCACTGACGCTATGTCCTTTGACCTCAACTTTCGAACCTGCCGATCCAAAATGGCCACCGGCTCCACATCATAAGTCATATCACCCTCCAACTGAACCGTGCTGAAGTCCAAAACATGGGACGGATCGCCAACATACTTCCGGAGTATGGAAACATGAAACACTGGATGCACACTCGACAAGCTGGGTGGCAAGGCAAGCTTATAAGCCATCTCCCCTATCCTCTAAAGCACCTCAAAAGGCCAAATAAACCAGGGGCTCAACTTGCCCCTCTTCCCAAACCTTATAACACCCTTCATGGGTGATAGCTTCAGGAAAACCTTCTCCCCAACCATAAAAGACACATCATAGACCTTCCTGTCCGCGTAGCTCTTCTACCTAGACTGCGCCATGTGAAGCCGCTCCTGAATCAATTTCACCTTATCTAATGCATCCTAGACCAAGTCTATAACCAAGAGCGTAGCCTCAACCGGCTCAGACCATCCTACTGGAGATCTACACCTCCTCCCATATAAAGCCTCGTACGGAGCCATCTGAATGCTCAACTGATAATTGTTGTTATATGCAAACTCTGCGAGCGGCAGAAACTGATCCCATGAACCCCCGAAGTCAATGACACAAGCGCGCAACATGTCCTCCAATATCTGAATAGTGCGCTCGGACTGCCCGTCCGTCTGAGGGTGAAAAGTTGTGTTCAACTCAACCTGAGTACCCAACTCTCGCTGCACGGCCCTCCACAACTGCAATGTAAACTGAGTGCCCCTATTTGAAATAATAGAAACTGGGACACCATGCAGGAGAATAATCTCTCGGATGTAAATCTCCGCCAACCGTTCTGAAGAGTAAGTAGTACCAACTGGAATGAAGTGCACGGACTTGGTCAGCCGATATACAATCACCCAAATAGCATCAAACTTTATCGAAGTTTGTGGGAGCCCAACTACGAAGTCCACGGTGATTCACTCCCACTTCCACTCTGGGATCTCTAACCTCTGAAGTAAGCCACCCGGTCTCTGATATTCATACTTAACCTGCTGACAGTTGAGACACCGAGCCACAAACCCAACTATATCCTTCTTCATCCGCCTCCACCAATAGTGTTGTCTTAAATCCTGGTACATCCGGATGGATGGAGTACCGCGAGTTGTGGGCCTCCTCAAGATTCAATTCCCGAAGCCCATCCACGTTGGGCACACATATCCAGCCCTGCATCCTCAACACACCATCATCACCAATAGTCACATCTCTAGCATCACCTTGTTGAACCCTACCATGAAGAACGAGCTAGTGGGAGTCATCATACTGACGCTCCCTGATACGGTCATAAAGAGAAGACCTGGAGACCACACAAGCCAAAGCCCGACTCGGCTCTGAAATATCCAATCTAACAAGATGGCCCGCTAAGGCCTGAACATCCAATGCCAAGGGTCTCTCTGCTGCTGGGATATATGCTAAACTCCCCAAACTCTCTGCCCGGCGACTCAAAGAATCGGTCACCGCATTGGCCTTCCCCGGATGGTACAAAATGGTGATATCGTAGTCCTTAAGAAGCTCCAACCATCTCCACTGATGCAAGTTAAGATCCTTCTGCTTTAACAGATACGGCAAACTTCGGTGATCAGTATAGATCTCACAATGAACCCCATACAAATAATGACACCAAATCTTCAAGGCGTGAACAATGGTTGCTAACTCAAGATCATGGACAGGATAGTTCTTCTCATGGGTCTTCAATTGGCATGAGGCATAGGCAATCACCCTACCCTCCTGCATCAGAACATATCCAATACCTACCCTCCAGGCATCACAATACACAGTGTAAGAACCTAAAGCTAATGGCCAAACTAACACTAGAGTTGTGGTCAAAGCAGTCTTGAGCTTCTGAAAGCTCTCCTCGCACTCATCCGGCCACCTGAATAGAGCACCCTTCTGGGTCAATTTGGTCAAGGGCGATGCAATAGATGAAAAACCCTCCATAAAGCGACGGTAATAGCTTGCCAAACTAAGGAAGCTCCTAATCTCTGTGGCTTAGGACGGTCTAGGCCAACTCTGCACCGCCTCTATCTTCTTCGGATCCACTTGAATACCCTCACTGGACACCACGTGCCCCAAGAATGCTTCTGAACTGAGCCAAAACTCACACTTGGAGAACTTTGCATAAAGCTTCTCCTCCCTCAATCTCTGTAATACCATCCTCAGATGCTGAGCATGCTTCTCCTAGCTACGAGAGTACACCAGGATAACATCAATGAATATAATAATGAATGAGTCTAAATAGGGCTGGGATACACTGTTCATCAAATGCATGAACACTGCTGGGGCATTAGTCAGCCCAAAATACATCACTAAGAACTCATAATGGCCATATCGGGTCCTAAAAGCTGTCTTAAGAATATCCGAATCCTGAATCTTTAGCTGGTGATACCCGGACCACAAATCAATCTTGGAGAACACCGTCGCTCCCTGAAGTTGGTCAAATAAATCATCAATACGAGGCAAAGGATACTTTTTCTTGACTGTGACCTTGTTCAACTACCTGTAATCAATGCACATCCTCATGGAACCATCCTTCTTCTTTACAAATAGAACCGGTGCACCCCAAGGTGACACACTAGGTCGAATAAACCCCTTATCAAGGAGTTCCTGAAGCTGTTACTTCAACTCCTTCAACTCCGCCGGTGCCATACGATACAGTGGAATAGAAATGGGCTGAGTGCCCGGCACCAAATCAATACCGAAGTCAATATCCCTGTCAGGCGGCATGCCCGACAGGTCTGCAGGAAACACATCCAAAAAATCACGTACCACTGGTACTAACATCCCTCACAAACGCCAAATTTCTCAGCAATATGCTACTAGGTACATAATCTATAGAACCGGTATCGCTAATGTCACAGCCTTAGCGTGACAATCTAGAATAGCATGACATGGAGATAACCAATCCATACCCAATATCACATAAAAGTCAACCATATTGAGCAGCAAAAGGTCTACTTGGGTCTCCAGACTCCAATAGTCACCACACATGACCGATAGATGTGGTCCACAACAATAGTAACACCCACAGGAGTAGATACATGAATAGACAAAACTAAAGACTCACGAGGCATATCCAGAAAATGGGCAAAATACGAGAAAACATATGAATAAGTGGAACCAATGTCAAATGATACTGAGGCATCTCTATTATAAACTGATACAATACTTGTAATCACAGCATCTGAAGCAATAGCATCTGGTCTGGTAGGGAGGGCATAGAAACGGGCCTGGCCACCCCCTGATCTGCCTCCCCTTCTAGGGCGACCCCTAGCTGACTAACCTCCACCCCGAGCTGACTGGGCAGGTGGTGAAGTAACTGGTGCTGAAGTCAAAGGCTGACTCCTCTGCTGAGATAGACCTCCATGACGATGAGGAAACTGCCTCCACATATGCCCAAACTCCCCACACTCAAAACAACTCCCTGGTGCTGGTGGCGGGGACTGAAGGGAGCCCCTAGCACTGGGATAACTGGTAGAAGAACCTGGCATAGAGGAGCCCTGAACTGATGGAGCACGGGATGAACTCTGGACCAGAAGGGCACTGAGTGATGAGTGGCCCTAATGCTGATGAGAACCATGGCCAGATGATGCACCACAGTGAATTGGGTAGGCTGATTGAGCATGCCTGAATGGACAACCTCTACCATGCTGGAACTGACCCCTAGAAGGAGTACCACTAAATCCACCCTGTCCACAAGGCTTCTTAGCCTCCCTCTCAACCCTCTCCTGACTGCGAACCATCTCAATCTGCCAAGCAATGTCGACAACCTCATCAAAAGTAGCACCAGACACTCTCTCTCTGGTCATAAACAATCGCAACTGATAAGTGAGGCCATCTATAAACCTCCTAATCCTCTCCCTGTCTGTGGTAACCAACCAGATATCATGACGGGCCAACTCTGAGAATCACATCTCATGCTGCATCACAGACATATCACCGTGACGAAGCTGCTTAAACTGTCTGCACAGCTCCTCTCTACGGGACTGAGGCATGAACTTCTCCAAAAAGACCACAAAGAACTACTTCCAAGTAAGGGGTGTTGCGTCAACAGGCCTACGCCTCTCGTAAGTCTCTCACCACTTGAGTGCAGCCCCAGAAAATTGAAAAGTAGTGAATGAGACCCCACAAGTCTCCTTAATACCAGATGTACGGAGTATCCTCTGACACCTGTTTAAAAAGTCCTGAGCATCCTCTCTCTCTGTGCCACTGAAAGGTGGAGGGCTGGAGTCTCCCAAACCTCTCCAACCTACGCTGATCATCCTCAGGCATAGCAGGAACCACATAGTCCTGAGCAACTGCAACCAGCTGGGTTGGTGGTGCCCCCGGTGTCTGGAGTCCCTGAATAACCTGCTCGGGTGTGTGAGCGGCGGGAGTCTGAGTGCCTCTCCCGGCCTAAGAATTGGTTGCGGCCGTTGAGATAGATACCGCCAGAGCAAGGCTGGTACACACTGTCAGAATCTAAGCTAGGGCCTCCTGAAGGCCTGGAATCACAATAGGCACAGATGGTGCCTGATCTGGTGCATCAACAACTGGGATCTGATCCTGATCTGGGGCAACTGATGGCTCTGCAGGTACTGCTCCAGCTGTTGTGCGGGCTGCACCTCTTCCCCTACCGCGACCTCGGCCTCTCGCGGCCCTGGTTGGTGGTACCGGTGACTGTCCATCATGTCCGGTAGTACGAGTCCTCAGCATCTGTGAGAGAATAAAACAACAGATGTTTAGTTACTAGAATCAACAGATTCGCACGACAAGAATTCAAGAAGGTGGAATTTTTCCTAAAGGTTCTACAGCCTCTCGAAGATAAGTACAGACGTCTCCATAATGATCCGCAAGACTCTACTAAACCCGCTAATGACTCGTGAGACCTATGTAACCTAAGCTCTGATACCAATTTATCACGACTCAAAACCTAACCCGTCGTGATGGCGCCTATCGTGGTACTAGGCAAGCCGACACATTTCCAAAACACATCGATATTTCATTTAAAAGATAAGTCAAAGCTTTAATTTACTAGAATCTTCATTAAAGAGTTCAAACCAAAATAAAAATAAAATACGGAAAAGATAGCCCGACATCGGGGTGTCACTAAGTCATGAGCAACTACTACAAACTATCTGATAACATCAAGACTAGCATAGTCCAGGAAAAAAACCAATACAACTAAGGGGAAGATAAGGAAGGAGAAAAACAGGGAAGCGATCGCCAGGCAGCTACCTTGCTATCTCCGATGATCCGCTACTGAATATATCAACAACCGCTACCGTGACCAGAAATGCCTAGATCTGCACACAAGGTGTAGGGAGTAACATGAGTACACCAACTCGGTAAGTAACAGCAGTAAATAAAGGCTGAGAAGTAGTGACGAGCTAGATGCAAGTATAGTTCATATCACAACAATTCTGTAAAGTACAACATGCTTTAAAAACCAGTGTTTAAGTCAAATCGGCTTGTTTAAATCCAGTTCAGGTAAAACCAATAAAAATATCTTTCAACAGTTCTCAAACAAGGACTCAAAGCAGCTATGAGCACATCGGATGAAATCATATACTGCCACTCGGGCAAAACATCACTCAGACCACCCAATCACTCCAGCCTCACAATCACTCATGCCTCCCAATAACTCATGCCTCCCAATCACTCATCACTCAGCACTCGGGGCTCGCACTCAGTAGGTACATGTGCTCACTGGGGTGTGTGTAGAGACTCCGGAGGGGCTCCTACAGTTCAAGCTCTATAATCTGCACGGACAACTCACGTGCTGGGCCGACAACTCACGTGCTATAATATCATATCAGAATTTGCTTGGACAACTCACGTGCTAAGGTACAATACCTCACAAACACGCCCTTGGCCTCACTCAGTCATAAACTTCTTCAGTCTCTCGGGCTCTCAGAAATAAAAGAAATCAGCCCAAACAACATTAACATGATGCAACAAATAGAATAACAGAGACTGAGCTATGATGTAAGAATGCACGAACATGACTGAGTACGAGATATCAACTAAAGCAGTGAGAGGACAGCAAGAAATGACCTCTAAGGGTCTAAACAATACTGGCATAAGGCCTAGACATGGTATCTAGCATGATTTACAGTAAATCTTTCTAAAGCACATAAAGAGCATATAGCTACAACAGGTTGTTCAACTTTACAGTTGCTATGGAACGGACCAAGTCACAAATCCCCAATGGTGCATGCCCACACGCCCGTCACCTAGCATGTGAGTCACCTCCAAATAGTCACATGACACAAAAATCCGGGGTTTCATACCCGCAGGACTAGATTTACAACCGTTACTTACCTCAATCCGAGCAAATCTCTACTCCGCAATGCCCTTGGCTCTCAAATCGGCCTCCGAGCGTCCCGAATCTAGCCACAAGCAGTACAATACCATTAATATATGCTAAGGAAATCAATTCCACAAGAAAACTACTAAATTAGACTCAAAACCCGAAATTGACTCAAATCCGACCCCCGGGCCCATGTCTCGAAATCCGACAACAGACACAAAACCCGAAAGCCCATTCACTCACAAGTCTAACCATACAAAATTCATCAAAATCCGATATCATTTGGTCGCTCAAATCCTCAAATTACACTCTCCAAAATCTCAAGCCCTAACCCCCAATTTTCACTTCAAAACCCTACTAATTAGATGAGAAATCAACGGGAAAGTACCATATCTAGGAGTATTAGTGCTCAAGCAACTTACCTCTGTGAAACCCTTGAATCCCCTTCAAAAATCACCCCAAAAGCTCCAAAGTCCGAGTTAAAAATGGTGGAAATGAGCAAAAATCACGAAGTCCTCAATTTATACATTCTGCCCAGCGAAACCGCACCTGCGGTCCCATTTTTCCGCTTATGCGACACCGCACCTGCGGAATTTCCATCACAAGTGCGAAACTCACTTAAGATCCCAGGTTCCGCATCTGCGGCCAAGTTTCGCACCAACGGAAGCTCACCTGTGCATCTCCCTCCGCTTCTGCGAAGCCAGCCAAATTCCTCCCTTCCGCATATGCGCCCCAGGTCTAGCACCTACGGGCTCGCAGATGCGACAGCCTTCTCGCACCTGCGGTTCCAGCCCACCTTAGCCTTGCCCGCACCTGTGACTTCCCCAAGTGCTTTTGTGCCCTCGCATCTGCGGCTCCCTCTCCGCAGGTGCGGCAAAACATCAGCAACAACAGTTCAGTTGCATTTCCAAATTCAAAACCTCCCGTTAACCACCCGGAACCACCCCGAGGCCCTCGGGACCTCGACCAAATATACCAACACATCCCATAACATCATACGAACTTAGACAAATCATCAAATCACTCAAAACAATATCAAAACACCAAATTACACTCGGATTCAAGCTTAAGGACTTCTAAACTTCTGAATTCCACCAACGATGCCGAAACCCGCTAAACCACGTCCGAATGACCTCAAATTTTATACTCAAGTAAAAAATAATACCACAAACCTATTCCAACTTCCGGAATTCCATTTCGACCCCGATATCAAAATTTTCACTACCGACCAAATTTGCCAAAATTCTAACTTTCGCCAATTCAAGCCTAATTCTACCACGGGCCTCCAAATCTTATTCCGAACGTGATCCTAAGTCCAAAATCACCTAACGGAGCTAACAAAACCATCGAAATTCAAATCCGAGATCTTTGACGCATAAGTCAATGTCCGGTTAACTTTTCCAACTTAAGTTTCTACTTTAGAGACTAAGTGTCTCAATTCACTCCGAAACCACTTCGGACCCGAACCAACTAACCCGATATATTATAATATAGCTGAAAAGCACAAAAGAAAGAAGAAATGGAAAAAACGTGGCTATAACTCTCGAAACGACCTGCCGGGTCGTTACAGTAAGCCAATTTAATAATAATCTAATTCAAATGAGATCTACTAAGAGAAATAATGATAATACAATTGAAGTTTTATTCAATGAATCCCCAATGATTGGTGGTACAAATCATGAGCTTCTAAGATTTAAAATTTACAAAGTTGGTATGAAATAAATACATTATCTGTTTGAAATTGTCACGCCCCGACCTCGGGGAGCGCGACTGGAACTCAATCGAGATAACCCGGCCGAGCAAGCCTGTACAATATCTTCTACCCTAACTCACTCATGAATAAAGGAAAGATCCATTTCATTAATTAGATAATGGGGAGGATCATGTGAACAACACCGATTCCTTATCATCAGTTACATCATTTATAAAGTTCAAAATACATACACTTTCATAGTTTAAAGTGGAACGTGTGATACAAATACAACATTACTAGTTTGACTTCCCCAACACCAACATACCAGCCACACTATCTCTACGGAGCCTCTAATAGATACAAAAGAGTACGGTGATAGTGTTGGCAACAAGGCCCCGGCTATACCTCAAAATATAATACACAAGGAACAAAAGATATACGGCCCCGATATGAAGTAGGGCTCACCAAGTCAGTTGGGAAGAGGGTGTACCGCTGTCAATGATCAAAGCCGCCTGCTGTGGAATCACCTACATCCATTCAAGATGCAGTGCCCCTGGCAAAAGGGACGTTAGTACATATGGAATAGTACTAGTATGAATGACTAAAAACCATCTCAATAGAACGAATGATAACACAAGGAAGGACAATCATAAAGTCAATTTGAGCCTCAAACAATACCAAAACATCAAGTTAGGAGCAAGAAAAGTTTTCAAGTAAATTTCCATATTTTAGATTGGGAGATCTTAGCACCGATATACCACCGGGATTTTAGCACAGAGTCCGATCACGGCCCGATCGGCTAGGTTGTCTCACCAAAAGACATCAACCATAATCACAATCATTATCTCAGTCTCAATCATTGTTTCAATCATAATCTAGCACAATCACCACCATACGTGCGACATGGCATCCGATCACGACCCGACCGGCTAGGCCGTCTCACCACGATGTCATATGGATCAACATCACCCTTTTCTAGCAATCATCTCATCCCAATAAAGGGGAATATTCTCAGCACATCAATCTCATCCCAATAAAGGGGTACAATCACAATTCACTCCTACACCGGCACATATAGTTTCAGGGTTAGGTTATTTCAACCTACCCTTCCTCGGTGACTAACGATATTTCCAGGGTGTTTATTTATTTAAAGGATTGACAATTCATTTCATTATCTTTTATATATCATTAATTTCATTGGGAAGGAGTTTATGGTTCCAACTCATTTGAGCATTTTATCAAACACTAGGTGTGCATTAAGGTTTCAAGACCCTCCTATGGTGGATCCCTTCATCCCACTACCCAAGGTTTACCCAAATGAGCTCAGTAATATTTCCACTACCCTTGATGGTACATGCATGCATAATGAACAACTCCCATACCCAAGAATTGCTTATTTCATTACCTATTTCCAATTAAATCCCGGAATTAAGGGCTAGGGAGTAGAATCTTACCTCTAGGATGAAGACCTAGCGAGTTTTTCTTGTGAATTATTCAACTTTGAGCAAGAGTCAATGAACAATAACCTTAGGAATTTCCCCTCTCACTCTAGACCACTCCCCCATCTCTAAATATCAGTTAGGACCAGACAAAGTAACCCACAAGTTGTTTTTATGAAAATGGGATCGAGTCAAATTTTCCAAACTTAAACTCTACGAAGCCGGGTCTGCGGTCGCAGACCGGACCGAAAAAGTGAAGTATGAGTACGGAAGTGAAGTATGAGTACAACCAACCTCATGTACTCAATAAGTAACAAACCTAACCTTAGGATGAAAGTAGAGACGAGCTTGGACAACGGTCATAGTCCAATACCAACAGATAAGAAAAACTCATAACAATATTATAAAAGCAGTACAAGTAATAACTCAAAGATATGATGCTCAATTTGTTCACAGTTACGAAAAACCGGCATGTTTTTCAGGTATAACAGTAAAACCCAAATATTTCACCAAAATAACAAATATGTGAGTATATCAGAAAACTGTGCTTTTTCCCAAAAACTTTCAACAACAGATAGGATGTTTCATTATCAAATGGCATGAGGAAAACACATCTCTATGCCTACATGTCAATGTGCATGTGAAGTCATGAATGTCACAATACCGTACAACATGAGGAAATGCATCTTTATGCCTACGTGCGAAGTATACATGTCAAGTGCAATGCACCACAGTGATAAACTCATGTGCTCATGCTCTCGGAGAAGTCAAACTCACTCAGCACGCTCAATCACTCAGTCCTCCCTGTCACTCAATCCTCCCAATCACTCAGCACTCGCGCTCGACACTCACACTCGGCACTCGCGCTCAGTAGGTACCTGCGCTCACTGGTGGTATGTCAGACTCCGGAGGGTCGGATCCAGCCCAAGTGCTAATATGAGCCAATCATGGAATGAATCAATAAAGCCTGTTGCGTCGGGCAGCCCGGTCCCATAAATATCACTCATAATCAGGCCCTCGGCATCACCCACTCATCATCCTCTCCAGTCTCTCGGCCTCACAAATCTCATGCCAATCAACCCAAACAATGATAATAGGAAGTGAGACAAATGATAATAGAGACTAAGATATGATATAAAACGAATGAGTATGACTGAGTATGTAATTGCAATTTAAGAAAATAACTCAATAGCATAAATGACCTCAGTGGGTACCAACAGGATAAGCATATAGCCTAGACATGGTTTCTAACATGGATCACAGCTCAATTACTCTAGCATGTAGAAATTTCATGTATAGAAGCAAGATTAGGTCACTACACAATAGTACAGACTCAATCGAGTCATAATTCACACGGTGCACACCCATACACCCGTCACCTAACATGTGTGTCACCTCAACACCAAACACACAACACGTATATTCAGGGTTTCATACCCTCAGCACCAAGTTTAGAAGTGTTACTTACCTCGAACAAGCCGAATCCAATATTGAGCAAGTCAAATAATACTCTGGAAATGCCATCCCATGCATACCGACCTCTGAACGGATAAAAATGATCCAAAAGAAACTCAAGGACATCAAATAATGGCAAAGGAAACAAATCCAATCGATAAAGGTCGAATCTTTAATCAAAAGCCCAAAGTCAACTAAATAGTCAAACCCGGGCCCGCACCATGAAACCTGACAAAACTCACAAAATATGACAACACATTCAATTACGAGTCCAACCATACTAGTTTCACTCAAATCCGACTATGAATCGATGTTCAAAACTCAAAAATTCACTTTATAAAACATTAGACAAAAACTCCCAATTTCTCTTTTGAAATCATCAACCAATTGCCAAAAATGAAGAGAAATTCATGAAATATAGTCAAACCCGAGTAGAGAGCATTTACCCTAATTCATATGGTAAAATTTGACTCAAAATTGCTTCAATCCGAGCTCCATAGATCCAAATATGAAAAAATGGTCGAAACCTTCGAAATAGAGTACTTATAAGCACTGACCAAGCGAACCCTTCGCGAACCTAATGCCTAGAAATGCCACACAGCGTGAACGCGGACCACGTCTCGCAGATGGGAAGAAGAGTGCGCGAGCTCCTAGCTCCCCATCGCGAACGCGACCACCCCAAATGCGAACGCGTAGCTCAAGTCCCACATAAACCGCGAACACGACTCAACAATCACAAACACGAAGAGGTAAAATAGCCTAGTCCAATTTCTTATTCGCGGTCGCGATAGCTCCCACATGAATACGATTCACTGCAGACATCAGTAAAACCAACAATTCAAAAAGACAGAAAATGGTCCGAAAGCGATCTGAAACTCACCAAACCACTCGGGACCCCGTCCGAACATACAAACATGTCCCATAATATAACACGGACCTACTCGAGGCCTCGAATCTCGCATAACAACACCAAATCCATGAATCGCACCTCAAATCAAACTTAAATGAACCTTTGAACTTTGAACTTTGAACTTTGCACTTTGAACTTTCAACTTCCAAAAGCCCTGCCAAAACATATCATATAAAACTGAAATGAAGTCAAATTTTGCACACAAATCCCAAATGAAATAACGAAGCTATTCCAATTCCCGAAACCATAATCCGAACCTGATATCATCAAAGTCAACTCCCGGTCAACTCATGAATATTTCAAACCTTCAAATTTCCAACTTTCGCCAATAAGTGCTGAAACCTTCTAGAAATATCCAAATACAAATCCGGACATACGCCCAAGTCTAAGATCACCATCCAGACCTAGCTGAACCATTAAAACTCCGATCCGGGATCAAATACTCAAAAGTCAAAGTTGGTCAACTCTTCCAACTTAATGTTTTAAACATGATATTCATTCTTCCAACTAATTTTGAAACACCTGCAAACCAAAACCAATGATTCACACAAGTCATTATACCTCATATCAAGCTACTCAAGACTTCAAATAACTGAACGGAATACAATTGCTCAAAATGACCGATTGGGTCGTTACATTAATTGAAGTTGAAGTTATTCAAAATCATTAATCTGTTTTAGTTGAAGTTGTTCTTTAATGGGGTGTTGTTCATTGTTGAGTTACTTTCCCCGTCCATTTGTTGTCATTGAGATTTTGTACATGCGTGTTTGAGCCGTGGGCTATGTGATGTGGTGAAATTGGTATTGCTGTTGTTAAGAGGTTGTGGCCTATAGGCACTTGTGATACGAGTTGATATATCGTGTTGTTCTGATATTAGCATATGTGAATTTGTTGTGTGGATTGATTGTTGTTATTCAGAGCATAAGGGTGGCATCTCACTGTTGATGATTGTGCGGAGCGATACGGGTGGCTATTGTATTATTGTCAGAGCGGAGTGATACGGGTGGCTATCAGAGTGATTCGGGTGTATTATTCAACAAGCTACTCGATGTCTTTGATATTACTTTTTGACTTAGATTGTATTAGTACAGTCGCACAAGCATACACCGTAGCATGCCGTTTACACCGGTTCAGGAGTATGAAACTTGACATCTATTGATCATGTCCATTTACTCTTGTATTATCTGCTTTCATTGTGATATTGAGCATGTGACCACGCCATGCATATTGTGATATTGAGCATGTGACCACGCCAGGCGGATTGTGATATTGCGCCTGTGACAACGCCGAGCAGAATGTGATATTGATTCTGTGACCATGACGGGCAGATTGAGATATTGGCACGTGAATTTTCCGTGCGGTTGTGATTAATAATGTGGGCACAAGGTGCCGTGAGCATATGATCTGTGGTTTGAGACTCATGACTTGTGTTTATGAGATGAGGCATCTCGGAGTAATTCTGTTGTGAAACTTGTCTTAGAACGGTTTAAGTATTCGGCTATCGTTGTTTTTCCTTAATTGGCGTCATTGGTATTTAACAGTGTTCTAATTACTTTACTATTTTTATCACATGTTTATCCCTTGTTGCCATTTATTGATTCTTGCTTCCTTTATTAGCTTTATACTTATAAACTGCATAGGTTTTAAAACTAGTAGGTGTCTTGACTTGTACCTTGTCACTACTCTACCGAGGTTAGTTTTGATACTTATTGGGTACCGACCATGGTGTACTTATACTACACTTCTGCATATTTTTGTGCAGATCTAGGTATTGGAGATATCAGACTCAGGTAGAGTAGATTTTTAATTGCGAGGATTCAAGGTAGAGCTGCTTGCTCGTCGCAGTCCCTTAGAGTCCTTTTCCCTTTTTATTGTACTGTTAAATCATTATCCGAACAATATTATATTTTGAGTTATTTCTATGTATTCATTTAGAGTTCGTGACTCTGTATTACCTAGTCTTGGGAGGTTGTTGTGATTATTGTTGCGTAGGCTTGTTTCACCTGCGCACAATCCTTTGCATGTGCGATGCACTAGTACCAGTAGTGCTAAATAACTCCCAAATGGTCTGAAACCATACGGAAATACACCCGAATCCTCCGAGCCCCCATCCAATCATACTAACAAGTCCATATACCTAATTCAAACTTATTCAAAGGCTCGGAACTCATTTGAAACCTCCCGGCCACAAATCATATATGCATTTCAATCAAACACCACGCAACGAACCTGCTCGCGCAATCAAAATACCGAAAAGATGTCGTTTTGACCCGATATTAACCATGGTCAAACTCAAAATCTTTAACATAACTAGTCTCTCAACCAATGATCTTTGAACACTATTACATCACAAAACAACATCACAACTCAATTATTCAACCTGCGCAAGTAACAGTCACTCCAGTCGCAACCTCATTTAAATAATTAAGTGCAGCACATGAAGTACCAACCTAAGACAGTAGATCTCACAAAAACTATTAAATTGTCAATGAGTTAATACCCGAAATGAGTTGGCCTTCTTTGTTGCTACCAGTAGATGGACGACAGATTGGTTGCAAAGTTGTTTGCTGTGCAGATGAAGTTTCTACTGATGAATTATCCCCCAATGCCGCTAGAATAATGTTAGCATCAATATCAATTCCTGAACGCTGAAGTCGTGCAAGCACATCTACAACAACTTCTTGATGGATAGTTGCCTTTTATTCCACAATTCTTTCCTCCATTCTTTGTATCTTCTCCTCCAATTTTTGTATAGAATTTGAAGTATTTGAAGAGGGTTCAAAACATCCTGCTTCTCTCAAAAAAGCATATCTACATGAATAGAAAAAAAAACAAAAAAAATGAAAGAGTGTCTGAGAACGAAAAGAAAAGAGTAGCAGCAACAAAAGGAGGCAAATCGAGCAGATCCTTCTTCTTAACAGCCGCAACTACTTCTTTTTCCCCAAGCAAAAATACCATTTATTTCCTATAAAGCAGCCACAACTTTAGCCATGTAAAACTCCCTTAACTCACCCAAAAATAGATTAGAAACTCCATAAACAAATCAGCAAAATGCTCCACTAAAATGCAGCTGAAAAAACTGCTAAAAATGCAGCAAAATAGATACAAAAATCACCTTTATTAACACCAATCTTCAGGCTTTTCTTCCTGATAAACCTGTAACAACTTTAGCCATGTAAATCTCACTTAAACCACCCAAAAACAACTTAGAAATTATAAAAAGAACAGCAAAAACCTCCATTAAAATGCAACTATAAAGCTGCTAAAAACACAGCAAAACAGCCGCAAAAAACCACCTCTATTAACACCAATCTTCACTTCCAAAGTCCTTCCCAAACCAGCCCAAAAACATGGAAAAATCCAGCCGAGAACTCAGTTGAAAACCATCGCGAACCCCAACTGGAATTAACCCCAAAACAGCTCCAAAACGCAGCCAAAACTCCCTTAAATCGACTCCATAAACAACTTCTCCTTCTCCACCATAAATCTCCTTTAAAACCAGTCAATAAACATGTGAAACCAACTCCAAAATACATCTGAAACTTCCTTTTTCAGTCATGAAAAACTTCTAAAATATTTTGTGGAATACATTTGTGCTCTTTATTGCCATTAGGAAAATTCTCAATAAAAGTTGGGTAGATAAAGCTTCTTTTGTAGTTTGAGGAAATAGGAAAAAAATGTATATGTACAATGCACTTTTCCTTTCATTTCATTTAATTCAATCGACACTAGTAAATACTATCATTTTGTTGATTTTCTCTCGGAGCAAACCAAGTTTCCCCAACACAATTTATTTGACATACCAGGAAATATAACATCTTTAGCCATTAACTTTTGCATTTTGTCATTTGCATAATTTGTTGTAAGCTCTAGTTTGTACAAAAAATAAAACTTTTTGTACTCCAATACAAGATAGGGGAATGATAAGTTACCGTGGAAGGTGTCATAACCCCATTTTCCCTCCGTAGGATGTCGTGATGGAACATAGTCACCTAAGACTAGGTAAGCTTAACACTTTGCGGAATAAATGAATAATAAACCGAACTCCAATCTCAACACATGATATATAAATATAAGACTACAAATCAATAATTACAACTCCCAAAACCCGGTAGAAATAAGTCACAAGCTTCTAAGAGAAAATACTAAGTGTCTCTATACATCAAGTCTAAAGAGAATAAGGGAAATAACATAATAAGGATAGAGGGGGACTCCGAGGTCTGCGGACGCTGGCAGATATACCTTGAAGTCTCCACGTACAGTCCAGCTCACTAGTATTTGGCTTGGTAGGAAGAACCTCGATCTGCACAAAAAGATGTGCAGAGTGTAGTATGAGTACGCCACAACGATACCCAGTAAGTGCCAAACCTAACCTCGGTAGAGTAGTGACGAGGTCAGGTCAAGGCCCTACTGGTTTTAAAAGAAAAATAAGGCAATAATATTTGAAATGACTGAAAATTTAAACGACGAGAGACTTTAGAAAATAACAACTTAGCAATTAGAGGTAAACAACTGGGGCGCTCCCGAGGTACCGCCTAGTAGTCCCAAATGTAAATATGCAAGACAGGGGAATCTCCCGAGGTACCGCCTCGTAGTCCCAAAATAAATATGCAAGACAGGGGGGATCTCCCAAGGTACCGCCTCGTAGTCCCAAAGTAAATATGCAAGACAGGGAGATCTCCCGAGTAAACGCCTCGTAGTCGCAAAATAAATATGCAGTAGAGGGGAATATCCCGAGGAACCGCCTCGTAGTACCAAAGTAAATATGCAGTACAGGAGGATCTCCTGAGGAACCGCCTCGTAGTCCCCAAGTAAATATGCAACAGATAATCGAAGGAATAACGAATTTTTCAAGAAATCTTACAGTTAAAGATTTAATTCAAATCAATGGAAGCAGGTAATTCAACTAAGCATATTGTACAAGTTGTAAGTAAGAGTTAAGGCACGTAGACATGCGATACTAGGCTAAACATGATCACTACATATGCTAAGGCAACTTTAGTTAAGGAATTTAAAAGAAGACAACTCGGCATGTATCCAAATTTCCACAATTAGCCCGTGTACGCACTAGTCATCTCGCGTACACGGCGCTCACACATCACAAATTGTTACAACAGCACCAAATCGTAAAGGGATTTTCCCCACACAAAGTTAGACAAGTCACTTACCTCAATTCTCGCCCAATCAATCGATAAGGATGTCTTTCCCTCGATTTTCCGACTCAGAATAGCCCAAATCTAGCCAAAAGCAATTACATAACATGAATACAACTACAAGAAATTACTTTAAATCATAAGTCTACGACTTTAGCAAAGAATCGAAAAACCGCCCCAAAAGGTCGACCCGAGCCCATGTCTCGGAATCGGGTAAAAGTCACAAAATACGAATACCCATTCGATATCGAGTTCACCCATACCAAAGTTACCAAAATCCGACACCAAGTCGCTATTCAAAACCCCAAATGTAACTCTCCAAATCCCTAGCCTCCAACTCCCAAATTCTACCTTAAACACACACAATCTAGGTGGGAAAATCAATGGGAAAACAAGGTTATTGATCAAAAATAAGTACAAGAGACTTACCTCAAGAAATCCCTCGACAATGCTCTCAAAGATCGCCAAAACCCGAGCTCAAAATGTCCAAAATGATAAAAATCACGAAACCCTTTGGTTTTAAACACTGCCCAGGGGTTCCACTTCTGCGGTCCACTAAGTCACACCTGTGGCACCGCTTGTGCGGAAAACACAAATGCTTATGCGGTTTGCTTCGCTTCTGCGATGAGAGGTCCGCTTCTGCGGACACGCTTTTGCAGTCACTTATTCGCTTCTGCGACACTGGCTACCCTTCCTTCACTCCATATCTGCGGAGCCTTGCTCGCACCTGCGGGCTCGCAGATGCGGAAGCCTTCACGCACCTGCGACACAGCCCCAGGCCAAGCCCCAAATCCGCTTCTGTGCCTTGCCAACCGCACCTGCGGTTGCGCACCTACGAGAATAGTTCCGCAGGTGCGATTGCACCAGAAGGCAGAATATCCCAGCTTTTTTCTTAAGTTCAAATTTGATCCGTTAACCATACGGAATCCACCCGAGGACCCCGGGACCTTAATCAAACGTACTAACAAGTCCTAAAATATCATACGGACTAAGACGAGCCTTGAGATCACATCAAACAACGCTAAAACTACGAATTGCACATCGATTCAAGCCTAATGAACTTTAAAACTTCAAACTTCTACATCCGACGCTGAAACCTATCAAATCAAGTCCGATTGACCTCAAATTTTGCACACAAGCGATAATTGATATTATGTACCTACTCTAACTTCTGGAATCGGAATCCAACCCCGATATCAAAAAGTCCACTCCCGGTCAAATTTTCCAACTTTCGCCAATTGACGCAAATATTACCTACGGACCTCCAATTCAAAATCTGAACACACTCCTAAGACCAAAATCACCCTACAGAGCTATTGGAATAGTCGAAACTCCATTTCAGAGTCGTCTTCATACAAATCCAACTACGGTCAATTCCTACGACTTAAACTTCCATTTTAGTGACTATGTGTCCCATTTCACTCTGAAACCTAAAACAAATTCTCCCGGTATGTCACAAAACCAAAAAATGAATATAGAGGGAGCAATAAATAGGGGTTCGGGGCTAGTACTCTCAAAATGATCGGTCGGATCGTTAAATAAGGCTGAAAGCACATTGAGCACATGGTATGCAACTTTGATAGTTATACTTTAGGAGTTGGTTAGTGTCAAAAGAATATGAAGATTGAGATCATACCATGTACAAAATCACATTATGAATAGGAAAAAAGCTCTAGTGAATTCCTTTTTGACTTCAAAATTCTAAAAGAAGAAAAAGTTCAAAAAAAAGAAGAAGATTTGACAGCAAGTTAAATTGCAACTCAATCTCTTCCTTTGTTGATCTTCATTCTTCATATATATGAGTCTGAAAGTACTACATAATTGCAATTGAATGGAAAAATCAACCAATTGTTCTCTAAAATTTTGTGATTCTTCTACCATGAAAAGAACAAAAACCTTAGCAAAAGTAAAACAAAGTTTAAGTTCAACCAAGTTTCTTGGGAGAAGCAACAAAGTTCTACGATATGAAGATCCATACAACTCAAAACACACTTACACATGGGATGATAAGCATGTGTGTACACACTTCCAATTTGTCACTATTTTTAGTAACACGTTTCCAAAATGTCACAGTTAGAAGTGACAAATAAAGTAATAACTAAGAAACTACGATACACTATTAGTGAAAATAGTAAAAGGATGTTTCACCGGTAATCATCTCCTGAAGACTCATCCCAAATGTATATGTATCAACCAGAAAACTAAAATAATGATAAAATAATGAAAACTAAATGAAATAACATAGTTAAACTAAATAAAATAATCATCCAACTATTATCACTATTACCCAACCCATGAATATCCTATATAACATAGTCAAATCACCAAAGTTAATATTCAAGCTTAGCTAAGTTACACCTCAATACTATATTATTATTACTAAAAAAAATATAGCATATTGGTTTCTGAAAGAATAAAGTTTTGAACTTTTTAGTGAACAACTAAAAGTTCACAGAAAATGACACAAGCAACCATAAATTTCCTTTACTTCACAACGAGAACAACACATTAAGATCCACATTGACATACATATTCCATTTGTGTTATAACCAAATAGTCAGCTAGTTCTTCAAGAACTAATATTTTCTTAGCGATCTTGAGCATTTATCTATTAATTAAATCAAGAGAAGTATTGAACTTTAAGTAGAAACTAAAAATTACAAATTCAACGAAAGAAAGGACAATGAGAGAGACAAAGAATTTAAAAAATCAAGGAGTTAGCAGTATAGTACCTTCGAGATAGTCTTGAATCCAAAACGGTGCAAATGGCCATCAGGTACAAAATACCCTTAGCTGCAAATTCTTGCACTATTGGTTGTGCCCTTTTGATATCCAAAAGCCTTAGCACAAATTCTATAGCTTCTGTTTCCACTGCTGCTTATGATGTTGTACACAAAAATATAAAAACAATTACAAGTTAGGAACCAAGACTTTCAATTTACCATACTTTTTGTGGAATTTGGATTATTAATCTTCAGAAAAGAGTTACCAAGTTACAAAGTAGTACTAAATTTGTTTAGGAAGTTAAATGTCTGAATAATTGGATAGTATCCATAACCAAGTTTATTTGGAGTTAATCCAATCTAACTCTTAGCAGTACCCCTAGTACGAAATAAGTGAAGTATTAGTTTTCTGTCTGATGCAAAAGAAATGATCCTACCAACAGATAAAAAGGACTATTTCAAGCCTCCATGTTCAAATCTGAGAAAAATAAAGTTAGAACCATTAGACATTACCCCACTAGACAAAAATGCCTCGTCTTTTCTCTCTGTCATATACTCATAATAAGTGTAAGATTTTCAATCTTGCAAAGTTTAAAAAATAGTCAAAGCAAACTTCAATTTTGACAAATTTTTAAACCTTCAATAGTATATGCAATATGCAATTCTAATTTCTATTTCTAGACCACTAATGACATATTCCATTTCCAACAAAAAACTACTCTTTTGCTTTTTTCTAATGAAGATATGATATAGGCACAAATTAGATAATTCAAAGACTAAAAATAGTACAACTCTCCAATGAACTAGAATTGATGATGTCTTATTTCTTTAACCATGAATGAAACAAATCACTCCCAGAATTTAAGGTCACTAAAGCTAAATATTCGTCAATATCTCTTCTCCATAATAGATTAACGTATAAAGAGAACAGAGCATCTAGATTGCATTAAGGCATACATATGAATATTTGCAAATTGAGATACATTCAAGAAAAAAATAGAATTTGAGTAACTACTGCTAATGGGACGGCATTTCGTCGAACAGTAGATGTGCATGGCATATTGAGTAAGCATAATTTTAGCGTACAACCAAGCAAACAACTCACTCACAAAAAAACTAGGTATTTCAAAATTATTTTACCCACATAATAAATTTGGTACACAATAGGCAAAGATAACCCAGTAAGTCTAATCACTGCTTAGATGAGATAAAATTGAACAAATTAAAACCCCCAAAACTCCCAAAAGAAAACTGCAGTAAATATGAAAATCACTAAACCGAAAGTAAATAAAGGTGAAATGGGTTTGGCTTTGCTTGATAATAGACCTAGTTATGAAAGAAAACAATAAGTTCTTAGGGAGCTCAGATCGGCGACCTTCACCGGCAAGATGGGACCTAACTGTAGAAGAAAAAGGTGTGTTCTTTAGAAGTCCAGATCTACCACCTCCATAGGCAAATTAGACCTCCACACGGTTACTTCAAAATGATGGATTCTTTTTTAGGAGTGTATATCAATGTGGTATGTTTTGGATTCAACTATCGATTTGGATTGATTGGCAACAAAAGTTCTCAGAGAACTACTTTATCTTTCTTGGGGCTTAAAAATATTAGCGATTAAAAAGGAAAAAGAACTCACACAAAAGTTTAGGATTGAACAAAAAATAAAAGGGAAAAATTAAGGAGGGAATCTGAACCGTCCCAATAGATTTTATTTTTTATAACCATCCCCACAAATAGACCTATTACGACAGTTTTGAAAACCGTAACAATAAAAAAAACTATTGGAACGGTTCTAACACTACTACAACGGTTTAGTAACGAAAATGTCCCAATAGGATCCATATCCTACTGCAAAGGTTATAACCGTTGCAAAAGACCATCTATAGCAACAAGTTATATTAACTGTTGCAAACAAACTGTTCTCATAGGCCCAATTTCTAGTAGTGACTCTTTCAAGCTTCCAAATTGAGAATTACTCTTCCAAATCAATCGCAACCTTCTCGAAAGTCAAAAATAGTCATAATACATCATGTGAAGCTACTCAAGGTCTCAAACCGCCAAAAAATGATAAAGCTCAAAATGATCGGTCGAGTTGTTTCAACTGGCTAGAAGGAAAACTCTTTATAGAAGCCTCCTAAGAATCATACAACCTCAAACCTTCTCGTAGGAGATAATCCACCCGCTTGACCCAAAATTGACATCTTCATATGATCTCACCACGGTCACCACCATTATGCAATCCATTAGACTTCCCGAGTCGGCACTCCTTAACAAGATATAAGAATCTACTTCATTCCACAAATGAACCACTGAATTATATCCCAGCATGTCCATATCTGTCACGACCCAACTCCCATCGGAGCCGCTACGTCCCTTAACTCTACTTGCTAGGTAAGCCAACAATTTGGTGATAACAACAAATTTGATAAAATGGCATTTAATAAACTCAACAACAGAAATATCATGAAATAACTATGAAACAATAGTAATACCAGTACAACCATCCCAATGATCTAGTGTCAACGAATACATGAGCAATACTGAATGTCAAAATACAAGACCAAATCCTCTATACAATTGTCTGAACAATAGAACAGTAACAATAGAAGTAAATGAAAGAGAACTTCAAGGTCTTCGGATGACATAGCAGCTACCTCGTAGTCTCCCAAAAGCTGGTACCAACACAACTCTAGCAATCACCGCCTCCGGAAGTAACTGGATATGCACACAAAGTATAGAGTATAGTATGAGTACAACCGACCCCATGTACTAAATAAGTAATAAAGCTAACCTTGGGCTAAAAGTAGTGACGAGCTTAGAAGAAACAGTCAGTGACCATTATCAATAACTAGTAACAACTCAGGATATAAAGGAAACAATATAAATAAATAACTCAACGATATCATGTTTAGCTCTCCCACATTACAGGAATTTAGACATGCTTTCCAAGTATAGCAGTTAAAGCTCAACACGGATAAAATATTTTATTTACCAGCTAGCATAAGGAAAGTACATTTCTATGCCTACATGTCAAATGTACATGTCAACTCTATATTATCACAGTGAAATCATAAAAAATAACCACACTTAGCACGCTCACGGTGCCTGACACAAGGCCCCTCACCATCACAGACAACTACACTCAGCACTATACGGGTGCCTGGCATAAATGCCCCTTACCAAAGCACGTGTATATATATATCAATGTGCATGCGCTCACTGAACATATCAGACTTCGGAGGGGCGAATTCTGGCCCAAGCGCTAATCAAAATCACATAGACCAATAGTGGGCCTAGTGCACGCTTCGTCCCAAATCAAAGATACACCTAGCTCAATATAAGCCTGGCGTATGAGTCACCTCAAATCAATACCACATCGGCTCTATGGCCCAAGCTCAATCATCAACCTCTCAAGTCTCAGTTAACCACAACTCATAATACTCAATTCAACAGTGCTACACATATGAGGCATCAACAATGTGTAAAAAATCAAATGAGAAAGTACTGAGACGTAGATATCATTCACGGATATAGCATCATAATTGAGAGTATGTGTACAATTAAGGCAAATAGCTAAGAAATAGCAAGAATATCCCTATCATGTCTTAAACAAATAGAACATAGCCTAGACATGATTTCTAACATGAATCAAAACTCAAATAATCATATAGGTTTAGAAAACACAGATATATTAAAGCACGAAAGTAAAACAAGTCTGATAATAGTCTAAAGTCTACTCGGATCATGAATACTCTAGTGCACACATGCACACCCGTCACCTAGCATGTGAGTCACCCCAACACATCTCATATAACATAGTTCCCAGGATTAATTACCCTCAAATCCTAGTTTAGATATGTTACTTACCTCAAAACACGCAATTCAATACTCTAGAAAACTATTCCTACGCGAATGTATCGACCCGACCGACGTTTTGAGCATTTGTATTTTGTTCGATGGTTCGAGGGCATGAGTAGCTTTGTATGATTTATTATGACTTGTATTTATCGTCGGTTGTGGTTTTTGGGTGATTCAGAATTGATTAGGGAGAATGATTCTCATTTTAGAAGCTTTAAGTTGGAAGAGTTGACCAAGCTTGACTTTTGTGTATTTGATCCCGGATCGGAGTTTTGATGGTTACGTTAGGTCCGGATGGTGATTTTGGACTTGGGCGTATGCCTAGATTTTCATTTAGGTGTTCCTAAAAGGTTTCGGTACTATTTGGCAAAAATTGACAATTTGAAGCTTTGGAAAGTTCATAGGTTTGACCAGGAGTTGACTTCGACATTATCGGGTTCGGATTGTTGTTCCGGGAGTTGGACTAGGTTCGAACGATGATTGATATTGATCAATGATTCGTGGTCTTGATGTCATTATGTGTGATTTGAGGCCTCGAGTAGGTCCGTAATATGTTTTGAAACTTGTTAGTATGTTCGAACGGGGTCCCGAAAGGGCTTGGGTGAGTTTCGGGGTGGTTTCGGACCATCTCTAAGCCCTTTTTAGTTTCTGAATTTTTTCCACAGGGATGTGCATCATGATCGCGGATATTGGGTCGCGTTCGCAAGAGCAAATTGTTGTTTGGGCGTTGTGAATCGCGATCACGGAAGCCATTCTTGCGATCGCGTAGAGGAATTTCTGATGTCACAAGACTAACTTTGGAAGCTTATATCTTGCAATCTATAAGGAATATTGAATGATCCAAAAATGAAAGTTGTAGTCCTTTGTGTTTAATTTTCATAAACTAAAACCGTTTATCATTTCGAGTTTTGTAAAAAATCCTATGACCACTATACTGGAGGCTATGTAGAAGAGTTGGGCAAGCTTGTTGGAATTTGTTCATCGCGATCTCGGGGACATCGCCGCGATCGCGAAGGGTAAAAAATTAGCTGGAACTTGTTTGAAGCACGATTGCAAGGTTAGAGACCACGATCACGATGAAGGACCATGGGCAGCGCATTAAAACATCCAATTTCAAGATTTTGAGTTCATTTTCTCCACTTTTTGAGTTCTTGGAGAACAAGTAATGCGATTTTGGAGGAGATAAACAACCAATTCATGAGGGTAAGTAATTTTATCTTTGTTTGATTATATATTTTGTTTTTTCATTGATTATTACACCTAAATCAAGGATTTAAAGAGAAGAAATTGGGGTTTTTTTGACTTGAACTTAACCGAATGAATTTTTGGGGGTTTTGAACAAGAAATTGAGGTCGGATTTGGATGAAACATATATGGTTAGTTGTATTTGAATGAGTTATCAGAAGTTGTGAGTTTTGTCGGGTTTTGATATGCGGGCCCGGGTTAACTTTTTTGTTGACTTTGAGTATTTGATTAAAGGTTCGACCTTTATCGCCTGGGTTTGTTTCTTAAGGCATTATTTGATGTTTTGAGTTGCTTTTGGCTAGTTTCGAGCCATTCAAAGGTTGATTTGCGTGGTTTGGAATTTCTAGAGTATCGGTTGGTTTGCTCAGTATTTGATTTGACTTGCGTGAGGTAAGTATCTTATATAAACATTGTTAAGGCACTAGTTGCCTGAATTATTTGTGATAGCTACGGTCTATGGGTGCGCATATATGTGGGGTTTGAGCCCATGCACGAGCACCAGGGTATTTATCCATTCTCAGGGTAGTGGTTAGGCTATGATATGCCTAGAATTGACTGATAAGCTTTAAGCTATGATTTTTTTCATATTTGTAACATTGAACTATTTGAGCCATGTTTGAGGTTACGAAGAGGATAATTCCCTGAATAAACTTGGTAATTGCTTATTTTGTGATAAAATTTCCGATTTGAGCTATGATATCACACTTTGCACATGCCTACACTTTATCATGTTATTATACAAGTCCAGTGCATGAAATCTGATATTTATTCATTATATACATATGTTCTTATATACTTGCTTCTGTGTGATATGATTTGGACTGGATCCTTGTGACCACGGCGGGCGGATTGTGATGTTATGCTTGTGACCCTGCTGGGCGGATTGTGCTGTTATGCCTGTGACCACGCCGGACGACTTGTTTTGTTGTGTATGTGACCAAGTCGTTCGGATTGTTTTGTTATACTTGTGACCACGTCGGGCGGATTGTGTTGTTATGCCTGTGACCACACTGGGAAGATTGTTTTGTTATGCCTTTGACCACGCCGTGCTGATTGTGGTGTTATTCCTATGAACGCCGGGAGGATTATGATATTGTTCATGTGACCACGCTGGGCGGATTGTGATTTTTTCACGTGAGTTGTCCGTGCGGATTGATATTATTAGCATGTGAGTTGTCCGTACGGATCCATATATTGATATTATAGCGTGTGAATTATCCATGCAACACGTGGGTTTTCCGTGCAGATTGATATTATTAGCATGTGAGTTGACCGTGCTGCATGTGGATATGGAGGCATCCCTTTAAGGCCACCCTCTCATGTTTCTCTCTTGATGGTGTACACACGAATTGTGAGAAACTGGTGGGTTTCTGGTTGATGTAAGTCTTGGGAGAGCTGGTTACTAATATTTGGATCGGGTTGCACACCGTAACATGCCTTATTGGCTCATCGTTATTTAGATTGGGTTGCGTGCCGCAACGGGTTGATATTTGGTGATTGCATTTCATTTTTACTTGCAATGTTCTTGATTGTTTACCTGATTTACTTGCATATCTTCCTTATACGTTGGATAGTTGACTGAACAAAACACTTTAAAAAAAAGAATTGTGAGCATCAATGTGGTTTTACCTAAGATTTCCCGATTTAATCATATATCTATTCCACACTTGTTGAAATTATGAATTGTACAGGTGATAGCGAGTATCACTTATAATTTTTGCTTCAAATACCTCGCCGAGGTTAGTTATGATATTTATTGAGTACATGGGGTCGGTTGTACTCATACTATACTTCTGCACCTTACGTGTAGATCTTGGGCTGATGTTGCTGTATATGGCGGGAGCCGGCATTGGAAGCGTACCTTATTTCTGGACATAGCTACCACTTGTTCTTGGTAGTTTAAATTTGAGTTTTGTTTATCTATATTTCAATTAGATGTTGTAAATATTATTTCATACTAGTCTTGTAAATCTAAAGTCTTAGTGGCTCATGACTTGTACTATCAATCCTTGGGGAGTTGTATAAATTCAGTTATTTTACTTTTTGACTCTTATCATTATCTTTAAATTATGTTACTGTTATTTGGCTTACCTACCGGGTTGTGTTAGGTATCATCACGACTAGTCGGATTTTGGGTCGTCAAGTTGGTATCACAACTATAGGTTCATAGGTTCTACGAGTCATGAGCAAGTATCCAGTAGAGTCTTGGGAATCGGTATGATGACGTCCATACCTCTCTTCGAGAGGCTACATGGCATCTAGGATAAACTTCCCTTATTTCCTTCTTTATCGTGCGGTATTGATTCAGCTTGAAGCGTATATCTTTGATTTCATTCTATCAACTCGTGTGTTATGTTAGCACTCGGTATCAGCTGTGCATCTATGGCTTGTCATTCCATGGATGGGGTGCGAGATGTGTTTTTTGTGTTTTCGTGATAGGCCATTCTGGAGGACTTGAGGCTGGGTTTTGACCGTAGCTTGGGCTCGGTGGTTTCAGTTGCATGAGCATGTGCTTTCGGACTTATATGTCCGGTAGTGTCCCTGGGAGTGGGATTTATGGCTCGCAGAGTGGTTGGATAGCTATATAATGAGTATGATGTGACTGTGGGATGTGTTCAAACGGCTTTGATGAGACGGGAAGGGTTGCTCGAAGTGCAAAAAGGACTATTGGGTGCTTGATTTCTGTCTCGATGTGTTGCACTGTCTCTAGTTATGAGCATGTTGAGGGATCTTTCATGTTGTTTAGTTATGGGACGAAATAGATTCGTATGTCTTGTTGACGAGTTCAGACTTGGGAAGATTAAGTGATTTTGTAGTAGTTGTTACCGTGAAAGGGCATAGATTGATTGTAGTTTGAGGCTAAGTAGGTGGGTCATCTCCTGTAGAACGTTCTGAGGTTGTGTGATACTTATGATGTTTGGGTGGGGAGTTTCTTTCTAACAATGGGTTACATATGTTACAACTTGAGTTTGGATCGCTTGAGGAAGTTGACTTGACTATCACAAGATTGAATGTGCATTTAGCAGAAGATTTGAGGTATTTTTTGATTTGTGATACATGAGTTCATGAAGGATTTCATTTAATTGCAGTGCAGAATTATAGTAGTAAGGGAAAGGGTATTGTGGATTACCGGATGTTGTGATCTATGGCTTTGAGCCAAAGTGGGGGAGTATGCTATCGATAAATGGATTGCATGGTTATGTGTTAAATTAGTTTTGGCCTAATACATGCTCGTGGATCGGTTATGAATTGAAGAGGTTGATTTTGAGGGTGACTTGAGTAAGGAAATTTCTGGATGCATGATTTATTACACCTTAGGGATATACGAAAGTCTTGGAATGGTTTAGGTTGCTCTTCGTGATGAATGTAAAGTACTAAGAAAAGGGAGTAACTCGGTTGCGTTAAGGTAGGGTTATTTCTTTGGGTGTTGGTGTGCTAATAGGGCACAAGTCGTTCGGCTCATTTGGGCGGTGCATTTGAGATTAGAATAGGGTGTATGACTCTCAAGAATGATTCTAATGAGTTCAAGATTCATACGTGGCATTTGAGGATTTACCCCGAATTTGTATATGACTAAGATCTGAGATTTGCATTGGATAGTGTGCAGACTCGTGGTATTTCTATATCATTATGGATTCTACATTTCATTATCAGAAAGGTAAAAGGAACAACTTTAAATTCACATAAGGTCTCTTCAGAGTGGGTATCTCGGATGTGGTATTTTGAGTGCTTAAAAGGGAATACGGTAGCTTATGGACTTTAGGACGATGTGGTTTTATGCCAGGATCTCTTGTGGTGACCTTTGGTTGAGGATCGTGGTGTTCTGGCAAGGAGAAATGTTAACTTGAAGGCAGATCGGAAGGAATCTGATTAAATAGATCAGCTTGGTAGTGGTTTAGATCGTTATGGTAATGGGAATGGTCGGTTCTTTTGGTTCTTATGATCTGGTGAGGCTTTACCGGTATTTCATGGCAATATTCTTGACTATTGGCGACCTGGGTGAGTTGGTTGAGTTAGAGGAATTCAGTGTTGAAGGCTTGGTTATGTGCAAATATATTTCAAAGTGTTATTATTGATTTATGCCATGACTTGAGATGGATATTTTCTACCGGCATGAGGAGTATGTTGTGTATTATGATTTTCTCATGGATGGGATCTAGTGGAAAGTTTCTATCTAATTATGTATGAATTCTGCTAATAAATCAGAGACGATAAAGGGGTTATCATATTTTTCTATGGTGGTATGACAGATGCGGTACATCATGTGGGATTTAGATTTTCATGTATAAGTTTGCGGTTCAGATTCGAAAAGAAGGTCATTAGTTTTAGACCTCACAATTTCAATGTTTAGAAAAATGCTGGTACTATTTGATATCACCGTAGGTGAGTGCATTTCAAAAGGCACACTATGTTTTGACTTACGAATGTTTCATTGGTATTGCGGTACTCGCTTGGTTGATCGACTGCTGATGCTCAGATCCTTCTATGTGGCATGGAAGGATTATGGAAGTAATTATCATAAGATGATTGTGCATGAGAGGTGTGTCGTCATTTGAGTGATCGAGTCAAGATCAGATGTGGAGATTATTTTTTGTATTCTCGTGATTTGGAGATCGGGAGTCTCAGAGGCAGATTGTTTCTTGGTCGCAGACTTTGCATATATGGCCAAAGTTATCCAGTTGGGAGTATGTGTTATGGTTAGGTTATTGTGTACTTTTGGAGGGTTATTTATCTATTTGAGGATTTTCGGAGTTGATTCGGGGGCCCATTTGTAGGCCAAATGAGGATGTGTATTCTATACCGGGTCGGGTTTGTTGACTCAGCACTACTATTGTTTAGGGGTGTGTCATTTGGTTAGAGTTGAGTTTGTTCTCATTATGATATGTTTTATGTGTTACTCTTCTATGCTACGATGGGTTGTGATCAGTTAGGTATTTGCACACATGATGCGTTCTGTCTGGGTCTTGTGGCAAAAATTGAGTGAGATGGTTCTTGTGTCGTTGAATGGTTGATTACGCCTTGGTTATGGTCTTTCCGGGTTGTGGTATATTGTGTTATTTGTTTCTCCATGGTTATGATCATGCACTTTGTGTATTTGATGTTGATTTGTGTATGGTTGTTGATTTTGAACATTATGACTCGAGGTATTTCATGTGGACCAATGTTTTAATTGGGTCACGCATTGCAGGTGGAGTTATGCTGGGTTATGATACTTTGGGTTGATTTCTTGTGTCTTGATTCTCCTTATGTGATGGGTTTACATCATTGTGCTCATGGTGGTACCTGTTGAGCTTGCGGGATGATTCGCCCATTTGAGTCATTTTCCATATTTGAGTACATTTGGGTTGTTGCTTATTGGTGCACTGATTGCACGATTTGTGGCTTTAGGCTGTACTAGTGTAGCATGTCAGTAGAGCAACTATAATTGATGGGATGAGGTCATTGGACCTGGAATGGGTGCTATTAGATTTGATTATGGTATATTTGGAAGGTTAATGTCACTAATCGATTTATAATCTGGCTATGGTTTTTGTCGGACGAGAGTGAGCTCCATGACTTATTGATCTGATGAGTTGTTATGAGTTTCTGCATGTTTCATTCACCATTGGCAGTGTACGAAGGTTTGGAACAAGGTTTTAGTTGATACGAGGTTTGTTACCTTTACTGGGTTTGTTTTTGGGACACTTTTGTAGTCAGAAGTTATCGCTATGAGTATTTGAGTTATGTGGTATATCATGTGATTACATCTTTGGTTATGGTTATGGCTTGGTACAGCTTGTTTAGACTTATACAGCGTGTAGATGGGAGATTCAGGTCTTGTAATGAATTTCGGATGTTGGAAATTGGGTTTAAAGGTTTATGGAATAAAGTTGAAGGAAGAATCTTCGGTTATGTTGAGTTGACAATCTTATATGGAGTGGGGTGACATGGGATCACCCCCGGGTATGTGCATGGTATGGTTACATAGTGATTTGATGGCTTTGGAACGACTCTTGGCACGTTCAAGGATGAACGTATGTTTAAGTGGGGGAGAATATAACGACCCGATCAGTCATTTTGAGCATTCGCATTCCGTTCGATGGTTTGAGGGCAGGAGTAGCTTCGTATGATTTATTATAACTTGCGTGTATCGTCAGTTTTGATTTTCAGGTGATTCAGAATTGATTTGGAAGAATGATTCTCATTTTAGGAGCTTTAAGTTGGAAGAGTTTACCAAGTTTGACTTTTGTGTATTTACCTCGGATCGGAGCTTTGATGGTTCTATTAGGCCCGGATGGTGATTTTGGACTTGGGCGTATGCCCGGATTTGCATTTGGATGTTCCTAGAAGGTTTTGGTACTATTTGGCGAAAATTGGCAATTTGAAGCTTTGAAAAGTTCATCAGTTTGACCGGGAGTTGACTTCGATGTTATTGGGTTCGGATTGTTGTTTCGGGAGTTGGAATAGGTTCGATATGTCATTTGGAACTTGTAAGCAAAATTTGGATTCATTCCTAATTGGTTAGGCTTGAATCAGACTGTTGGTTCAAAGTTTGAAGTTTATGAACTTAAGAGATTGCTCTTTATCGACGATTCATGGTTTTAATGTTATTATGTGTGATTTAAGGCCTCGAGTAGGTCCGTAATATGTTTTGGGACTTGTTGGTATGTTCAGACGGGGTCCTGAGGGTCATAGGTGAGTTTCAGACCATTTCTAGGTCCTTTTTAGTTGCAAGTTTTTGGCCATAGGGGTGTGCATTGCGATCGCGAACTTTGGGTCGTGCTCGTGAAGAGAAAATTGTTGTTTGGGCGTTGTGAATCGCGATCGCGGAAGCTATTCTCACGATCGCTTAGAGGAATGTCTACTGTCACAGGACTGACTTTGGAAGCTTATATCTTGCAATCTATAAGGAATTTGGAGATGATCCAAAAAAGAAAGTTTTTGTCCTTTATGTTTAGTTTTCACAAAATCAGACCGTTTGTCATTTGGAGTTTTGTAAAAAACGTTATGACCATTATACTAGAGGTTGTCTGGAAGAGTTGGGCAAGCTTGTCGGAATTTGTCCATCGCAATCACGGGGACATGGCCGCGACCATGAAGGGTAAAAACTGAGCTGGAATTTTTTTGAATTGCGATCGCGAGGTTGGAGACCGTGAAAGTAAAGAAGGACCACTGGCAATGCATTAAAATATCTTATTTAGGGATTTTGAGTTCATTTTCTCCACTTTTTGAGTTCTTGGAGCAAAAGTAGGGCGATTTTGGAGTAGATAAACACCCTAATCATGAGGGTAAGTAATTTTATCTTTGTTTTGAATATATATTTTATTTTTCCATGGATTATTATACCTAAATAAAGAATTTGAAGAGAAGAAATTGGGGTTTTTTTTTACTTGAACTTAAGAAAATTAATTTTGGGGTTTTGAACATGAAATTGAGGTCGGATTTGGATTAAACTTATATGGTTAAACTCGTATTCGAGTGGGTTGTTGGAATTTGTAAGTTTTGTTGGGTTCCGAGATAAGGGCTCGAGTTGACTTTTTGGTTGACTTTGAGTATTTATTTAAAGATTCGACCTTTATCGCTTGGGTTTGTTTCCTAAGGCATTATTAGATGTTTTTGAGTTGCTTTTGGCTAGTATCTAGGTGCTCGGAGGTTGATTTGTGTGGTTTGGCATTTCTAGGGTATCAGTTGGTTTGCTCGGTATTTGATTTGATTTACTTGAGGTAAGTATCTCATCTAAACTTGGTTGAGGCACTAGTTGCCTGAATTATTTGTGATAGCTACGGGCTATAGGTGCACATATGTGTGGGGTTTGAGCCCATGTGCGAGCACCAGGGTATTTATCCATGCTCGGGGTAGTGGTTAGGCTATGATATGCTTAGAATTGACTTTTAAGCTGTAAGCTATGATGTTTCTCATATTTGTAACATTGTTGTAAACTATTTGAGGTTACGAAGAGCCTAATTCCCTGAATAAACTTGGTAATTACTAATTATGCGATGAGATTTCTGATTTGAGCTATGATAGCACACTTTACACATGCCTACACTTTAGCATATTATTATACAAGTCAAAGAGCATGAAATCTGATATTTATTCATCATATACATGTGATCTTGTATACTTGCTTCTGTGTGATATGATTTGGATTAGATGCATGTGACCACACCGGACGAATTGTGTTGTTATGTCTGTGACCACGCCGGGTAAATTGTGTTGTTATGCCCGTGACCACACCGGGCGGATAGTTTTGTTATGCCTGTGACCACGTAGGGCAGATTGTGTTGTTATGCCTGTGACGACGCCGGGCAGATTGTGTTGTTATGCCTGTGACCACGTCGGACGGATTGTTTTGTTATGCCTGTGACCATGCCGGGCGAATTCTGTTGTTATTCATGTGACCACGCCGGGAGGATTATGATATTGTGCTTGTGACCACGCCGGGCAGATTGTGATATTTGCACATGCGTTTTTCGTGCGGAATGATATTATTAGCACGTGAGTTGTCCGTGTAGCATGTGAGTTATCCATGTGGATCCAGATATTGATATTACAGCACATGAGTTGTCTGTGTGAATTGATATTATTAGCACGCGAATTGTCCGTACAGCAAGTGAGTTTTTCGTGCAGCACGTGAGTTATCGGTGTAGTGTGTGGATACGGATCCATCCCCCTAGGTTCTCCCTTTCATGTTTCTCTCTTGATGGTGTACATGCGGATTGTGAGAAACCGACGAGTTTCTGGTTGATGTGAGCTCTGGGAGAGCTGCTTACTATTAATTAGTTCGGGTTGCACGCCGCAACAGGCCTTATTGGCTCATTGTTATTTAGATCGGGTTGCGCGCCGCAACAAGCTGATATTTGGTTATTGCATTTCATCTTTTCTTGGAATTTCCTTGACTGTTTACCTGATTTTCTTGCATATCTTCCTTATACGCTAGATTGTTGATTGAACATAACACTTTAAAATAATGAATTGTGAGCATCAAGGTGATTTTACATGAGATTTCCTGATTTGATCATATATATGTTCTATACTTGTTGAACTTATGAACTGCACAGGTGATAGCGCGTATCATTTATAATATTTTCTTCTAATACATTGCCAATGTTAGTTATGATACTTATTGTGTACATGGGGTCGGTTGTACTCATACTACACTTCTGCACCTTGCGTGCAGATCTTGGAGTCGACGTTGTTTCATATGGTGGGAGCCGGCATTGGAAGCGTACATGATTTCCGGACATAGCAACCACTTGTTCTTGGTAGTTTAGATTTGAGTTCTGTTTATTTATATTTCAATCAGATTTTGTAAATATTATTTCATACTAGCCTTGTAAATCTAAAGTCTTAGTGGATCATGACTTGTACTACCAGTTCTTAGGGTGTTGTATAAATTCAGTTATTTTAATTTTTGAGTCTTATCATTATTATATAATTGTGTAACTGTTATTTGGCTTACCAAGGGGGTTTGGTTAGGTTCCATCACGACTAGTTGGATTTTGGGTCGTGACAACGAATCGGCCTCCAAGCGACTCGAATCTAGTCCAAAACAACTTAATATCATCAAACCCGCTTCTGCAGTCATACTCCCGCACCTGCACGCCCGCACCTAGGGTATACTTCTGCATTAACGATCCTTACTGCTTCACCCAAACTCCGCTTCTGCGAACCCCTCCCCACAGAAGCGCATTTGTTTTGCAAAATCCTGTGCGTATCTGCGGACTTCCCCTGGCCAGGCCAACCTCACACTTGTGAAACAAAGGCTGCATCTGCGGCTTCGCCTCTGCAGCCAATGCCACCACAGATGCGAAAGCACCAAAAGCTTCAGCAATAAGATTAAGTCCCCAAATTGTCCGAATTCCATCCGAAAGACCCCCGAGGCCCCCAGGACCCCTTCCAAACATACCAACTAATCATAAAACATTACCCGAACATACTCGAGGCCTCAAATCATATAAAACAACATCAAAGCCAAGAATCGCACCTCCATTCAAGCCCGATGGACTGATGGACTGATGAACTTTCAACTTCCAAAACTCATGCCGAACCATATCAAATCAACTTCGAATGACCTCAAATTTTGCACGCAAATCTAATTGACTGTAACACCCCGGAAAATTTTGAAGTACTTAAGTGTAAAGCCCCGTAAAATTTTGCAAAAGAAAGTAATGTTTCGTGGTGCCGAATTGGTTTTACGTGTTGAGTATTCTGGGTTGAACAATGCACCGGAAAGTAAAGGAAATTTTTTGATAGAAAAGTGCATTTCTGCGGACCATTATGCGACCGTAGAATCACTTTGCAGACTGCATAATGGTCGCAGAGTGAGGCAGTTATGGGGTCAGTTGGAAGAAATTATACGGTCGACTATGCGACTGCATAACTGTTATGCGGTGCACTATACGACCGCAGAACAATTATGCGGACCGCAGACTCAGGCAAATTTTTTTGGTCATTTTGGACAGCAATTATGCGACCGATATGTGGTCCGCATAACCATTATGCAGTCGCATATGCGACCGCAGAACCTGTTCTAGAGCTTCATTTTTGGGTTTTTAAAACCCGACCCTACTTCGTTAAATACATGTTTTGGGCCATTTTTGAGATATAATCTGACATTTTAGAGTGAGAGAGAGTGCCCTAGAGTGAGAAGGTGTTCTTCAATAATTTTTCTTCAATTCTTGCTCATGTTTTGGAAGATTAAGAAGGGAAGCTCACTAGGTCTTTATCCTAGAGGTAAGATTCTACACCCTAAACTCTAATTTTGAAATCATCTGAAAATGGGTAATTAGCAAGATAATTTTTGGGCATGAGAGTTGATTATTTTACATGCATGTGATATCAAGGGGTGTAGGAAGATTGTTGAACTAAGCATGGTAAAGATTGGGTTGTGGGATGATGGAATCCTCCATAAAAAGACCTTGAAACCTTGTGCACACCTAGTGTTTGATAAAATGCTCAAATGAGCTCGAACCATGATCATCTTCCTAATTTTGATTCAATTTGTTATATTTCTACAATAGATTGAAGTTGCTAAGAATTCTAGAACATTTAGAGTGTAAGGAAGCTTAAGTGAGGTATGTTGGCTAAACTCTTCTCTTAGAATTGAATCCCACGATATTCATGTAAATTATGCAAGTCCCGAGTGATTCATTATGAAATTGGCTATTCCGAGTAAGATTGGGTTGAAAGATATATGTTCAACAAGCATCCCAAATGCTCTATTCATGTTATGTTACCAATTGAGGATGTGTTAAAGTATGGGATGTGCATTAATAATTTTTCGACTTTAAGTCAAGTTCAAATGAAGGCTATTATGCCCAATTTTGTGAAATATCTCTATGTGCATTAGACTCTAAATTGCTCACATGTATACTACACACTTTGATTTGAATTGTGTTTATTGTTGATGATGAGGATGATATTTGAAATTGATAATGTGAGCATGAAATACTAAATATGGCCAACGTGCCAAGAATGATCTTATAATTATGGCCGCTAGTGCCAATGAAATGAAAAGATGTGAAAGTATTATGAAATGCGATGATTGATATAAAAAGGTTGATGTCTCAAATAAGACGGCCTAGCCAGTCGGGTCGTGATCGGACACCATGCCGCACACATGGTGGTGATTGTGCTGGAAATTGTAATTAAAATTGTGATTGTGGTCGATGTCCCTAATGGATAGCCTAGCCGATCGGGTCGTGATAGGACTCCGTGTTAAAGACGGTGGTATTATAATTGAGAGAAATTGTAGTTGATGTCTCTACTGAGATAGCCTAGACGATCAGGTCGTGATCGGACTCCGTGCTAAGAGTGCGGTGGTAATGGTTTTGTGAATAATGGTATTGTGAATAGTGGTATTAGTATGGTGAATAATGGTACTGGTATTGTGGACAATGGTGTATCGATACTAACAATCTCCTAATGTGAGATATGGAAATTAATTCGAACACTGTCTTGATCCTAAATTGAGGTTTGATGTTAATTAATGCTTTCATTGATATTATGATAATCTTATTTGTATTATTTGTCATTCTATTGAGAGGGTGTTTGGTTATATATACTAGTGCTATTCGACAGTACTATCGTCCCTTTTGCCGGGGGCGCTACATCTTTCAATGGATGCTCATGGAAACAGCAGGCGATACTGGTCAGTGATAGCAGTGCACCTTCTTCCCAGCTGACTTGGTGAGCCCCACTTCATTCTGGGGTCATGAATCTTTTGTACTTTGTGTATTCTGTTTGAGGTATAGCTGGGGCCTTGTTGCCGGCATTATCATTGTACACTTCTTTATCTATAGAGGCTCCGTAGACATAGTGTGGGTTGTGTATTGGTGATGGGAAAGACAAACTATGCTATGTTGTGGTTGTATTACTTGTCCATTTGAGACTTTAAAAATGGTGAAACTTATGGTAAGAAATTGGTAATTGCAGGCATGACTACTTTATTGTTTAATTAAGAAAAACATATATTCTCTTTATTCATGAATGAGTTTGGGTAGAAAGAATCTAACAGGCTTGCTCGGTCGGGTTCACTCGGTTGAGTGCCGGTCGTGCTCCTCGGTTTTGGGGCTTGACAAACTTGGTATCAGAGCCTAAGGTTTTAAAGTGTCCTAGGATGTCTCGGAGCCGTGTCTAGTAGAGTCCTTATTATCGGTGTGTTGTCGACCACATCTATAATTAGGATGCTACATGGGAATTTAGGAATAATACCCTTCTTTCATGTTCTTGATCGTGTGATAAAGCTTGTTGTAAGATTGTTCCTCCTTTAACTCATGAGTTGCTCTATTTTTCAGTACATGGCACATAAGAAGAAGGCAAGAACTGGCCAAAGAGCCAATGTCACCCCAGGAGTGACAGTTGATCGTATAATTGATGATGCGGGTGAGCACCTAAGGAGTGAGAATATTCCTCCAGTTACTACATTGCCTGACTCTACTATAACTGATCAGACCGCACCTATCCCTACACCTTCTGAAGAGGCAACAGTTCCTCCAACTGATATACCAGTTCCACCTCCAGTTCCAGCTTCCGATTCTGGTGTTTCTGATGTTGATCTTAGGAAAGCAATAGAGATGTTGGCTCAAATAGTGGCTTCCCAGACCCAGAGGTCAAATAATGCACCCACTTCTTCCAGTCAGCCAGGGGATTCTACTGGTTCAAGGGTGAACATGTTTCTCCAGTTGGATCCTTCAGTGTTCACGAGTACTAACCCAGAGGAAGATCCCCAGGATTTTATTGATGAGATACATAAGACTCTTAGAGTTATGCATGCTACTGAAACAGAGGAAGTAGAATTGGCCTCCTACCGTCTGAAAGAGGTGGCATATTCTTGGTTTGAACTATAGGAGTAGTCCTGTGAAGAAGGGAGCTCTCCGGCGAGGTGGAGTGAGTTTGTCGATGCCTTCATTGATCATTTCTTGCCTGCTGAGACTAAGGCAGCCCATGCTACTGAGTTTGAGAACTTGAGGCAAGGTAGCCTGAGTGTGTGGGATTATCATATGAGATTCGCGTACCTGTCTAAATATGCTATTTACATGCTGCCCACTATGGAGGCTAGAGTTCGCCGATTTGTACAGGGCCTTAGTCCCTTGGTAATTAATGAGGCCGCTACAGCAGCCTTGAATTCTGATATGAACTATGGAAAGATGGTGGCATTCGCTCAATCCACAAAGACCTGTAAATTAAGGAATAGAATGGAGTGGGAGGGTAGTAATAAGGCCCGGTCTACGGGCAACTTTGGTGGTTCTTCAGGTGGTGGCAAGTCAACATTTAGAGGAGGGTCGTCAGGTCCATCATAGTCCTTTGCTCAGTCTTCGACTAGTGCACCGCCATCAGGGCCTAGTCAGTAGTAGCAGTGGAGCCGTTTCAGGCCCAGTCAAGGCAACAGGGGATCCAATCAGCAGGGTCATCATGGTGGTAGATTCCAGCAGCAGAGTAAGCCCCCATGCCCTAGGTGTGGAAAGATGCACCTAGGAATATGCTACATGGACTTACCCATATGCTACAGATGCGGATTGAGGGGTCACATTTAGAGGGATTGTCGTTCGTCCCGCCAGGGTACGGGCAGGGGCATGGCACAGCCAGCCAGTTCTACAGCTACTACATCCGTAGCACCTCCTCCAACTCGAGGCACTCCAATACCCGCAGGGCGTGGTGCAGCTAGGGGTGGAGCACAGAGTTTGGGAGGATCCAGACTTTTCTATGCTATGAGGGGTCGCCAGAATTCAGAGGCATCTCCAGATGTTGTCACAGGTTAAACCAAAACACGCTTATCAAGAGCTGTCATTAACATTTATAGAATTTAAGATGAGATCCTCTGTAACAATTTTCACACAAAGAGGCCCCTCCGCTTCATCCCAAAGTATGCAGATGGAGGTGTAAGCACAATACCAAATCTCTACTCAAGCGGCCCTGCCGCCTCACCCCAATGTACGCGGGAGGAGGTGTAAACACAATACCCATTTTTGCACAAAGTGGCCCCGCTGCCTCACCCCAATATATGCGGGTGTAAATGCATCAACGATACCAATACCTACACAAAGTGGCCATGCCTCCTCACCCCAATATATATATGTGAGTGGTGGTGCAACAACAATACCAGAATCATACACAAAGCGGCCCTGCTGCCTCATCCCAATATATGCGGGTGGAAATGCATCAACGATACCAATACCTACACAAAACGGCTATGCCGCCTCACCCCAATATAAATATGTGGGTGGTGGTGCAACAACAATACCAAAATCTTACACAAAGAGGCCCTGCCGCCTCACCCCAATATATGCGGGTGGAGGTGTAACCCCAATCACAATCTCTACACAATTTGTCATAATAGTTTTCCACATAAATCACGACTTGGAGACATTACAAGTCGATACACAATCAATAATTTGGAACACATCCTCAATTTATAATACAATATCATGAGAGCATTTGAAACACAAATTAAACATACATCTTTGTCAAAAAACTTATTCGGAATACTCAACTTGTAATAAATATCTTGGAACTTACAAGGATATTGGGGTTCCAATTCTTAAAGAAGAGTTTATCCAACATACCTCAATTTAGCTTCCTTAAACTCTAAAATATTTCGGAATTCTTAACAACTTCAATCTATTTTAGAAATATAACAAATTGAACCAAAAATTAGGAGGATGATCATGGTTCTAGCTCATTTGAGCATTTTATCAAACACTAGGTGTGCATTAATGTTTCAAGGTCCTTTTATGGAGGATTCCATCATCCCACAACCCACCCTTTACCATTTTTAGTTCACAATCTTCCTACACCCTTTGATAACACATGCATGCAAAATAAACAACTCCCATACCCAAGAATTGTCTTTGCAATCCTAGAGATGTAACCCCATTTTTAGATAAATTTCGAAATTAAGGCCTAGGGTATAAAATCTTACCTCTAGGATGAAGACCTAGTGAGTGTTCCTTGTTAATCTTCAAATATTCGAGCAAGAATTGAAGAACAAATTGTTGAAGATCACTCTCCCACTCTAGGGCACTCTCTCACTCTCAAAATATCAGGTTTTAGCTCAAAAATGGTCTGTTGCGTCTATTTAATCGAAGTAGGGTTGGGTTATAAAAACCCAAAAATGAATAGGCCGCATAATTGCCCTCCAGAACTGGGCAAATCTGACTCAGTCTGCGGTCATTATGCGCACTGCAGACCTATTATGCGGTCGCATAATGCACCACAAAATTGGTATGCGGTCGCATAATGCACCGCAAAACCTTCCTCAGAAAAATCTCAAAGCTGGATATGCGATCAGAGTGCGTTCCACGAAATAGTTTTGCGGTCATATAATGGGCCGCGAAAATGACATAAAAAATGGCCCAAAAGACTGTCTCACTCTGCGACCATTATGCGGTCCGCAGAGTGATTCTGCGGCCGCATAGTGGGCCGTAGAAGTGCATTTCTTCTACCCAAATTATTTTTTCTTTACTTTCCCGTGCATTATTCAACCCAAAAAGTCCGAGCCGCGAAGAATTTATACAATCCTTAAACACGTAATCCCAGTTCGGCATCACGAAACATTATTTTTCCTTTGCAACATTTTACGGGGCCTTACATTCTCCCCCACTTAGGATCATTCGTCCTCGAATGAGGGTCAAATTCCGTCATTAGCATTCAATGTAACTCAATTGTAAATCACACAAACTAGTAGTTTAAAAATTTGGCTAACTCCCCAAATTTCCAAAACTTTCGCCAGAGTTTCCCTTGTAACTAGGCCTATCCACCTGCCAGAGAACCCCAGAAACATATCCTAACAACATATACATAATCCAACGACGTAACATAACACAAAAAAATACCAATTGTGTCCTCACATGCAATATATTACCAGAAAGGAACACCCTTAACGTGAATTTGTACAAATGATGCATAATTCATAGAAGGTAACACTTAGAATTTTCATACAACACAACTTTATAAATACATGGCTATTCAAACAAATAAGGATACTTTTTCTTCATTTCTTCCTCGGCCTCCCAAGTACACTCTTCAACCTGTTGGTTTCACCATAGCACTTTCATGGAGGCAATTTCTTTATTTCTTAACTTTCGGACTTGCCGATCAACAATAGAAACTGGAATCTCTTCATACGTCAATTCCTCATTAACCTCAATAGTCTCAACCGGAACAATGAGTTTCGGATCTCTAACTACTTTCTTCAACATAGACACATGAAACACCGGATGCACTAATGATATCTCAGGTTGTAGCTCAAGCTTGTACGCCGCCTCACCGATTCTCTGAATGATTTTGTATAGTCTGACATACATCGGACTCAATTTCCCTTTCTTACCAAATCGCATTACACCTTTCATGGGGAAAATTTTCAAGAATACCCAATCATCTTCTTTGAACGACAAATCCCTACGACGAACATTCGAATAGGTCTTATAACGACTCTGAGCAGTCTTCAACCGCTTCTATTGATCTTAACTTTTTCCATAGCGTGATGCACGAGGTCTAGCCCTATAAACTCTACTTCCCCAATCTCGAACCACCCAATGGGAGATCTACATCTCCTTCCATATAAAGCCTCGAACGATGCCATCTGAATGCTAGCATGATAGATGTTATTGTAAGAAAATTCTATGATTGGAAGAGGATCATCCCAGATACCCTTGAAGTCAAGAACACAAGCACGCAACATATCCTCAAGCGTCTGAATAGTCCTCTCTGCCTGCCCATCAGTCTGCGGGTGAAAGGTCGTACTAAGATTCACCTGAGTACCCAAACCTTGCTGAAATTTCTTCCAAAAATTAGCAGTGAATTGTGCTCCCCGATCAGATATGATGGAAACCGGAGTACCATGCAACCTGACTATTTCTTTGATATACAACTGAGCATACTGTTCCGCTATGTCGGTAGACTTAACCGCAAAAAGTGTGCTGATTTTGTGAGTTGATCCACAATCACCCAAATTGAGTCAAACTTGCGCGGAGTGCGAGGTAATCCTACCACAAAGTCCATATTAATCATTTCCCCCTTCCACATTAGAATTTCTATGTTCTGCGCCAACCCACCGGGCCGTTGGTGTTCGGCCTTCACTTGCTGAACAATGAGTAATAATGAGTGTCGGATCTCCAAATACTTTCTTCAACATAGACACATGAAATACCGGGTGCACTAATGACATCTCAGGTGGTAGCTCAAGCTTGTACGCCACCTCACCGATCCTCTGAATGATTCTGTATGGTCTGACATACCTCGGACTAAATTTCTCTTTCTTACCAAATCGCATTACACCTTTCATGGGGAAAGATTCTGTATGGTCTGACATACCTCGGACTAAATTTCTCTTTCTTACCAAATCGCATTACACCTTTCATGGGGAAAATTTTCAAGAATACCCAATCATCTTCTTTGAACTTCAAATCCCTACGACGAACATCCGAATAGGACTTCTGACAACTCTTAGTAGTCTTCAACCACTCCTTAATGATCTTAACTTTTTCCATAGCTGATGCACGAGGTCTCTCCCTATCAACTCTGCTTCCCCAATCTCGAACCACCCAATGGGAGATCTACATCTCGTTCCATATAAAGTATCGAACAATGCCATCTGAATGCTAGCATGATAGCTATTGTTGTAATCAAATTCTATGAGTGGAAGATGATCATCCCAGCTACCCTTGAAGTCACAAACACAAGCACGCAACATATCCTCGAGCGTATGAATAGTCCGCTCTTCCTGCCCGTCAGTCTTCGAGTGAAAGGATGTACTAAGATTCACCTGAGTACCCAAACCTTACTGAAATTTCTTCCAAAAATTAGTAATGAATTGTGCTCCCCGATCAGATCTGATGGAAACTGGAGTACCATGCAACCTGACTATTTCTTTGATATACAACTGAGCATACTGTTCCGCTGTGTCGGTAGCCTTAACTGACAAAAAATGTGATGATTTAGTGAGTCGATCCACGATCACCCAAATTGAGTCAAACTTGCGCGGAGTGCGAGGTAATCCTACCACTCCGGCCAACCCATCGGGCCGCTGGAGTTTGGCCTTCACTTGCTGACAATTTGGATATCTCGCCACAAAGTCTGCTACATTTCTCTTCGTATCATTCCACCAATAGACTTTATTAAGATCATGATACATTTTGGTAGAGCGCGGGTGCATGAAATACTTAGAAGTGTGAGCCTCGGTCATGATTCTCTCCCGGATACCATCTACATTTGAAATACATAGACGCCCTTGGTACCTTAGTGTGCCATCATCCTAGCCGAGAGAAAAAAGCCATAGTCTTATGTTTACGAATCCCCTCCTTCAATTGCACCAAAAACGGATCGTTGTATTGCTTCTCTTTGACTTCCACAACAAGCGATGATTCAGTCCTATTTTGCACAATTACCCCTCCTTCACTAGAGTCCGCAAGACGAACTCCCAAACTAGCCAATCGGTGAACTTCCTTGGCCAATGGCCTTTGATATGCCTCCAAGTGAGCCAAACTTCCCGTAGATTTTCGGCTAAGAGAATCCGCCACAACATTAGCCTTTCCTGGGTGATCCAAGATATCGATATCGTAATCTTTGAGTAACTCAAGTCATCTTATCTGCCTCAGATCCAGCTCCTTCTATTTGAAAATATATTGAAGGCTCTTATGGTCCGTGAATATATCCACATGGACCCTATAAAGGTAATGACACCAAATCATCAACGCAAATATCACCACTGCAAGTTCTAAGTCATGTGTTGGATAATTCTTTTCATGATTATTGAGTTGCCTAGAAGCATAAGCTATCACCTTGCCCTGTTGCATTAATACACACCCAAGCACAATTCTTGAAGCATCACAATATACCATAAATCCATCTGCACCCTCTGGTAAGATCAACATTGGTGTCGTAGTCAATCTCGATTTCAACTCCTGAAAACTCCTTTCACAAGCATCTGACCATTGGAACTTAACTGCCTTCTGAGTCAATTTAGTCAATGGATAGGCAAGGGTAGAAAACCCCTCCAAATTTTTTTGTAATACCCAGCTAAGCCTAAGAAACTACGAATCTCTGTTGGAGTTGTAGGCCTTGGCCAATTCCTCACAGCCGCAACCTTTTGAGGATCAACCATAATTCCTTCACTAGAGACTACATGACCCAAGAATGTAACAAATTCGAGCCAAAATTCACATTTCAAAAATTTTGCATACAACCGGTGCTGATACAGAGTCTACAACACTTCCCTGAGGTGATCGGCATGGTCCTCTCGATTGCGTGAATATACAAGGATATCATCAATAAACACTATCACTAAGGAGGCAAGAAAAGGCTTGAAGACTCGATTCATAAGATCCATGAAAGCTGCTGGGGCATTTGTTAGCCCAAAAGACATTACCAAAAGTTCAAAGTGCCCATATCGGGTTCTAAAAGTTGTTTTCAGAACATCCTGCTCCCTGATCTTCAATTGGTGATATCCGGATCTTAAATCGATCTTGGAGAAGTACCTAGCACCCTGCAATTCAGCATCGGTGTTCGTAACCCGGACCAAATGGTAAATACCCCCTTGTTGATCATTTTTGTGGCTTTAAGGTTATAAATAAACCTACCCTTCTGCACTACATCATCACCCTACCACTCAATAACTGGCTCGTTTGGAAATTCGATCTAACAGTCCTGGTTCGGCAATCAAGCTTGGCAAAACATGAATAAAGACAATCCATCCCCATTATCACATCAAAATCGACCATTCTCAATTCAATAAGATCGGCCATGGTGTTCGGACCACGCAACATGACAACACAATCCCTATAAACCCGCGCAGCCAAAATAGACTCACAAATTGGAGTAGATACAGGGAACGGCTCATGAAGCTATTTCGGTTCTATCCCAAATTCCATAGCAACATAACGAGTGACATATGACAAAGTGGAATCGGGATCAATAAGAGCATATACATCATGGGATTGGACGGACAATATAATTGTGACAACATCTGGAGAAGCCTCTTAACCTCGACGCCTCCCCCTCCGCATAGCATAAAATCTTCTAGGTCCTCCCGAATTTTGTGCACCACCCCTAGCTGCACCACGCCCTGCGGGTGCTGGGGTGCCTCGAGGTGGAGGTGCTATGGATGTAGTAGCTTCAGAATTAGCTGGTTGCACTGTACCTCTGCCCATATTTTGGCAGGACGAGCGGAAATCCCTCTGAATGTGACCCCTCACACCGCACCCATAGCATATAGGTAGGTCCATGAAGCATGCCCCAAAGTGCATCTTCCCATACTTAGGGCATGGGAGCCTCCACTGCTGAAACCTTCTGTCGAGAAGACCCTGCTGGTAAGGTCCCCTGTTGCCCTGACTAGGTCTAGATGGCTGTGCACTCATCGAAGACTAAGCGAATAATTGAGATGGTCTTGATGACCCTCCCTTGAATGCCGACCTACCACCACCACCGGAAGAACCACCAAAGTTGCCCGCGGACCGGGCCTTGCTGCTACTCTGACGCTTCATTCTATTCTTCAATTTGCGGGTCTCTATGGCTTGAGCAAATGCCACCATCTTACCATTGTTCATATCGGAATTCAAGATAGTTGTAGAGGCCTCATTAATAACCAAAGGGCTAAGACCCTGTACAAACCGACGCACTCTAGCCTCCATAGTGGGCAACATGTGAATGGCATACTTGGACAGGCGCGCAAACTCCATATGATACTCCCACACATTCATACTACCCTGCTTTAGGCTTTCAAACATAGTGGCACGGGTTGCCTTAGTTTTAGCAGGGAAGAAATGATCCATAAAGGCAACTATGAACTCACCATACCTTGCCGGAGGGCTTCCTTCCTCACGGGATTCCTCCCACAACTTAAACCAAGAATAGGCCACCCCTTTCAGGCGGTAGGATGCCAACTCCACTCCCTCCGTCTATGTAGCATGCATAACCCAGAGAGTCTTGTGCATCTCATCAATAATGTGCTGGGGGTCCTCCTCGAGATTAGTACCCGTAAACACTTGAAGATCTAACAGAAGAAACTTGATCACCCTGGAACTATCAGATTCCCCTGGATGACTGGAAGAAGTAGGCCCAACACTCGATCTTTGGGCCTAAGAAGCGACTATCAGTGCCAACATCTGTATGGCTCCCCTAAGATCAACATCATAAACCCCTGAATCGGAAGCTGGAGCTAGAGATGGAACTAGAATAGGAGTTGGAGGGACCGTTGCACCTTCAATAGGTGTAGGGACAGGTATGGTCTGTTCAATTATGGTAGAATCAGGCAACGTAGTAACTGGGGGAATATCCTCACCCCTCGGGTGCTCACCCGCATCATCAAATATAGGATCAACTGCCACTCCCGGGGTGACATTGGCTCTTTGGCCAGTTCTTGCCTTCTTCTTAGGTGCCATGTACTAAAAATTAGAGCAACGCACGAGTTAAAGGAGGAACAATCTTACAATCAGCTTTATCGCATGATCGAGAACATGAAGAAGGGTATTATTCCTAAATGCCGAAGTAGCATCCTAATTATAGATGTGGTCGACAACACACCGATAAGAAGGACTCTACTAGACATGGCTCCGAGACATCCTAGGACACTTTAAAACCTTAGGCTGTGATATCAAGTTTGTCACGCCCCAAACTCGTGGAGCGCGACCGGCGCTCAACCGAGTGAACCCGGCCGAGCAAGCCTTATTATATTTCCTTCTAGCCAAACTAATCCATGAATAAGGATAATACATATTTTCATTAATTATACAATAAGGTGATCATGTCTACAATACAAATTCATTACCATCAGTTACTCCATTAATAAGTCTCAAAACACACATACGCACACCTTCATGGTTCAAAGGGGAACAAGTGATTTAATCACAACACAACTAGTTTAACATTCCCAACGCCCATACACAACCCACACTTAGTCTACAGAGCCTCTAAAATACCAAAGAGTACAATGATAGTGCCTTTAACAAGGCTCCGGCTATACCTCAAAACACGATAACATATACAAAATAAAAGTTGCACAACCCTGAAATGAGATGGGGCTCACCAAGTCAGCTGGGAAGAATGAGCACCGCTATCACTGGTCAATATCCTCCACTGTGGAACCACCTGCATCCATTAAAGATGCAGTGCCCCCGGCAAAAGGGACGTTAGTACATGTCGAATAGTACTAGTATGAAAACCAAACACCAATTTAAGAACTCGGAAATACAATATGAACATGATGAACCAGGGCGATAGTAGAATAGCATAGATAGCCGGTTAAACCAAAACAAGCTTATCAAGAGCTGTCATTAACATTTATAGAATTTAAGATGAGATCCTCTGTAACCATTTTCACACAATGCGGCCCTGCCGTCTCACCCCAGTGTATGCAGGTGTAGGTGTAAGCACAATAGAAAATCTCTACTCAAGCGGCCCTGTCGCCTCACCCCAATGTACGCGGGTGGAGGTGTAAACACAATACCCATTTTCACACAAAGCGTCCCCGCCGCCTCACCCCAATATATGCAGGTGGAAATGCATCAACGATACCAATACCTACACAAAGCAGCCATGCCGCCTCCCTCCAATATATATATGTGGGTAGTGGTACAACAACAATACCAGAATCATACACAAAGAGGCCCTGCCGCCTCACCCTAATATATGCGGGTGGAAATGCATCAACGACACCAATACCTACACAAAGCGGCCATGCCGCCTCACCACAATATATATATATATATATATGGGTGGTGGTGAAACAACAATACCAAAATCATACACAAAGCGGTCCTGCCGCCTCACCCCAATATATGTGGGTGGAGGTGTAACCCCAATCACAATCTCTAAATAATTTGGCATAATAGTTTTCCACATAAATCATGACTTGGAATCATAACACATAGATACACAATCCATAGTTTAGAACACATCCTCAATTTATAATACAATATCATGAGAGCATTTGAAACACAAATTAAACATACATCTTTGTCACAAAACTTATTCGGAATACTCAACTTGTAATAAATATCTTGGAACTTACAAGGATATTGGGGTTCCAATTCTTAAAGAAGAGTTTAGCCAACATACCTCAATTTAGCTTCCTTAAACTCTAAAATGTTCCATAATTCTTAGCAACTTCAATCTATTTTAGAAATATCACAAATTGAACCAAAAATTAGGAGGATGATCATGGTTCTAGCTCATTTGAGCATTTTATCAAACACTAGGTGTGCATTAAGGTTTTAAGGTCCTTTTATGGAGGATTCCATCATCCCACAACCCACTCTTTATCATTTTTAGCTCACAATCTTCCTACACCCTTTGATAACACATGCATGCAAAATATACAACTCCCATACCCAAGAATTGTCTTGCTAATTACCCATTTTTAGATAAATTTCGAAATTAAGGGCTAGGGTGTAAACTCTTACCTCTAGGATGAAAGCCTAGTGAGTTGTACTTGTTAATCTTCAAAGATTCTAGCAAGAATTGAAAAACAAATTGTTGAAGATCACTCTCCCACTCTAGGGCACTCTCACACTCTCAAAATATCAGGTTTTAGCTAAAAAATGGTCTATTGCGTCTATTTAATCAAAGTAGGGTCGGGTTATAAAAACGCAAAAATAAAGCTCCGAAACAGGGTATGCGGTCCGCAGAATAGGCCGCATAATTGCCCTCCAGAACTGGGCAAATCTGAATCGGTCTGCGATCATTATGCGGCCCGGAGACCTGTTCTACGGTCGCATAATGCACCGTAGAATCTCCCTCCGAAAAATCTCAAAGTGGAATATGCGATTAGAGTGCGGCCTGCAAAATGGGTTTGCGGTCGCATAATGGGCCACGAAAATGACATCAAAAATGGCCCAAAAGACTGTCTCACTCTGCGACCATTATGCGGTCCGCAGAGTGATTCTGCGGCCGCATAGTGGGCCGTAGAAGTGCATTTCTTCTGCCCAAATTTTGTTTCCTTTACTTTCTATTGCATTGTTCAACCCAAAAAGTCTGAGCTACAGCGAGCTTGCGAGCCGCGAAGAATTTATACAATCCTCAAAGCCCAGTTCGGCACCACGAAACATTATTTTTCCTTTGAGAAATTTTACGGAGCCTTACATTCTCCCCCACTTAGGATCATTCATCCTCGAATGAGGGTCAAATTCCGTCATTAGCATTCAATGTAACTAAATTGTTAATTCACACACACCAGTAGTTTAAAAATTCGTCTAACTCCCCAAATTTCCAAAACTTTCTCCAGAGTCTCCCTTGTAACTAGGCCTATCCACCTGCCAGAGAACCCCAGAAACATATCCTAACAACATATACATAATCCAACGACGTAACATAACACAACAAAATACCAATTGTGGCCTCACATGCAATATATTACCAGAAAGGAACACCCTTAACGTCAATTTGTACAAATGATACATAATTCATAGAACGAAACCCTTAGAATTTTCATAGAACACAACTTTATAAATACATGGCTATTCAAACAAATAAGGATACTTTTTCTTCATTTCTTCCTTGGCCTCCCAAGTACACTCTTCAACCTGTTGGTTTCGCCATAGCACTTTCACGGAGGCAATTTCTTTATTTCTTAACTTTCGGACTTGCTGATCAACAATAGAAACTGGAATCTCTTCATACGTCAATTCCTCATTAACCTCAATTTTCTCAACCGGAACAATGAGTTTCGGATCTCTAACTACTTTCTTCAACATAGACACATGAAACACCGGGTGCACTAATGACATCTCAGGTGGTAGCTCAAGCTTGTACGCCACCTCACCGATCCTCTGAATGATTTTGTACGGTCCGACATACATCGAACTCAATTTCCCTTTCTTACCAAATCGCATTACACCTTTCATGGGGAAAATTTTCAAGAATACCCAATAATCTTCTTTGAACGACAAATCCCTACGGCGAACATCCGAATAGGACTTATGACGACTCTGAACAGTCTTCAACCGCTCCTATTGATCTTAACTTTTTCCATAGCGTGATGCACGAGGTCTAGCCCTATCAACTCTGCTTCCCCAATCTCGAACCACCCAATGGGAGATCTACATCTCCTTCCATATAAAGCCTCGAACGGTGCCATCTGAATGCTAGCATGATAGATGTTATTGTAAGAAAATTCTATGATTGGAAGAGGATCATCCCAGATACCCTTGAAGTCAAGAACACAAGCACGCAACATATCCTCATGCATCTGAATAGTCCTCTCTGCCTGCCCATCAGTCTGCGGGTGAAAGGTTGTACTAAGATTCACCTGAGTACCCAAACCTTGCTGAAATTTCTTCCAACAATTAGCAGTGAATTGTGCTCCCGGATCAGATATGATGGAAACCGGAGTGCCATGCAACCTGACTATTTCTTTGATATATAACTGAGCATACTGTTCCGCTATGTTGGTAGACTTAACCTCAAAAAGTGTGCTGATTTCGTGAGTTGATCCACAATCACCCAAATTGAGTCAAACTTGCGCGGAGTGTGAGGTAATCCTCAAACACGTAAGCCCAGTTCGGCACCACGAAATATTATTTTTCCTTTGCGAAATTTTACGGGGCCTTACATCAACTCTCGGTCAAACCTATCAACCTTCAACTTTTCAACTTTCGGCAAAAATCACCAAACCAATCTACGGACCTCCAAATCCAAATCCGTACATACGCCTAAGTCCAAAATCACCCTACGAAGCTATTGGAACCATCAAAACTCTATTCTAGAGTCGTCTACACAAAAGTCAAACTTCGATCAACTCTTACAACTTAAGCTTCCAACCTTGGTACTAAGTGTCCCAATTCACTTTGAAACCTCCCCGAAACCAAAATAATCACCCCGGCAAATCATATAACCAAAAACACATATATATAAGGCATCAAACAAGGGGAACGAGGCTAAAATACTCAAAATGACCGACCGAGTCGTTACATTCTCCCCTCTTAAACAAACATTCATCCACCAATGGGTCTAGAATCATACCTGGAGTCTCGAAAAGGTGAGGATATCTGCTCCGCAACTCTTGGTCGGTCTCCCATGTAGCCTCCTAGACTGGCTGACTATGTTCTTCGACCTCAACTTTCGAACTTGCCGGTCCAAAATGGCCACCAGCTCTACATCATAAGTCAAATCTCCATCTAACTGCACCGTGATGAAGTCCAAAACATGTGACGGATTACCATAATACTTCCCGAGAATCAAAATATGAAATACTGGGTGAACACCCAATAGACTAGGTGGCAATGCAAGTCTGTAGGCCGCCTCTCCAACTCTCTCAAGCACCTCAAAAGGACCAATATACCTAGGGCTCAACTTGCCCTTCTTCCCGAACCTCATCACACCCTTCATGGGCGAAACTCTGAGTAGAACCTTCTCACCTACCATATATGCAACATCATGAGCCTTCCTGACATAATAACTCTTCTGCCTCGATTGCGATGTATGAAGTCGCTCATGAATAAACTTCACCTTCTCCAAAGCATAGCGGACCAAATCAGTGCCCAACAACCTAGCCTCCCCAAGCTCAAACCAACCCACCGGAGAATGACATCGCCTCCCATATAAGGCCTCATAAGGATCCATCTGGATACTCGACTGAAAGTTGTTGTTGTAGGTAAAATTTGCTAACGAATGAAACTAGTGCCATGAACCTTCGAAGTTAATAACACAGGCACGCAACATGTCCTCCAAGATTTGAATAGGGATGAAATGTTGTACTCATCTCGACCTATGTGCCCAGCTCACGCTACACTGCCCTCCAAAAATGTGACGTAAACTATGTGCCACGATCCGAGATAATAGACACTGGCACACCATGAAGGCGAACAATCTCCTGAATATAAATCTAGGCTAGCTGCTCTGAAGAATAGGTAGTCATAACTGGAATGAAGTGTGCAGACTTGGTCAGTCTGTCCACAACAACCCATACTGCATCAAATCTCCTCAAGGTCCATGGAAGTCCAACTACAAAATCTATCGTGATATAGTCTCACTTTTATTCCAGAATATCAAGCCTCTAAAGCAAACCACCAAGTCTTTGATGCTCGTACTTCACCTGTTGGCAGTTCAAACACCAAGAAACATACTCAATAATATCCGTCTTCATCCTCCGCCACCAATGGTACAGCCTCAAGTCCTGGTAAATCTTTGTGGTACACAGATTAATGGAATACCACGAACTATGGGCCTCCTCAAGTATCAACTCTCGCAACCGATCCAGATTTGGAACACAAATCCAACCTTGCATCCTCAATAGCCCATCATCACAGATAGTAACCTTCTTAGCATCAACATTTTGCATTGTGTCCTTCGGGACAAGAAAGTGGGATCATCATACTGACGCGCTTTGATGCGCTCAAACAAAGAAGACCGTGAAACCACGCAAGCAATAACCCGACTAGGCTCCGAAATATCCAACCTCACACATTGATGGCCAAAGCCCGAACATCTAATGCTAATAGCCTCTCCCCAATAGAAATATAAGTAAGACTCCCCATGCTCTCAGCCTACATACTCAAAGCATCGGCCACTACATTGTCCTTCCTCGGATGATAAAGAATGGTAATATCATAGTACTTTAGTAGCTCTAATCACCTCTATTGCCTCAAGTACAGATGCTTTTTCTTGATTAAGTGTTGTAGACTCATGTGATCTGTGAACACCTCACAAGACACGCTGTAAAGATAATTCTTCCAAATCTGCAATGCTTGAACAAGGCTGCTAACTCAAAATCATGTACAGTTCTTCTCATGGGGAAACCGATGTGAAGCATAAGAAATCATTTTACCCTCATGCGTCAACACACAACCATCGCCAATCCGTGAAGCATCACAATAGACTGTATAAGAACCCGATCCCCAAGATAAAACCAGAACAGGAGTTGTAGTCAAGGCGGTCTTGAGATTTTGAAAGCTCTCCTTACACTCATCAGAACACCTTAATGGGGCACCCTTCTAGGTCAATCTAGTTAAAGGTGCATCAATGGACGAGAAACCATCCACAAAACGGTGATAATACCCGGCAAAACCAAGGAAACTCTGGAACTCAGTAGCAGAAGATGGTCTGGGCCAACATTGATCTACCTCAATGTTCTTCGGATCCATCTTAATCCCCTTAATGGACACCACGTTCCCCCAAAATTCTGCCAAATCAAACCAAAACTCACACTTGGAAAATTTAGCATATAGCTTCTTCTCCCTCAAAGTCTGGAGCACGATCCTCAGATGTTGCTCATGATCCTCCTGGCTGCGTGAATAGACCAATATATCTCAATGAAAACTATGATGAAAGAATCAAGGTACGGCTGGAATACAATGTTCATCAAGTGTATAAAAGATGTTGGGGCATTGGTTAGCCCAAAGGACATCACCAGAAACTCATAGTGACCATAACGAGTCCTAAAAGCTGTATTCAGAATATCTGAATCTCGGATCTTCAACTGATGATACCCCGATCTCAAATCAATATTCGAGAATACACTACTACCCTGAAGCTGATCAAATAAGTCATTAATACGAGGTAATGAGTACTTGTTCTTAATAGTAACCTTGTTCATTTGTCTGTAGTCAATACACATCCTTATAGTACCATCCTTCTTCTTCACAAATAGAACCAGTGCATCCCAAGGTGACACCCTAGGCCTGATGAAGCCCTTATCAAGTAGCTTTTGTAATTGTTCCTTCAACTCCATCACTCTATAATTGCCATGCGATACGGTGAAATATAGATGGACTAAGTGCCCGACACCAGGTCAATACCAAAATCAATGTCCCTATTGGGTGGCACACTCGACAGGTCTGCTGGAAATACATTTGGGAACTCCCTCACTACAAAAACTGACTCAATGGTAGGAGTATCCGCACTAACATCCATCACGAAGGCCAAATACACCAAACATCCCTTCTCAACCATCCGTTGAGCCTTCAAATATGAAATCCCTTTACTAAGGATATGATCCAAGGAGCCTCTCCACTCCAATCTCAGCAACCCCAGCATCCCCAATGTCATAGTCTTAGCATGATAATCAAGAATAGTGTGATATGAAGACAACCAATCCTTACCCAAAATCATGTCAAAATTAATTATGCTAAGCAGTAAGAGATCAACTGTGGTCTGATAACCCCCAATCCACACATGATCAATACACACGGTCCACCATAATATAATCATCCACCGGTGTAGATAAATGAACATGCGTAGCTAATGAATCACGAGGCATATCCAAATAACGAGCAAATAATGACGACATATATGAATAAGTTGAACAAGGGTCAAAGCATCTCTGTGGCAACGAAAACTATACATGTGATCACAGCGTCAGAAGCAACTGCCTCTGGCCTGACGGGAAAAGCATAAATACGGGCCTGACCACCATCTGATTGACCTCCCCCTCTAGGACGACCTCGACCTGTATGACCTCCACCCAAAGCTAGTTGAGCAGGCGGTATAGCAACTAGTACGGGAGTCATAGTCTGGCTTCTCTGCTGCACTGGACCAATGAAATGATGGGGCAATACTTCCTCACATGCCCCAACTCCTCACAATCGTAGCAACCTTAATTTGGGAATGACTGTGGGGGGGAATAACCACTAGTAGCACCCGATGATGAAGAACCTTGAACTGATGGAGCACGATAAGAGCTTTGAGCTAGGAGTGCATTGAATGATGACTGGAGTGGATGTGCAATGTATGCATTATGGATAATTGACAAGCCACAAGGGATATGATGAGCTAGTTGAGCGGGCCTAAAAGGACGGCCTCTACTGTGATGTGACAGACCTACAGACGAGGTACCACCAAAACCACCTGAACCACAGGGCCTCTTGCCCTCTTGCTCCTCATGCTCAAGCCTACGAACCTCCTCCAAGAGCCTAGAAATCTCGACCACCTGATCAAACCTAGCATCCGTCTTGGCCTCTCGAGCCAAACTGTAACGTAGACCATAGTAGAGGCCATCAATGAACCTCATGGTCCTCTCATCTTAGTGGCAACCAACCACTAAGAGATGCGATTCGCATCCTCTGGAGCCAATCGGGAGGTTGAGTCACAGTCATATCTCCCTAGCATAGCTGCTCAATATCTTTATGCAGCTCCTCTCTACGAGTCCGTGGAACAAACTTCTCTAAGAAGAGAACTAAAAATTCATTCCATGTAAGTGGTGCGACACCAACTGGCCTACCAACTCATAAGTCTGCCACCATGTATAGGCTGCCCCTATCAGTTGAATGGTAGTAAAAGAAACTCCACTGATATCCACAATACCTGCGGTACAAAAAATGCGAAGACATCGGTCTAGAAAATCCTGAGCTACCTCTGACTCTCCTTCACTGAACTCGGGCGGATCAAGCTTCCTAAACCTGTACAACATCCTCTACTCCTCATCAGTCATAGGTGGACCAACTTCAGCCCGAGCAGCAATATCTAACTGAATTGGTAACATCCCTGGTGTCTAATAACCCTGAGCTAGCTGCTCCGATATATGGGTGGTGGGAGTCTGGTCTCCTCCCCTAGCCTATGAGGTACCTGGTACGACTGGTAACATGCCCTCCTGAGCCAAGATCTTTCACACTCTTAAGATCTGGGCCAATGCCTCCTCAAGACCAGGAATAACAATAGGTATTGTCGGTGTCTGAGTAGGTCCTACCGACTCAACAGTAATTGGAGCCTGCTCCTCTACCAGAGCAACTGATGGCTCCACAAGCGTTGCTCTAGCTGCAGTGCGAGCCCCAACTCGGACTCTACCTCAGCCCCGGCCTCTCGCAGCCCTGACTGGTGGTATTGGTGCATGATTAGTTGATCGTGTCCTCACCATCTTCGAGAATATAAAAGAATAGAGATTGAGACTTCGGAATTAACAAATCCGTACGACAAGAATGCAAGAAAGTAAAGTTTCCTAATAGTTTGGTAGCCTCTCGAAGATAAGTACAAACGTCTCTGTACTAATCCAAGAGACTCTATTAAACTTGCTCATGACTCGTGAGATCTAAGAAACCTTGCTCTGATACCAACTTGTCACGACCCAACTCCCACCGGAGCCGCGACGACACCTAACTCTGCTTGTTAGGCAAGTCAACAGTTTGGCAATAACAACGAATTCGATAAAATAGTAGTTAATAATCTCAAGAGCATAAATATCATGAAATAACTATGAAACAACAGTAATACCACTACAACAATCTTAATGATCTGGTGTCAATGAGTACATTGGCATCACTGAATGTCAAAATACAAGACCAAATCCTCAATACAACTATTTCAACAATAGAATAGTAATAACAAAAATAAATGAAAGAGAACTTCAAGGTTTGCGGATGACATAGAAGCTACCTCATAGTCTCTCGAAAGTTGCTACCAACACAAATCTAGCAATCATCGCGTCAAAGGAAATAATATAAATAAATAACTCAATGATATCATGTTTAGCTCGCTCACATTACAGGAATTTAGACATGCTTTCCAAGTATAACAGTTAAAGCCCGACATAGATAAAATATTTCATTTACAATCTAGCATGAGAAAAGTACGTCTCTATGCCTACATATCAAATATACATGTCAATTCAATATCATCACAGTGAAACCATCAAGAATAACAACACTTAGCACGCTCACAGTGCCTGGCACAAGGCCCCTCACCGACACACATAACTACACTCAGCACTGTATGGGTGTTTGGCATAAATGCCCCTTACTAAAGCACGTGTATATATCATTGTGCCTGCGCTCACTAAAAGTATCAGACTTCGGAGGGGCGGATCCTGGCCCAAGTGCTAATTAAAATCATATAGCCCAATAGTGGGGCCTGGTGCACACGTTGCACTAAATCAAAGACACACTTAGCCCAATATGAGCCTGGCGTAAACGTCAACTCAAATCAATACCACATCGGCTCTATGGCCCAAGTTCAGTCATCAACCGCTCAAGTCTTAGTTAACCACAACAAACGGTTCTCAATTCGACAGTGTTGCACATATGAGGCATCAACAACATGTGAAGAATCAAATGAGAAAGTACTAAGACGTAGCTATCATACACGCATATAGAATCATGACTGAGAGTATGTGTACAATTAAGGAAAATAGCTCAGAAACAGAAAGAATAACCTAGACATGATTTCTAACATGAACCAGAACTCAAATAATCATACCGGTTTGGACAATATGGATATAATAAAGTATGATAGTAAAACAAGTTCGGTAATAGTCTAAAGTCCACATGGATCATGAATATTCCGGTGCACGCAGGCACGCCAGTCACCTAGTACTGCGTCACCCCAACACATCTCATATAACGTAGTTCTCACGGTTAATTACCCTCAAATCCAAGCTTAAATATGTTACTTACCTCAAAATGTACAAATCAAACTCAAAAAAAGCCCTTCCCACCGGAATCACCTTCCGAGCGACTCGAATCTAGTCCAAAACAACTTAATATCATCAATAAGAGCCATAGGAAAACATCCCACAAAAATAAAGCTAATGTCTTTAATAAAAATTGAAAAGTCAACCTAAATTCCGAACACTCATTCGGATACGAGTCCAACCATACAGAATCATCCAATTCCAACCACAAATTGACCCTCAAATCACCAAATCTCACTCTCCAATAACATATTCAAAAATCCCCAAATCCCACCTTGAATCCTCATAAATTAGGTCTAATAATCAATGGGTAATCAATATCTAACACAAAAATTGAGTCAGGATCACTTACCTCTTCAATTGTGAGGAAAAGCACTCCAAATATCGCCCTAAACCTAGCTCCACAAATCCAAAAATGAGGAAAACACTCAAACCCTCAATTATAAAACCTGTCTAGCAATATCGTACCTACTGTCACTTAGCCGCTTTTGCGGCACAAGGGATGTATCTGTGAGACTAGCCAAATGCCCAACCATCCGCTTATGCGGTCATACTCCTGCACCTGCGCGCTCGCCCCTGTGGAATACTTCCATATATGCGATCTCTGCTCCTTCAGCCAAACTCCGCTTCTACGGACCCCTCCTCACAGAAGCGCATCCGTTTCTGAAGAATATACCAACTAATCCCAAAATATAACACAAACATACTCAAGGCGTCAAGTCACACACAACAACATCAAACCCACGAATCGCACCTCAATTCAAGCCTAATGAACTTTCAACTTCCAAAACTCATGCCGAACCATATCAAATCAACTCCGAATGACCTCAAATTTTGCAAGAAAAGTCTCAAATGACACAACAGACCGATTCCAGCTCCCGGAACCAAAATTTGAACCCGATATTATCAAATTCAACTCTCGGTCAAACTTATCTACCTTCCAAACCTTCAACTTTCCTGCTTTCGCGAAAACGAACCAAACCAACTTACGTACTTCCAAATCCAAATTCGGATATACGCCTAAGTGTAAAATCACCATAAGAAGCTATTGGAACCATCGAAACTCCATTTTGGATTCGTCTACACAAAAGTCAAACTCTGGTCAAGTCTTACAACTTAAGCTTCCAACCTTGGGACTAAGTGTCCCTACTAACTCTGAAACTTCCTCGAAACCAAACCAATCACCCTGGCAAGTCACGTAACCACAAACACACATATATAAGACATCAAATAGGGTGAACATGGCTAAAATACTCAAAATGACTGACATGTCATTACAATAACCTATACATAACATTACAAGCTATTGGTGCACAACTGATACCGAGTACGCAACATCGCATATGAATCGAAGAGAAAGAAATTGAAGATTTAGGCTCCAATGTGGAACAAAGTCGCAGAATAAGGATAAGAAATAAAGAGAAGTTTCCTAGGTTCTCAGTAACCTCTCCAAGATAGGTATGGACGTCATCATACCGAACCGCAAGAATTTACTAGACATTGATCATGACTCGTAGAACCTATGAACCTAGAGATCTGATACCAAAGTGTCACGACCCGAAATCCCACCAAGTCGTGATGGCCCCTAATACAACCTGCTAGGTAGGCCAAACAATATAAGATACAACTCTAACAAGAAATCATCAATAAATATTATATAAAACTGCAAAGAATTAATACAAATATCCTAAGGACTGGTAGTACAACTCGTGAGCAGCTAAAAATAAGAATACAACTCTAGTTTGAGGAGAGATACATCATCTGTTTGAAAATTACATAAACAAAAATATAAGTCATAAACTACCACGAATAAATGGTAGCTTGTATATGGAACATAGATACTTCATCAATGATAGGCTTCGTCTCCCACAACAACTCAGCTCCAAAATTCGCACGCAAGGTTCAAAAATATAGTATGAGTACAACCGACCCCATGTACTCAATATGTATCTTGATAACCTCAGTGAAGTAGTGACAAAGATTTTAAGTCAAAAAGACATTCACTTTATATAATCAGTGCAGCACAATAACATGTATACTATAGAGAAATATCAAAGAAGCATTCACAAAATAACGAACATCAATAACAAAGGTGCACAAATGAAGTATAAACAGTAAGCATGATTTTCAAATTAAATAGGTCAAAGCAATACAACTTGCACCCATCCCGCATACGAATGAATATGCACCTAGAAAGTTTTACTCGAATACTTCAATATGATGTAAAGTGTATATGCTTGGCAACGATCCAATTACATATCAAATTCTAAATGGCATTTACATGAGAATCTTTACATGAGTCAAACATGTCAAGGTAGGATGATGACTCTATTTTTACATCAATCTGATACTTTCTAAGAGTCCAACAACTCATTAACAAGTCCTATGCATGTATAATGCATCAACTAGCATATATAAAAGATAGGTATGCATAAAGTATGTAAAAAAGATTGAATATTCACAAAGGATTCACTTGAACCGTCAAAGCATCTACCTTTATGCTCAATAACTTATCACATAGGATCCCACTGTAAGGCCCCATAAAATGTCGCCAAGGAATTTAAGGTTTCGTTGTGACGAGGCAGGCTAATGGGTTTGAGGATTGTAGTAAACGAGCTACAGTACAAACTTTTTGGGTTGAAGAATGCATGAAGTGTTCATGGGAATTTTTGGCAGAAGAAGGTGATTCTGCGATCAATTTCGTGACCGCAAAATTGTTTCGCGGACCGCATAAGCATCGCAAAGTGGAACAGAAAATGGGCAAATTTTGAAAAACAATTCTGCTGGCTGCAAAATGATTCGGCGGGCCGCATAACCATTCTGCTGACTGCATAATCATTCTGCTAGCATATAAAAATTTAGTTGCCCACATAATGATTCTTCTGGCCATATAATGGATTCTGCTGCCCACATAACGATTCTGCTACCACATAATTGCATCACATAATTGACTTCGGGGGTTATTTTTGAAAATTTTCTTATCCGACCCTATTTGGATATAAGGCCTTAGGGGGTCATTTTAGAAGGAAAGATCTGGTATTTTAGAGAGAAGAGAGATCTATTCTACAGAGAGAAGGGACGACATCAACATCTTCATACTTCAAATTCTTGATCATGCTTTGGAGATTCATGGGAGAAATCCACAAGATCTTCATCAAATAGGTAAGGTTATACTCCCTAGCCCTAAATTTCGTGATTTGGACTTAAAGTAGGTAATGAGAAATGTGATTCTTGGGTATGAGAGTTGTTATCTATGCATACATGTAGCTATAAGGATGGTCAGAAGGTAATTAAGCAAATATGAGTAAACTCTTGGTATGAAATGGGTTGTGGAGTGAAGGAAATCTTGTAGAAGAACCTTGTGGTAAAATTTGCACACCTAGTGTTTGATAAAATGATCAAATGAACTGAAACCATGAATATCTTCCTAATTTATGTTCAGTTTTGTTATGTCTCAAAATAGATTGGGATTACTAGGATTGCCGGAACATTATAGTAATTTAAGGAAATCTCAAAGCAAGGTATGTTGGCTAAACTTATCTCTTGGAATCGAATTCCATAATGTCCCCGTAAGCTTCAAGTATGGTTGGTTCAAGTTCCTAATTCCCATGTTCCGAGTTGTTCTTAATAAATTTGATTATCATGATTAAACAAAGTGTTGAAAGTTATGTATTCAAAACGTGCTCCGAATGTTCCTATCACATTATGTTATCTTTCGGGAATGTGTTCACGAATGACATGTGTATTAAAATGTTATGGCTTTGAGAAGTGTTTCAAATGAAGGTTATGATGCCAAATTGTGTGAGAAAAACTCGATGTGCTTAAGACTCTTAATTGCTCATATGTGTACCTAAAGTCTTGATTTGAAATGCATTATTGTTGATAATCTATAAAGATGCTTGAAAGTGAAAGACGTGGGTTGAAGATATAAAGTGTGGCCATCGTGCCAATTATGAAAGTTATACTTGTGGCCAATGGTTCCAATAAAATGAAATGATGTCACAAACATTATGGAATGAACCCGGATTCAACTGTTTCAAAATGACTTCAAAAATAGATTTGCCTAAGAGCTTATGTACTCGAGCCATGCCCAAATGTATCCTTTTTAACTAATGCTATACTTTGTAAGTATTGCCAATGTGTTTTAAGCTCTTATATTCATGAGTTGAAATTATGCATTGCCCTTTTGGGGGAAAGGTATTTCAAGAATAAATGGTGTGTTACTCGTTTATGATTTTAACTTGCGCTTTGATTTCCAATCATTTTACTCAATTTCTTGGACAGAGATTCACTGTGTTTAAAGTCTTCATTACAAATAAACTTAAAATTGTGATTTTCGGAATATTCTATATGTTGATCTTTATGATGATGATCCTTGAAAGTAAAGAAATGAAGTGTGGAATATGAAATACGGCCATTGTGCCATGAAAGAAGAATCATATATATGGCCAATAGAGCCAATAAAATGATGATGTTGTAAGTGGTTGAAAGTACTAATGAATGTAAATATGGTGTGAAAGTTTACGAGGTAAATGCAATTGTATTTATGTTTCACTTGTATGAAAATAAAAAATATTTTTGGGAGTATCGTTAGTCACCGAGGAAGGGTAGGTGAGAACAACCTAACCCCGAAACTACATGTGTCAGTGTAGAAGTGCATTATGATTATTTCCCTTATTTGGGATGAGATTGATATGATAAGAATATTCCCCTTAATTGGGATGAGATGATTGCTAGCAAAAGGGTGATGCCAATCCACATGGCATTGTGGTGAGATGACCTAGCCGATCGGGTCAAGATCGGATGCCATGCCGCACACATGGTGGCGATTGTGATTGTGATTACACCTCTTCTATTTTGAAAAAGGACATTTAGCTTTACATACTAGTACTATTCCATATGCACTAACGTCCCTTTTGCCGGGAGCGCTGCATCTTTAATGGATGCAGGTGGTTCATTAGAGGGCATCTTTGGATCTCGTTAGCAGTTACTCTCTATTCAGCAGGTTTTGGTGAGCCCTAATCTATTCCGAGCCTAATGTCATTTGATGTTGTACATTGTGTTATGAGGTATAGTCGGGGCCTTGTTGCCGGCACTTCCATTCTTCTCTTTTGTTGTACTTAGAGGCTCTGTAGACAGGTTGTGGGTGGTGTTTTATGTTGGGAATTGAACTAGAAGTGTTGGTATTTGGCAAATATGTTTTTCATTATGTCTATAAACTAGTAATATTTTAGAAATTTTAAATGAAGCTACTAATGGTAATGAAATTGGTGTTGTTTATGAAATCCTTTCACTGTTTAATTAATGGAGTACATCTCCACTCTATTCATGGGCAAGGTCAGGTAGAAAGTATCTAGCAGGCTTGCTTGACCGGGTTATCTCAGTTGTGCTCCAGTCACGCTCCCCTAGGTCAGGGCATGACAAACTTGGTATCACAGCCTAAGGTTTTAAAGTTTCCTAGGATATCTCGAAGCCGTGTCTAGTAGAGTCCTTCTTATCGGTGTGTTGTCGACCACATCTATAATTAGGAGGCTACTTGGACATTTAGCAATGTCTCCCTTCTTTGATACTCCAGGTTGTGCGATAGAGCTTAAGATAGAAAGCTAATTTCCTCGGCATATCTCATTTTCCAGATGAGTAAACCATGAATTCAAGGCAGCAAAGAGGGATTGAAAGAACTAGTTACTAAGGGAGGTGTTATTATCCTTATTAATGTTACCGTACCACCAGGTCATGTGGTGAGAGAACGTAAGAAACAAAAGAGGGTTGTTTGTACCAATAAGCAGGAATGTTTGATTTGTAAGAAGCGCTACTTGGGGACATGTTGGATGACTATTGAAATATGTTATGGCTGTGAAAAGAGGGGGTACAAGAAGAACAAATGCCTTAGGTTGGGTACACCCATACCAGTCTCCCCGATATGCGGGAAGGCACATTTGGCGTTGTGTTGTAAGTATGCTCAGGAATGTGTTAGGGGTGGAGGGCTTGGGCAATTCCAAAGGCCCACATAGCAATTTGGTACAAAGATTGTTACTCCCACCGTGAAGGCTTGGAGGAAGGATAAAGGGGATGCTTATGGAGTATACAAAAAGGGTAAAAGTCAGGTCAGTAGGGCGAGTCAGTTTAACGGACCTCATCCCCGTTGTGTGAACTGTAGGAGATATCATTCGGGGGTTATATCACTATGGTACCAATGCATGTAATGGATGTGGAGTTGAGGGGCATCAGTTAAGGTACTGCCCTGTCAACCTAAAATCACCAAGTAAGTCACTCCTTGCTATATCATTGTATATGTACATCCATATTGAAGAGACTCCATCAACATGGTCTTAACAAGATGCTGAATCACAAAACATTGCATGTACTTACTTTCTGAACGAGACGCATTATTCGAGAAGTCTCTTTATCACAATTCTCTTACAACTTTTTGTGGGATTGAGCTCTATAATTATGTCCTTGAATTGAGTTATAACTCTAGGCTAATATTTCCCACTTGCTTCCCTAATATTCTCAACAAGGGACTATATCTGATGAATTTCTTATAGAACCTTCTAATTCAAATGGATAACATATGCTCACTTGTATCTGTGCGCACACCATCATAATACTTACCTACATGGCATCGAATCCAATGTAAAGCAGCCTAGTGCTGAGATCCTTCTTGAGCCACTCTTTCTCTCTCCGGTGTATGTGGCTCCTATGGTTTGAACACTCGCTTTACTCCTTTGTGGATATTATCATGAAACCTTTTCACTGTCTAGTAACATGAGAGCATATCTTAGCACATATCATATGTGTACTTGTCAATTGAAAGGGGTCACTTGTCCGCATAAAGTTCCTCTGAAACTTGGGATCGTCACAAATTTGTCATAGGAATATCTATTGTTTGCCCATCTTAGTATAACTTTCATGTCCACCTAGATCATACCTCACTGAGTAACTCACTTTGTTCCTGGTATTGTAGTTGCCCACGAAGTGGCTTGGTATTTCAGCGTGAGAGTTATTATGGCAGAAACATGTCTAGCTCATAGCAAAGTGTTCATTCTCTCTAACCAAAACATGGTTTCATCCCAATGTTAATATTCCTAGCTACATGGTTTCTCTCATATGTGGTTGAAAGTAAGTAGACTTACCGCGACCTTTCCCTCCAAACTTCAGGTGGATGTTTAAAAATTCTAGCACATATCATGAGCATATTCATTTGAAAGACAAATTTGTCGTATCTCTAGTCCTCTCATATAGTATCAACTATCGGGAAAGGGTTAAGCTGTCAGAATGATAATAATCTCTCAAGTGTTCAACCTCTATTTCAACCTCGTGAACTTGTGGCATAGATTCCTTGTGTCAAATACTGTTAAGAGCGTAATGGAACTTCATGTATTTTGAAACCAATATCACATTCAGGGTGCTAGAATATTCTCATTTTGAGTTAAGCTGATTTTCCCTACGCTCTAGGAGGAGACTGGTGTCACGTACTTAGCTATTTTACTATGGCTGTACAAGGCATATATGGAATGAAACAATTGTTACTGTCCCTTTTCATAACTCATCGTCTTCCAAGAATAACTCATGCTAATGTCCTTATCCTCCCGATCATGCCTCCCATATATCACATGTCTAGAATGCCTCACTTGGTTTTACATCTCAGGGTCATGTACATGGTTCCTACATTATCAATGCCTATTAGGCAACTCTATGCCTCATTTGTTGAACCAATGATGTCACCACAACGAATAATCACGTATGCGCTATTAGTAGTAACCTTCACATCTCTTAGGATATAACTTCCTGAAGTGCGTGCTCAACACATTGATAAATTCTTAAACAATTCCAGCTCCATCTCGAACCCCATTGTTCCTCCTTGTATTAGATATATGGGGGCTAAAGGTTCAAACATGTCACAAAAGGAGCATCATCCTATGATCAAACATGTTGGGTAGGAAACTTTATGGCCATCTTCATGCTAGCACATCTTAGAATAATTGATGAAGGTCGCCAAAGGTTTAATTTGGGTAGGAAACTTTATGGTCATCTTCTCCATAAAGATATTATGTGAATTTCTAATAAAGGTAAAGTATGTGTAGTCATATTAGGCCTTATAGAACCCGGAAGGAAATAGGTCAAACTATGATTATGATGTTTCCCCATCGTTGCCCTCCATGCACCCAATGCATCATGTATCTAGGTTCTAGAAGTTAGTTGGAAATCCTTTTTCGGTCCCTCCGGTGGAGGCTATTGAAGGTAAGGTTAATGGGTAATTGACTTATGAGAGGTACCTAATTGTCATCCTTGTTAGACAAGTCCGGGAGTTGAGATTGGCTTTGTCAAGTGCCATGGCACAATCTATGAGTCGAGAAGGTCACCTTGAAGGACAAAAGTGTTGTGGAAAGAATGTATTCTCAATTGTTTGTATAGACAGATGGTTGTGGTTCGAAAGGTACTTTCTATGTGTTATGATTCAAATATGTGCAGTTCATGTCCGTATACCACTTTTGATAATATAACACCTGTAATGATAAGATTAGTGTTGTTGATATATATTGTGATGCTTTGATGATTTATGGATGTATTGTTAGGGTGGTTTTGGTGATTCTCTACCAGGTGGATAGGCCCAATTACAGGGGAAACTCTGCCGAAATTTCTGAGAAATTTTGGAGTTAGTCCAAATTTGGGAGCTTGAGTTGTGTGAGAAAAGAGATAAGTTATGTTAAGTGTTTGGGGCGGACTCTACCTTTTATTCGAGGATGAATGATCCTAAGTGGGGGAGAATGTAAGGTCCCATAAAATTTCGCCAAGGAATTTAAGGTTTCGTGGTGCCGAGGAAGGCTAATGGGATTGAGGATTGTAGAAAACGAGCCACGGTACAAACTTTTTGGGTTGAAGAATGCACTGAAGTGTTGATAGAAATTTTTGGCAGGAGAAGGCAATTTTGCGGTCAATTTCGCGACCACATAACTGTTCCGTGGACCGCATAAGCATCACAGAGTGGAACAGAAAATGGGCAAATTTTGAAAAATGATTTTGCGGACCACATAACCATTCTGCTAGCTGCATAATCATTCTGCTGGCATAATAAAAAATTTGCTGCCCACATAATGATTCTGTTGGCCACATAATCGATTCTGCTGCCCACATAACGATTTTTCTACCACATAATTGACTTCGATGGTCATTTTTTGAAATTTTCTTATCCGACCCTATTTTGATATAAGGCCTTAGGGGGTCATTTTAGAAGGAAAGATCTGATATTTTAGAGAGAGGAGAGAGCTATTCTAGAGAGAGAAGGGAGGGCACCAACATATTCATGCTTCAAATTCTTGATCAAGCTTTGGAGATTCATGGGAGAAATCCACAAGATCTTCATCTAATAGGTAAGGTTCTACTCCCTGGCCTTAAATTTCGTGATTTGGACTGAAAGTAGGTAATGAGAAATGTGATTCTTGGGTATGAGTGTTGTTATCTATGCATACATGTAGCTATAAGTATGGTGGGAAGGTAATTGAGCTAATATGAGTAAACTCTTGGTATGAAATATGTTGTGGAATGAAGAAAATCGTGTGAAGAACCTTGTGGTCAAATTTGCACACCTAGTGTTTTATAAAATGCTCAAATGAGCTAAAACCATGAATATCTTCATAATTTATGTTCAATTTTTTTATGTCTCAAAATAGATTGGGATAACTAGGATTGCCGGAACATTATAGTAATTTAAGAAAAGCTCAAAGCAAGGTATGTTAGCTAAACTTCTCTCTTAGGATAGAATTCCATAATGTCCCTGTAAGCTTCAAGTATGGTTGGTTCAAGTTCCTAATTCTCAAGTTTCGAGTTGTTCCTAATATATTCAATTATCCAGAGTAAACAAAGTGTTGAAAGTTATGTGTTCAAAACGTGTTCTGAATCTTCCTATCACATTATGTTATCCTTCGGGAATGTGTTCACGAATGATATGTGTATTAAAATGTTATGGCTTTGAGAAGTGATTCAATGAAAGTTATGATGCCAAATTGTGTGATAAAAACTCGATGTGCTAAAGACTCTTAATTGCTCATATGTGTACCTTAAGTCTTGATTTGAAATGCATTATTATTGATAATCTATAAAGATGCTTGAAAGTGAAAGAAGTGGGTTGAAGATATAAAGTGTGGCCACCGTGCCAATAATGAAAGTTATACTTGTGGCCAATGCTTCCAATAAAATAAAATGATGTGACAGACGTTATGGAATGAGCCTTGATTCAACTATTTCAAAATGACTTCGAAAATAGATTTTCCTAAGAGCTTATGTGCTTGATTCATGCCCAAATGTGGCTGTTTTAACTAATACTATGCTTTGTAAGTATTGCCAATGTGTTTTAAGCACTTACATATTTATGAGTTGAAATTGTGTATTGCCCTTTTGGGGGTAAAGTATTTCAAGAATAAATGGTGTGTTACTCATTTATGATTTTAACTTGCGCTTTGATTGCCAATTATTTTACTCAATTTCTTAGATAGAGATCCACTGTGTTTAAAGTATTCGTTACAAATGAACTTAAAGTTGTGTTTTTCGAAATATTCTATATGTTGATGTTATGATGATGATCCTTGAAAGTAAAGAAATGGAAGTGTGGAATATGAAATACGGCCATTGTGCCATGAAAGAAGAATCATATGTATGGCCAATAGAGACAATAAAATGATGATGTTGTAAGTGGTTGAAAGTACTAATGAATCTATATATGGTGTGAAAGGTTATGAGGTAAATGTAATTGTATTTATGTTTCCCTTGTATGATAATCAAAAATATTTTTGGGAGTATTGTTAGTCACTGAGGAAGAGTAGGTGGGAACAACCTAACTCCGAAACTACACGTGCCGGCGTAGGAGTGCATTGTGATTATTCCCCTTATTTGGGATGAGATTGATGTGATAAGAATATTCCCCTTAATTGGGATGCGATGATTTCTAGCAAAAGGGTGATGTCAATCCACACGACATTGTGGTGATATGACCTAGCTAATCGGTTCGAGATCGGACGCCATGCCGCACACATGGTGGTGATTGTGATTACACCTCCACCCGCACACATTGGGGTGAGGCGGAAGGGTCGCTTTGTATAGAATTTGTTGTGACTGGATGTCTCTGGTGAGACGGCTTAGCCGATCTGGCTGAGATCGAACTACGTGCTAAAAGTATGGTGGTATTGTGATTGGATGTCTTTTGTGAGATAGCTTAACCGATCGGGTCGTGATCGGACTTCGTGCTAAATTCACGGTGGTATATCGGTACTAAAGATCTCCAAACCAAAAATTACATTATCTTCGTATTTTGCTTATCATCTTCACAGTATTATCTTTGTATTTTGAAAATTGTTATGTTTTAACTTGGCATTTTGATATCATTGATCGTGTCTTAATGTTTCCATGGTCTTCCTTTCTTATATTGGCATTCTATTTTGAAAGAGTACATTTAGCTTTGCTTACTAGTACTATTCCATATGTACTAACGTCCATTTTGTCGAGGGCACTGCATCTTCAATGGATGCAGGTGGTTCATCAGAGGGCATCTTTAGATCTCGTTAGCAGTTACTCCCTATTCAGTAGGTTTTGGTGAGCCCTACTCTATACCGGGCCTGATGTCATTTGATGTTGTACGTTGTGTTATGAGGTATAACCGGGGCCTTGTTGCCGGCACTTTCATTCTTCTCTTTTGTTCTACTTAGAGGCTCTGTAGACAGGTCGTGGGTGGTGTTTGATGTTTGGAATTGAACTAGAAGTGTTGGTATTTGGCAAATATATTTTTCATTATATCTATAAACTTGTAATATTTTGAAAATTTTAAATGAAGCTCCTAATGGTAATGAAATGGGTGTTGTTTATGAAATCCTTTCAATGTTTAATTAATGGAGTACATCTCCACTCTCTTCATGGGAAAGGTCGGGTAGAAAGTACCTAGCAGGCTTGCTTGACCGGGTTATCTCGGTTGAGCGCTGGTCGCGCTCCCCAAGGTCGGGGCGTGACACCCACATCACAATCAACTAGAAACCCGTCGGTTTCTCACAAACTGCATTTACGCCATCGATAGAGAAATATGATAGAGCGATCCTAAGGGGATGGATCCATATTCACACGTTGCATGGACTAAGCCTCGTGCTCTATACAACATAAACATCATGCTACAATAATATCAATATCAACATAATAGCATGGTAAAGACTCCGGGCCAAAATAATATCACATCAAAGTTGTTGCACGACAAAGACCTTGTGCCAAATCAATAAAATATCACAATATCCGCACAGCAAAAATATCGTGCCATAACCTCAGTCCATATCCGAGAATCATATGCAGTGATGTATGCATATGAATAAGAAGTAAGCACATATAATGCATATGGATAGAGAATAACCATTCATAGATGTATGCATGTATACAAGGGATGATCCCTAGATAGGATATATGCCTCTACGTAACCATGCATGGATGTATGCATGTATACAAAGGATGATCCCTGGATAGGATGTATTCCTATATATACGTATGACCACATAACCAACATGTAATACATCATCCAAATAATCATCATACCCAAATAAGCATCAAAAGCTATTCCATAGTCTTTAACGTGGGTAAGGAAACTCAAGTATTCATACATCAATTTAAAGCATAACACAAAAATAACAAGTACGAGTGTGCCTTCATAATATACGGGTGACTATGTCTAAAGAAATTATAACAAAATGGTCTCAAGAATAGTTCATCAAGCTAAAAATAAGGTACCATTAGCCTCAACATTCACTCTAGCATGATTTATTGTGCTCACGTAGTCAATCAATTAACTAAAATATAGAACAAGTAGAACACACAACCAAATAAGGCATAAAGTAGTCTAGAATCTACTCCGAGCATGAATACCCATGGCACATGTATATACGCTCGTCAAATCATATATACATCGTCCCCAATTGAAGCAAAAAATAACAATTATTAGGAAAAATTCCCTTAATCAAAGCTAAGCAAGACACTTACCTCATCTGGGCTAGTCCAATGCTCCAAAATCACTTTTTCTTGATAAATTGCCTCCAACCGGCTTGAATCTAACCAAACATCATCTAAGGTAGTAAACTAATGACATAGGAAGCAATTCCAATCAATAAAGTTTGAACCTTTGAAGAATTTCCAAAGAGTAAACAAAAGTCAACCCAGGCCTGTGTATCCAAAATTGGAAACCAATACTTAATCCCGATGACCATAAACTGCCAAGTCCAAAAATGTGATTAGATTTCAAAATGGACTCCAAATCGGTACTCAAATCCTCAAAATATACTCTCTTAAAGTGCAAACAAACCCCCTAATTTCATCTCAAAAATTCATATTTTGGGTGTTCGTAATTCATGTAGATTCTTACAATAATACCAAAAATGAGTAGAAATCACTTACCCCTTAACCTTGTATAAAAATCTCCAAGCAAAATCGCCTCTCTCCAAGTCTTGGGTTCAAAATATGGGAGACTGAGCAAAAGTCCCGACATTCCACTTAAATTATACTGCCCAACTATACTCATCGTGATCGCGAAAGGCCGCTCGCGAAAGGCCAAATGCAGCTCCTAGCTCCAGCTCCTCTACACGAACGCGATGCTAGCAATGCAAACGCGAAGACCAACACTACCAAGCCTAGGCGAACGCGATAATCACTCCGCGAACATGAAGGCAAAACCTTGCGCTTGACTACGCTTCTTCACAAACATGGTCCAGCGTATGCGAACGTGAAGCATCTGACCACCAATGTTCGCAAATGCAGCCCGTAATTACGAACGTGAAGAACCAAAGCCCCTCAGCCTTAAATTACCTTCCTCGATCCCAAGACATGCTCTGCGTTCGCGGTGAACCACTAACACCAGCAAAATCTGTAGCTCCAAACTTGACCAAAATGATCTGAAACCACCCTGAATCACACCCGAGCCCCTAGTGTCCCCGTCCAATCATAATTACAAGTCCAAATACATTATCCAAACATATCCAAAGGCTCAAAACACTATAAATAACATCAAAACAAAGAATGGAAGAACAAATCATTCTCTTAACTTTCAAACATTAAAACTTCGTTGAATGCATTCGAATCACACTTAGACATTCCAAATCATAACCAAACTATGCATACAAGTTTCAGTCAACCAAATGAACCTATCCAAGGTCTCAAAACCACAATAGGAGTGTGATAATACCAGAGTCACCTCCCAGTCAAACCCATGAATTCTTCAATTCTTCAAATTGCCAACTTTTGACAAATAGACCCCAAACCTTATAGGAACCTACAAATCAAAATTCAAACATAGACCAAGTCCAAAATTACCATACGAACCTATTGGAATCATCAAATCACTAATCCGAGATCATTTGGATAAAAGTCAAACCTTGATAAACTCTTCCAACCTAAAGCTTCAAAATTGACAATCACTCTATCAAATCAATCTGAACTTTATGAATATCATAACCAACCACACATGCAAGTCATAATAGATTATATGCAGCTACTCAAGGCCTAAGACCACCGAACGGAATGCAAAATCTCAAAAGGACCAATCGGATTGCTACAATTTTCGTGTGTACAAGCTTGGAAACCAACTGTCCAATTTCTTTTGTAGTCTTTGAAGACTCCCCCTAGAGCACCTCAATTCTTGATTTATTTGAAGGCACAATCAATGTTCAATTTCTAGCAATTGTGATGGGGCCTATTCTAGCGAATATCAGTAGATCGCTTTGCAATATGCACCTCATCATTTTCACATAAATATTTATATCCCAAGGCATACTACATAACGTTACAAAGCTTAAGCGATAGCGAAGTGTTATTATGGTTATTATCATCTTATTGACCCATGTGCCCCATATAATAAAAGGAAACAGATCCTTCCATTCGATATATTGGGTAGGGATGTTTTGAAGTCCCTCTAAAAGAGTAGCCAATGGGTATGATTATGAAAGTTGTTATGTTGAAAACCAAGAGTGTTCTAGAAATTCTTAATTATGGGACATTCAATGAAAATATGAAGGATTGTTTCCTCTGTACTTCTGCACATAGGGCATATTGGATTAATATTAATGCTCAAAACGACCGGTCAGGTCATTACATTCTCCTCCACTTAAACATATATTCGTCCTTGAACGTGCCAAGAGTCGTTCCAAAGCCATCAAATAGTTGTATAAACTTTTCATACATATACCCATGAGTGATCCCACATCACCTCAACCTATATAAGTCTGACAACATAATCTAATCGAAGATCTTTGCCTCAACCTTAGCTCAAAACCCTTAGAACCCAATTTCCAACTTTCAAAATTCACTATAATACCAGATTCTCGCATCTATACGATGTATAAGTCTGAATCAAGCAGTATCAAGCCGTAACCATATCCCAAGTATAATCACATTATATTCCATGTTGCACCCTATGTTGCACAAGTCAAAACAAGATTCAACTAGTGGTTTCACATGGTGATGATAAAAGAGAGTCGCCACCTAATATTTAAAGGTATATTAGGGTAGCTATTTAATTATTAAGATAACTATCCTATTAGTCTGCTAACCAGTGAGATTTTGGGTAAAGGTTCTTGTTCTTATAATGGTAAGGTGTTAAGCACCCCCTAGAATCGACCTAAGGTAGCTCCATATGACTTAGACTAGGTTTGGGGAATTTAAATGTCTATATCTTACTTAACTAGTGTTTACAAATATACGGCTTACCTTATGTTATATTTTAAAACCTATCAATTTTTAAACAGAAGTGGTGTATATGCTTTGAAAAGGTGTAAATTTTATTTAAGAGAAAAAGCCTTTGAAAATGTCTATATAATTGATAGAGTGCTTAGAAAAAATGGGTTTATGACACTTACTTTACTAATAGAATGGGGTTAAGTTTAAAACATTTGATTTTTGAAATAAAGTGGCTATTTGTGTAAAGAAGAACTATTCGGAAGTGTGGTTTAGATATACCTTGAAATTTCGATTTCGAATCTCATATTCAAATTTGAAGAAATCATTTGAAAATCCTTAATTGTAGCAGCGTTTGTTTGATTTGCAGAAATAGCCTGCTTTTGGAAATCATTTCTTCTTTTTGGTTTTCTTCCTGTTGACTTTTGCAAATCTATTTTAGTTTCAGAAACTTCATGAAAATTGTTAGTAAGAATAAGAATCGAATAACATAAGTGATTAACAATTAGAATTATTTACTACTAAGATGCAATACCTTTATTTTTACCTATGTCTTTAGGGATTTCCTAGGTTGTTAATATAACTCAAGGAAATAAAGCAAGACATTCAATCAATATCGTCAGTGTTGATACATATAAGAATAGAAACAAATTTATAAGAGCAGTGAAAGAAAAGAAATGGACTCATTGTTTTGGGCCTAAATGAGAGTGGGCCCAGCAGACAGCGAGCAGTAGCAACATCAGGTGACTCCAAGTTCAGGCTAGAAATTTAGGTCTGACTTCTTTGAGAACTCAACAGGCCCAACTAAGACACATGCGCTAAAAAAAAGAAGGTCATTAGACATTTGTCCCAATACACCACTTATATACAAGTAACATCGATGTGAGGCCCAAGACAGAATATTAATCCGGAATGTAAATAAAATTAATGTAAAGTCAAACAAAGTAAAGCAATTTACAATGAAGACTTTGTTTCCATTTAAAACTAAACCCAAAGATATTAGCAAATGTCAATAAATTAAGGGCTTAAGGTAAAATTCCATTCATGGCCAAGATACCCTTTAAATCCTTGTCACTTCATAGTTCACAAGGGCCTCAAGGACCCCGAGTAGTGCTTGTGTCAGGGAGAGTATCTCAACCAAGAACTAAATACTACTCCTAAATACCCTTAACTACTCATACTCAGTCTTCCCAGCAGGTTTAAATCTAATAAGGCACTCAATGTAAATTTCAATACATGGTAATAACAACACACGAGGAGATGTACATTTCTTGTAGATAACTGTTCAGAATATTACAGATAACATCAAAAAAAATCATAGTTCACACACAAGCATGCAATACACTGTCATATGCTTTAACATGCTTAGGAGTACTAAATGAAGTCAGTTCCAGTCACACATAAGGGAAAAGAGCACTAGCAGGACACTTTGGAAACCCAAATAGCTAGGTCATATAACTTAAGAGTAGGAAGATACATAGTTCAGAAATCTCAAGTCATGATCTCATTATCCTAACAGCCTATGTTCAAGAGTTTATCCCTAGATTATGTCTCAACCCCTTATTAAATGTACAAGTTAACATCTTCAATTGGAATCTTAAAGGATGCTAACGGGAATGCAAGTAGAACAGGTCATGGCATGATTCTTTCTTCTAAAAGCTCTTAACTTCATACTCATACCAAACTCATTAAGAGTTAAAGAATGTTAGTATACTTATGTAAAACAAGTAATAGTAGAAAGTTCATCTTAGGTTCACAGGTCAGTCCTAGTTCACTTTAGGTAAACTTAATGATGTTCAAAGATGATGATGGTATTTATTTGAACATGAAAGGGAAGGTAGAGTTGTTTGTGAACAAGGTAAGTATAAAAATCCCAAAGATAACATTAAAACACATCAATAAGACATTGTCATAGGATCACAACATAACCAATATGGTTGAATATCATGAGATCAAACCATCAGCATTACTAGGTGTAGGTTTATAAAAGACAGTAAAAACATTGTATTAGAGATTTATTATACAGGTTAAATGCAGGAACTTAGTCATGATGAAGCTTGGTTTAATACTTTAGCACAACATATGAAACTTAAACATCATAGATGTATCTTAACCAGGTTCCATAACTTAAGCTAAATGTGGAGCAGCTTCAGAATACACCAAGGGTAAGTACAGGGGTCCAATTAATTTTGAGCATGTTTATGTAGTATGATCCAGACACTGTGCGTTTCATAGACCATTCACAGTGTTTACTTACACAATATACCTATGCGTTTCATAGACCGTTCATAGGATTTCATATACAATGCACCTATGTGTTTCATAGACCGTTCATAGGATTCACATATACCATACAATACACCTGTGCATTTCATAGACCGTTCACAGTGTTTACTTACATAATACACCTGTGCGTTTCATAGACCGTTCACAGTATCACCTATACAATACACTTGTGCGTTTCATAGACCGTTCACAGTGTTTACTTACACAATATACCTATGTGTTTCATAGACCATTCATAGGATTTCATATACAATGCACTTATGCGTTTCATAGACCGTTCATAGGATTCATAACATATTATTATGCACATAGCCATATATATAAAGTCAAAGTGACATGATTAACACTACTTTTAAGATCTTAAGTTCCCGGATCATTGAGACACTTCATGTTCATGCTCATTATGGAGAAACATCGCTCATTACATTAGCACATGTATGGTGAATCAATAAGCCAATTTCAGTGGCACATGGCCCAAATTCGATTTCATAAGATTTATCATCATTTAGCATAGGACATCTCTCTTCCACCTCATATATACCCTCTTATCAACTTATGGTCATTAGCTATGTTCATGATTCTTAGGGACTTAACATCGAAGGCATTTACATTAATTATTTTAGTAGCATACATACTATGATAGAAACCATAGAGACATACAACACCTCACAATTCTCATTTTGGCAAACGACAACATTTCATGTTCATACCATCACTTACTTGTACTTGCCATTGGTGATCATAGGACATCAAGAACATTTAAAATATTTAGGAACGCAATAGCCTCTCCTCATGAGGGCGTAAGAGCTTATAACACATTGGAAACATAAGTACAAATACATTCGTCTCATAACCTTTCCCACCATATATCACTTCACAATTACTTTCAATTACTTACAACATCATTATTTCATTGGCTCCCTTGGCCATACATATTCTTATTCATTCATGGCACTGTGGCCGTATATCATATTCCACACTTTCATTTCTTCCCTTTCATAGATCATCATCATAATTATCAATAAGTAGAATATTCCAGAATTCACAACTTTAAGTTCATTAGTAATGAAGGCTTTAAACACAATAGATTTCTTTCCAATAAATGGAGTAAAATGATTGGCAATTGAAGCACAAGTTCAAATCATACACAATTTCCACTCACGAATGTGTAAGAACACAAAACACTTTGAAAAATACTTACAAAGCATAGCATTAGCTAAAACATCCACATTTGGGCATCACTTGAGTTCATAAGCTTTTAGCCAATTATATTATCGAAATCAATTTTGGAATAGTTGAGTCAAAGCTCATTTCATAATCTTTCTCACATTATTTCATTTTATTGGCACCATTGGCCACAAGTATAATTTTCACTATTGGCACGTTGGCCACACTTTATATCCCCAATTAACTTATTTCACTTCCAACCATCTTTATAGGTCATCAACAATTAGACATTTCCAATCAAGACTTTAGGTACACATATGAGGAATTAAGTGTCTTAAGAATATTGAGCTTTTCTCACACAATTTGGCATACTATCTTTCATTGAAACAAGACTCAAAGCCATAACATTTTAATACACAACCCATACTTTGAACATCTATCTTTCGACATAAGGCTCATTCGAAATAATTAAATTTATAGGGGATAACCCAGAATATAGAAGTTAGGAATCTTGAGCCAATCATACTTGATCTTACGGAAACATTATGGAATTCAATTTCAAGAGAGAAGGTTTAGCCAACATACCTTGATGGAGCTCTTTAGCGATATTAAAACCACCAACTACTCTTACAACTTCAATCTACATCAACATAGTTCAATTGGACCAATATTAGTAAATATTTCCAGATTTTTGGTCAGTTTGGCATTTTATCAAACACCTAGGGTGCATAGCATTCAACTACCTCTAGTAATGGTGTTTCTTCCTCCAACAATACCTCCTTACCACCAACAAGAGATACTACAACATCCTTTGTCCACTAACTACCTTCTTATCAACATTATAATCATCAATGAACTCACATCTACCAAATTTTACTAATTAACTCGTTACAAAATCTCTACCACACCCAATAATCTAATTTAAGTATTTATAACTTCCAATCACCATCTCATAAGTGCTAGTACTTATTCCTTGCTCATTTATTCACTAACAATCCATGCATATAGGTTTAAGGGTGAAAGATTACCTCTTGTAGACCAAATCTTGAAAGTCAACTTTTGGGGCGTTCTTGAGATTTTGAAGAGATCCTATGGAATCCAATACAAAACCTTGTTGTAACTAGTGATTGAGAAGTGAAATCATCATAAAAACACACTTAAAAACTCACCTTAGATGTGTATTTGAAGCCTTGGCCGGATGGGTGGTGGAGAGAAAGACTTAGTCTTGAAGAAATCACTTAGCCCCTCTCTATACCTGTCCTTGGGGGTATTTAATGGGTTCTTACGTGCGCGGCCGCACATTGGCCGCGCACCTGAGGCAGAAACTCTCAAATATGCACAGCCACGCATCTGGGCGCGCATATGATACAGGTCCAGTAAAATGGCCATAACTTTCTGTATACATAACCAAATGATGAACGGTTTGATGTGTTGGAAACTAGATACAAAGGGCTTTAATTTGATAGTTATGTCATCACGTAAGTTATATTGAGGGAGTTATATTTATGTGAAGTTGGGTCTTGTGTCAATTGAAACATCCTTTCCACTTAATGTGTCCAACTTGTTTCACACAAGTTCTTGCCATTCCCAAAACTCCTTAGTATGTTCCAACATACCTTAAACATACATTATCAATTCAAATGCCTTACGTTGAAATTTGCAAATGCTTTCCTGATTCTGAAATTAAGACTGCCTCAATTCTTACTCCTTTGAAATTTGCTGCTCCGTCGAAGAATATTCTCCATCCTGGGTATGACTCTGTGATATGTTCTCCGGCGAACAACACTTCCTCATCTGGACAGTATGTAGTGAGCGGCTTGTAGTCCATGTCCACTGGGTTCTCTACGAGTTAGTATGCAAAGACTTGTCCTTTGATGGCCTTCAACGTTACATACACAATGTCAAACTCGCTGAGAAGAATCTGCTATTTGGCGAGTTTTCCTGCAGGCATCGGCTTCTGGAAGATGTACTTGAGTGGATCGATCCAGGATATCTGATGTGTGGTGTATGTCGACATGTAATGCCTCAACTTTTGGGCAATCGAAGTCAAAGCGCAGCAGGCCCGCTCTATCAAAGTGTATTTGGCTTCACTGGGTGTAAGCTTCTTGCTCAGGTAATAGATGGCTTGCTTCTTCCTCCCGGTCCATCGTGTTGTCCCAACACACATCCAAATGCAGTCCAAAACTAACAAGTATAATAATAGTGGCTTTCCGGGCTCGGAAGGAACCAACACTGGCGGATTTGACACGTACTCCTTGATCTTGTTGAAAGCTTTCTAGCACTCTTCTGTCCATTTCGTAGTAGCGCCCTTTTTCAACAACTTGAAGATGGGCTCGCAAATTACCATAGACTGGACTATGGATCTGCTAATGTAATTTAATCTGCCAAGGAAACTGATCACATCCTTCTTGCTCTTAGGAGACGGTAAGTCTTGAATTGCTTTGATCTTTGAATGATCTAATTCTATCCATTTCCTGCTCATAATGAAACCTAACAGTTTTCCGGAAGGGACTTCGAATGCACATTTTACGGGATTCAACTTCAAACTGTACCACCGCAAATATTTGATGAACTTCTTCAGATCACCCAAATGACCTGCACTCTTTTGAGATTTGATGATGACGTCGTCCACATATACCTCGATTTTCTTATGGATCATGTTGTGAAAGAGGGTCGTCATGTCCCTCATGTAAGTAGCACCGGCATTCTTGAGGCCGAACAGCATGACTCTGTAGCAATAAACTCCCCTAGGCATAGTGAATGTTGTCTTCTCCGTGTCTTCTTCATGCATCAGAATCTGATGGTACCCGCCAAGACAATCTACGAATGACTGCAGCTCATGCGTTGCACAATTATCAATAAGGATATGAATGTTTGGTAAAGGGAAATTATCCTGTAGGTTGGCCTTGTTAAGATCTCGATAGTCCACACATAAATTAATCTTCCCATCTTTCTTTGGTATTGGTACGATATTTTCCAACCATGTGGGATAATTGGTGACTCTCACAACATTTGCCTCTATTTGCTTGGTCACATCTTCTTTTATCCTTAAACTCAAATCCGGCTTGAACTTTCTAATTTTTGGTTTGACTGGCGGTCTGGGAGGATCGGTAGGCAATCGATGTGAAATGATGTCGGTACTCAATCCGGGCACGTCGTCATATGACCACGCAAATACAATGATGTATTTTCGGAGGAGCTCGACCAGTTCTTCTTTCCACTCTACTTCTAAATGGATGCTGATTCGAGTTTCTTTCATGTCTTCTCCGCTTCCCAGGTTGACTACTTCTGTCTCTTCAAGGTTAGGCTTTTTTTGGCTTTCCAACTGCTCGATCTCTTGTGGGAGATTACCTGACATCATGCTTTCGTCGTATTCCTCGTAGTCTGGATCATTCTGCTCGAGGGTTTCTTCACATTTCATAACTGCGGAACGCGGGTTTTTATTGGTTTGATTACTGAAAAGAAAAACTAAGCATAAATGAAGCAACAAATAAGTTTGCAATGATTTTAAGAAAGTAAATTTTATTTCATTAGAGAGGAACGACTAAGCTTTCAAGGAGGCAGTTGACAAAAGAGTACAGGCACGATTCAAGCCTCAATTGACCGTATGTTTTTTCAAAAGTCGAAGTAGTTGAATAGAAGGATCACTATGTCTATAGCCATTGGTAAGTGTACCAAAGACGAAAAAGATTTATTTGATATTATGGATGACTAGTTACGGAGGAATTACTTATAATTCCACACTACCAAGACTCCTGGCGAACTAGAGATGGGCTGGCAGTCCAATTCTGCAAGGCCTCTCCTGGTTTGGCATCCCGAATGGTTGGTGTCTTAATATCAACTTTGTCACAACATTCCCGATCATGGTCACGAACAACCTTCCAATTAAATCAATGATGTCTTCCTCTAGTGTTGAGCTCTGACGCGGACCCATAACACACTCTGGCACAAAACCCTTCTTCCCAAAACCACCGGTGTAAGTCTTTCTAGTAGGAGCATGATACCTTAAGCAGGCTATAACTTTCTGTCCCCTTGGCTTAATCAGCTTCATTATCCCATCTGATCAGGGTCCCAGCCCGATCCCTGGTCGGTACCCATACTTCATCATTTCTCTCATAGCCATATTTGATCTGTATGGTGACGGCATACCTAGATTATGGTCAATCTTCTCTATCTCCATGATCTTGACCACATGAAAAGAGATCCCATCCAATCCTTCTACGAATAGAACTGCCTGTTCTAGATAAGCTGACTGGCTCCATTCAATGTGAACTACAATCTCTTGACAACCCCATTCGAACTTCATGCACTGGTGGAGGGTGGATGGAACTTCCCCTGCCATATGTATCCAAGGTCTTCCCAACAAGAAATTGTAAGAGGATGAGATGTCCATTACTTGAAATAATATTGGGAATTCGACTGGTCCAATTTGTAGAGCTATATAGATTTCTCCAATGACGTCTTTCTGCGATCCATGAAGGCTCTTACTCTCACATGGCTTTCTTTCATTTCTCTCAGATGAATAACCAACTCTCGTACAGTAGAGAGCGGGCAGATATTGATTCCGGATCCTGCATCAACAAGTACTCGGGACACCACTTTATCCCCGCACTTGACAGTAATGTGTAAGGCTCTATTTTGGCCCACGCCCTCTATTGGAAGTTCATCTCTTTAGAATGTAATCATCTTTGCCTCGACCATCTTCCCGATGGTTTCTACTAATGCCTTACTGGTAGTATTGCTCGGCACACTCATTCCACTTAATACCTTCATCAAGGCATCTTTGTAACTGTCAGAACTCATCAGCAGATCCATGATCTATATATGTGTAGGGGTTTTCTTCGATTTCTCCTAAATGGAGTATTCCTTAGCTGACATCTTTTTCCAAAATTCAGTGGCCTCAGCATCTGTTATATTCCTTCTCTGAATCTGTTCCCTTCCTAGATTTCCTCAGTTTACCTCCTCCGGAGCGTAACACCTTGCTGGCATGGTCATTCTATGAGCCGCTGTGGAATTCGTCATCTTGCCTTTTCCTTTCTGCTGATATGTACACAGGACTGCCTTGTATTCCCTGATAGTGGCGATGGACTATTGCTGGTATGTCTAGACCATCACTGGAGGTTTTAACTATACGGTGGTCAACAAAATTCTTCGGGGTGGAACCCTTGCATCCTCGGCTTTCTCTATTGTGACGATAGTCCCTTTCACATCATACTCTTCATCCAAAGCAGTCATATTAGCTCCTTGGTTCATGTGGTTTGGTTGTGGGTTACGATTCACATTTGGTCAAGCTGGGGTGCACTGAATGGCTACACTTTTGATCAGTGACTCAATTTCATTCTTCAGCCAGAAGCAATCCTCGATATCATGCCCTGGTACGCCTGAATGGTAGACACACCGTTTGGTTGCATCAAAGTATTTTGAAGGATGCTAAGGAATCCTCCCTTCTACTGGATATATCAAGCCAACTCTTCTCAATCTTGCAACAAATTAGTTCAAGGGTTCAGTAATCAGGGTGTAGTTTCTGGGACCTCTTTCTTCAAAATTTGGGCGAGGTAGGGGCACATAGGTGGCTCGATTTTGATGGGTGGTGGTTTGAACTAGAGCGTATGGTCGTGGTGGATTTGGATTTACGTGGGCGCGAGGTGGGTTATATTGAGGTTGGGGATTGTAGTATAGTTGTGTGTTGTATACTAGAGCATAGGTAGGTTGGTGTGGAGAATGGGTGTTTAGTAGGTAAGAGTTATTTTCGTGAGATGAACTGGACTAGTAATAGGGAATAATTGACGGTACCTCTTCTTTCTTCTTCTTTCCACTGCTTATCTAACCATACTGAATTGCTTTGCTAGCTGCTTGCAACTCGGCCATGGATTGTATCTTCCCTGACTTAATCCCTTCCTCTATAATGTCTCCGATCTTAATAAGTTCAGGGAACTTCTGCCCCATCATGCCCATCATCTTTTCAAAGTAGAATCCTTCTTGAGCCCTGGTGAAGTACTTAGTGAGCTCATTGTTATCTAAAGGGGGTTGAGCTCTGGCGGCCTCTGACCTCCATCAGTGTGCATACTCCTGAAATGATTCTAACGGCTTCTTCTGCAAATTTACCAGGGCAAACCTATCTAGAGTAATTGTTGTGTTGAACTGGAAATAGTTCCTGAAGTCTTCTGCCATATCTTGCCATTCTCTCCAGTTTCTGGGATCCTGGCGAGCGTACCAAGTGAGTGCCACTCCTATCAAACTCCTTATAAATAGCTTCATCCTCAACTTCTCATTTCTTCCTACTCCAACCAGCTTATCGTATTAGGCTCTGAAGTGTGCATGGGGATCACATATCCCATCAAAGATGTCAGATTTTGGAGCGACCTGAAGGTTGTATACACAGACCCTCATATTCTAGACTCTCGCTCCCTCGAGCGACCTGAAGGTTCTTCATTTGTTTTCACAAAGCTCGCAACTGTTCGGATACTGACTCTTCCTCTTTATACTTAGCTCCCCTCTCCATTTCAGCTTATTGATCAACTTTATAAGGCAATCTGATCGTGACGGGTGCTGTGAAGGTGCGTTCTGAAATGACATATATGGGTGAAGTATATTGCTCGTGTGCAATGGTATGTGCCGCAGGTATGTGCTGGTTTTGATTGTTGGCAAAGGCGACGCCATCACGAGAAGGGGTATGAATAGTGTCGATAGCGACTGGTGGGTTTTGCGGCATATGAACATAATTTGATACATAAGGTGTATGTATTGGAGGATTTGATGGGTTCACGGGGGTTTCTGGGGGTATAATCTGGGTTGTAGTGATTGAAGTCGGGGTATTGATTATTTGGCGGGTAGTTGAAGGAGAGTGATCAGGGATCGAGTCTAGGGAAGGAAAGAGGGGTGGTTGTGGGAGCGTCATCATGGCCAGATGTGCCAATTCCCAAATATGTTGTAGTTTCTCTCTTACTGATTCCAACTCTTGTCCCATCCTAGCAACATGTTCGTCATTCTGAGTATCATTCTTTTCTCCTGATTTCCCCGGCTATCAGCTATTACCAAAGTATGTCCGGTCGGGTCATCTGTCGCAGACATCTTCCCTTTCGATATCAAGTTGTATGGTGGTTTAGCCAGTTTTTCGAGTAAACACAAACCAGCCTCTGTTTCAGGAGATAATAATAAAATAATGTAAGAAAATAAAAGACGTGAAGAGCAGAGGTAAGTTTTCGATGTTTGCACAAACATGAGCACATAGAGCAGTTAGTTCACGTATTCAAATAAGCGCGTTCCCTAATGTGCGGGGGGCCTCTCTTTGCCAGAGGTGGGCCTATGTCGTGAATATTTGACAAACAATTAGATTTGACACATTTTGATCTGAAGCAAACTTTGGTTTTCATTAATAGTATTTGGATTGTAATAGGCGGGAACAAGTATTACAACATTATTTTTCAAACATCCACAAGATTACATGGGCCCAACAGACTTTCCCTTAGGGAAATGAAAGGGTATGGGATAAAAGATGCAAGATAATAAAATGGGGAAATCAACCAGCCACTAGTAGCAATCCCCCAAATCATCTCCCATAACTTATTCCTCTTACGGTTCCTATTCTAGGTCTTCAATATTGTACTCGGGCTCTTCTTCAGGATCTTCATCTGGTTCTATCTCAGATTCAGTTTGTATACACTCTATCATCATCCTCTGGAGGTGGGCATCATATGATCAACTGACCCTGGGACCACTTGGCAGTGCATGGAGGTAGTCACAAGATAGTGAGGCAAAATCTCGTGATTGATTTATAAGGTTGTTGCTGCATCTTCCAGCTAGGCCACTTCTTCTTTGCTTGGTCGGGCCATCTCATCCTCATCATTGATCCAGACATAGTATTATGGAGTGTACCATGAATTCTAACCCATCAGCATCATAATTAAATCATTCAACTCCTCCTAAAGTTCCTCAATCTTGGGATCGAGTTCTGCCCATTATACTCATCTTCATACAGAGCCATTCTCGTCCAAAGGGGTACACCCTAGATCAGACCAAACTGCCTAAGAACTCGTAGGGGTGCATATGGCTGAATACTTCTAGAGGGTTATTAGAATTTCCATGCCGCTCAGCCACGGAAGCGTCTAGTTTATCCATTCTCCGCTCAAGTTTGTCAGTATCTCTCTCCATTCTACCTATCCGTGCGGGGAGACCCAATGCTTCATTCTTTCATTGTGACTCTGAATCATAATTCTAATACCCACAAACTAATCAACTATGGCCTCTCGTTGAAAGAAGTGCTCCATGGCCCATATTTGGAGTAACAGGTTGCAGCCTTTGAAGAAATTGTAACCCCGGGAACATGCAAAAAGTGCTCTGAGAAGAATGTTGCCAAGACCATATGCATCAAGTTGATGTTGATTCATCCTCTCCTCTATGGGAAAACCAGTAATCCTAGCAGCACAAAAGAGAAGGTTATGGGGCGGAGACTTTCCCAGGTCGCCTAATCACATTGGAACTCTCCTAAGTGCCATTCGTAGCTCTCTCGATGTCCAAACATGCCAATCAATTGGTTCAGGCTTACCTATCCGTCTTCAATGTTCCTCAAACTCCGACTGCCTGCCAAACCCAAAGCATCGAGAAACCTATAGTTGGGCATGATAACCGGTAGTATCGGTTTTCTCCCAGTAAATGACATCTTTGTAAAGCTGGTGACTTCTTCTAGCGTTGGAACCAATTCACAGTCAACGAACTTGAAAACCACTTTGGCCGGGTCCTAGAATTCTATCAACAGCCTGTTAAGTACCCTATCGGCCCGGATGTTCAGTAAGACAGTCAATGCTCCTAGGTGCGTCCCGATCTCGTCTCCATGCTCTCGGCGGATGTTATTGCACTATTGCTTCAACTTATGTTGCGCTTCCATAACCATATTGATTTCGGGGATGTTTTGGTTGATTTCCATTTCTGAAGAGGGTAAATGAGGTTTGATAAGTGTTTTGCTCTGGATCTTTAGTGTCTTATCATGATTGGTTCGTCGTCCCACAAAAGTTATGTCGTTAGGTGCATGACCCGTTGACATTAGGGTAGCCTTCCTAATTGTGTGTCGGTGCCAAGGACTGACTCACCTAAGGTTTATGCAGTATGACATATGTTTGCTAGAGTAGAGTGTTTCCTAATTTTTTGAGTTGGACTGAATACTGCGACATATGTCAGTTGGCATGACAAAGTCATTCTCTGAAGCTAAAGAATTTTGAAAGAAGGTTCGGAGGGGTGTAAAAGACAACCCTCGCTTGCCATTGTGTGTGATACTGTACGGCCAAGAATCGATAGGAAAGAATATTATGACAATGTATATAAATCAGTAACAATAGTGGAATAAAAGTAATAACAAGAAAGTAAGCAGATAAGTGCAAGTAAGGAAGGTAAGCACATATTTGCAAATTAAGCACAATTAAAACAGTATATAAACATTCCTAAATTCCAGATCTAGGCTAATTCTTCTAAGGTCATAACCTAAGTGTATTCCCCAGCAGAGTCGCCATGTTGATGCACCCTATTTTGCATGAGTCAAAACAAGATTCAACTAGTGGTTTCCCCTGTTGATGATAAAAGAGAATCGCCAACTAATATTTAAGGGTATACTAGGGTACCTATTTAATTATTAAAATCATTATCCTATTAGTCTGCTAACCAATGAGATTTTGGGTAAGGGTTCTTGTTCTTAAAAAGGGGAGGTGTTAAGCACCCCCTAGAATCTACCTAAGGTAGCTTCATAAGACTTAGACTAGGTTTGGTAAATTCAAATGTCTATATCTTAGCTAGTTTTTACAAATATATGACTTACCTTATGCTACGTTTTAAAACCTATCATTTTGAAAGATAAGTGGTGTATATGCTTTGAAAAGGTGTAAATTTTATTTAAGAGAAAAAGCCTTTGAAAATGTCTACACAATTGAAAGTGTGTTTAGAAAAAAATGGGTTTATGACACTTACTTTACTAATAAAATGGGGTTATGTTTAAAACATTTAATTTTTGAAATAAAGTGGCTATTGGTGTAAAGAAGAACTATTGGGACGGTTTAGATATACCTTGAAAATTTGATTTTGAATCTCATATTCAAATTTGAAGAAATCATTTTAAAATTCTTAACTGCAGTAGCATTTGTTTGATTTGCAGAAATAGTCTGCTTTTGGTAATCATTTCTTGCTTTTGGTTTTCTTCTTGTTTTAGAAAGAGAAGGCTGTTGATTTTTGCAAATTTGTTTGAGTTACAGAAACTTCTTGAAAATTGTTAGTAAGAATAAGAATCGAATAACAGAAGTGATTAACAATTATAATTATTTACTACTAAGCTACAATACAAAAACCTATGTCTTTAGGACTTGACTAGGTTGTTAACATAACTCAAGGAAATAAAGTAAGATATTCAATAAATATCGCCAGTCTTGATACATATAAGAATAGCGACAAAATTATATGAGCAGTGAAAGAAAAGAAACGGGCTCATTGTTTTGGGCCTGAATGAGATTGAGCTTAGCAAACAGCGAAACGAGCAGCAGCAACTTTAGGTGACTCCAAGTTCATGAAAGAAATTTGGGCCTGAGTTCTTTGAGAACTCAGCAGGCCCAACTCAGATACATGCGTAAAAAAGGTCATTAGACATCAGGCCTAATACAACTCTTATATATAAGTAACATCAATGTGAGGCCCAAGAAAGAACTATAACAGGTATTAATCAGGAATGTAAATAAAATTAATGTAAAGTCAAACAATGTAAAGCAATTTACAATGAAGACTTTTTCCATTTAACAATAAACCTAAAGAGATTAGCAAATGTCAATAAATTAAGGGCTTAAGGTAAAATTTCCTTCATGGCCAAGATACCCTTTGAATCCCTGACACTTCAAAGTTCAAAGGGGCCTCAAGGACCCCGAGCAGTGCTTGTGTCAGGGAGAGTATCTCAACCAAGAACTAAATTCTATTCCTAAATACCCTTAAGTACTCACACTTAAATACCCTTAAGTACTCACACTTACTCTTCCCTACATGTTCAAAATGCTAATGAGGAAGTCAATATAAATTTTAATACAAGGTAATAACAACACACAAGGAGATATACATTTATTGTAGATAACTATTCAGAATACTACATATAACAACAAAAGAGATCATAGTTCACATATCATATGCTTTAACAGGCTTAAGAGTACTAAATGTAGCCGGATAGGCACACACAAGGGAAAAGAGCACTAGCAAGACACTTTGGAAACCCAGACAGTTAGGTCATATTACTTAGAGTAGGAAGGTACATAGTTCAGAAATCTCAAGTCATGATTTCATTATTCTAACAGCCTATGTTCAAGAGTTTATCCCTATATTAAGTCTCAACCTCTATTAAATATACAAGTTAACATCTTCAATTGAATCTTTTAAAGGATACTAACAGGAATGCAAGTAAAACAGGTCATGGCATGATTCTTTCTTCTAAAAGCTGTGAACTTCATACTCATACCAATCCCATTAAGAGTTAAAGCATATCACTATACTTAAGTAAAGCAGGTAATAGTAGAAAGTTCATCTTAGGTTCACAGGTCAGTCCTAGTACACTTTAGGTAAACTTGATGAAGTTCAGAGATGATACGGGCATTTATATGAACATGAAAGTGCAGGTAGAGTTGTTTGAGAACAAGGTAAGTACAAAAATCCCAAAGATAACATTAAAACACATTCATAAGACATTCTCACAGGATCACATCATAACCAACATGGTTGAGTATCATGAGATCAAACCATCAACATTACTAGGTGTAGATTTCAGAAAAGACACTGAAAACATTGTATTAGAGATCTGTTATACAGGTTAAATGCAAGAACTTAGTCATAATGAAGCTTGGTTTAATACTTTAGCATAATAGATGAAACTTAAATACCATAGATGTATCTTAATTGGGTTCCATAACTTAAGCTAAATGTGGAGCAACTTTAGAATACACAAAGGGTAAGTACAGGGGTCCAATTAGTTTTGAGCATGTTTATGTAGTACGATCCAGACATGGTCACACAGTCATGAGGTTTAACAAGATCACAAAAGCATGTTAGAAATGAAATCTTTCAAATGATATGAGCATGATATTCCAAAGCTAAGAGTGGCAGTCATATATTCATTCTTAAACATTCACATTTTTTTAAGTTAGTTTATCAGGTGAATCAGTTCAAATGCAAACATCATTAAGACAAGTTAGCGTAGTATACATGAAAGTCACAGTAGTACATCAGGGAAGTATGAAGTTAAGATAAGTACATGGGATTATTTGAAGTGTTCTTAATCATAAAAACTTAGCAATATAGAGACCAACCAAAGATATGTTCATTAAGATTACAAGGAGGTGATTGATCAGTACACGATTCTGATTTCATATTACTAAAGAAGCTTATAACTCTAAAGTTTGGTGATCAATTTAGAGTTTTGTGATCAATTATGAACTAACGACAAACACATAAAGATAATTAACTATAACATATCAGAAACAGAGTCAATTAACAAGAAACAACAGAAAAACATGCTTTTAATTAGATGATTAAAAGAGAAAAAAAGGTTGAGGCTCACTGACTTCTTTTGGGCAGCAAACTAAATGAGGTTTTCTTTAGCCGTTACGAGTCCTAATCTCAAGCTCGAATGGTGGATGAACTTAGAGCCGGAAAGAAATCAACACTTATTTAGAAACCCTAACTTGATTTTGCTACGCAAGACTTAAGCGTTGTAAATGATATTGTAGTTAGATTTATATATCTCTGCTCGTTAGGTGATTTTCATGTGTGTTGGTGATAACATTGAAGGCTTCCTTTGATAGTGGCATTCAATGCCCTTAGGGTTCAACAGAATTCAAATGGTAGTGGAAAGCGACGGAGAGTTGATGATGCAAGTAAACGAGTGAAAATCAAAGAAGAACAATGGTGTAAAGTAGTAGTGATTTTACCTGAGTGGAGTGTGCTGGCCATTGATGGAAAGACCCATCGGACAAAGCTCAAAAACCCAGAGGTCACTACGTTTGACCTCTGGGAACAGAATCTTCATGATGAAGTTCTGAAGAGGCTCCTCATGTGCTTTGATTTGAAAGAACATAAGAGATCTTAGACGATTTGAGATTTCCTTCTTTGGTCTATGATTTCAACATTAAGCTTTTGAATTTAATAGGTGGAAACAGAAAGAAAATAGAAGGATTCGTAGTACAGGGATAAGATGGATAGCCATGCATGCTCGATTTTAAAAGAACGAAGAAAAAAATTAGACGGCCGGTCTCTTTGAATCTAGGGTTTCAGGATTGGGAATCTAGTGATGAAAACAGAAAGATAACAGCAGGGTTCGCGGGTTTAGGTGATAATGAGAATGATTTGTGGCTTGATTCCTAACCTTGCACTAATTTGTGCAAGGTTTTTTGACTAATTGGTCTGGTGAGTTGAGAGAAATCAGAGAGGAAAGAGGAAGGGGGTGGCTGAGTCGGGAGAAGAATGATTAGGGTTTGGGGATAGTTGGGTTGGGTCTCTAGGTTTAAATGAGGAGATGGGATCTGGGCCGTTGGATCTCCTGATCAACGGCCCTGATAGTTTGGTTATTAAATAATTAAAATGGGATAATATGATAGCCATTGGATTGTTGGATTTGGACGGTTGAGATTCAATCTGATGGGGTATTAAAATTAAAGGGATTTACGACTTGAATCGATTGTGTTTCTTTTGTGAGTGATGTGAAGAGGTGATGTGGCATGAGCTCATTGGCTCAATGAGCTAATTAAATTACTACATATCTTATTTTCCTTTTTACTGCACTAATTTCGGATTTCAAATCCACTAGGCATATTGCCTAGGGTTACATTTTATATATATAACATAAAAAATACAACAACGAAGGGAGGCATGGACCTTACCTCCGAAACTATGATGGATATCCACTTGATTGTCCAAACATGACAACCAATTGGGTCCAGTGAATTAGGTAAAGTTAGACATATGTTAATGAAACAATTCTCTATCCACAAGTGATAGGCAATTGTAATCCCAAAAACAAGTTGAAGAGATCCTAGGTCAACTATACAAAAAGGTAAACTAAAGTTAACTATGTGAGGTAGATGGAAAGACTTCTTCCATTTACAATAAATTCTTCCTTGGAACAGTGAAAAAATACTCCTTAGGAAAGGTGACAAAATACAGATGTACAAGCATCGAAGGAGAGCAATCCGGCAGCTGGTATAGTCTATCTTCCACATTGCTTTAATAGAGTATTCTAAAAGGGCCAAGTTGAAGATAGATATGTGAAACTTCAGGGGATATTTGACAGAAGAGATGGAGCAATTGAGTATCAGTAAACGTGGGAACAACATTAACAATACAGTGTCCTCATTTTTATTGATGTTGTCAGTGCTGAAACATGAGAAAGAAAGTGATGATGCAGTTTTCAAAAGACTTGTGCAGAACTTCTGAGAATGTGAGTGATCAGGGCTCTAAGGATGACTATTGTTGTTTGGTTTGTGAAGGCAAGGTAGTTGCAGATAGAGTAGAAAAACAGTTGGCAGCATGTGTTGCAGCTGATCTTGTAACAATTATTTTCTATATGAGTGAAGGGGTGGGAATGTGTAACAAGGACAGTTAGGTGTGAGCCCCTAAATATGTCCATTTGGTTTCCTCTTGGATGTAAACATATGGGTTTGACTGTAGATGTGATGGTAGACTACAATTACGTATTTTAGTCGTTTATTGCACTCTAGTTCACTGCACTTTATTCGTTTTGAGCTTTAATTGATAGTGTTTTGCACTTATTATGTGTTTTATGGCTTGCGAGAGTGATTCGGAGCTATGTAGATGATACAGAATGAATTCGAGCTATTTGGAGCTTTGAAATCTGAGTAAATTCCCAAGGGATTAAGCCGGGATCGCGTTCGGGGGTCAAAAACCACATTTGTATATCAAAAAGCGAGGAATATTCCGTACTCTAAGAAAACCCCATTGCCGAGGCGTGTGGGGCACCGCACGTTTACATTTTACTGTTGTCTATCAGAAATCAACTCTCTGGATTTCTCCACTAATGCCCCGCATGGCGCGTCACCCCATGCCGTGCACCTGCACAATTTTTACAAAGTTATTTTCCTATTTCGGCAAGGAGAAGGTGATTTCGTCTGGGCCCGACCCTACTTAGTATAAATACATGAAAAATGTTATTTTCTGGACTTTTGACATATTGGATACCTAAGAAGGCTAAGGAGGAGTTGGAGAAGCAAAAGCACAAGGATTTCATCATTCAATCCTCACTCAAGACCCGAGTTTGGATAGTTTTATGTTTTTCTTTACTTTAAACATATTTTTGATGAATTCTCCATATCTATGGAGTAGTTACCTTTAGGGTTTGATGGATTTGGTGTATTGATACTTGTTTGTGGATTATAACTCTAGTTGTATATATTGAAGTATTTTGGATGATTTAATTGTTGCATCTATATCCACTTGTTCATGTAATCGAGAGAGGCATAACTTGTGATATCTTTGCATTATATTGTTAGTTGAGTTCATTAATTCTTCTTAGTAATCGAAAGAGGCTAGTTGAATCATTGATTAAACCTAGTTAGGAGGATAATCGAGAGAGGTTCTCCTAAAGACCAATCCAGTACGCGTTCTTGCATATCTTCACATGCTTAAATTGGTTCATCTTGTGAGGTTAAAACTTAATCGAGAGAGGAGTTTTTGCTAAACGTTTGAACTAATAATTGAGTGAATTCAAGAGACTCACTTGAACATTAGAAGTGAATTATCTAGAGTTAGATCCCAAATAATTTTCTTGCACCTATCCTATCAACCCCTATTTTCTCCCACTGATAACTTCCTTGCTTACCTTTGTTGCAATAGTCATTAGTCAATAGCTCTAGATTCTTAGTAAATTTTAGTTATTAATCATATAAATCTCAATTATTGATTCTCCTAGATAGCAATTAAGCTAGAAACTACGAAAATACTGTTTAACTCCAATCCTTGTGGATACAATATTATACTATACTATCTTTGACTAGCGAGCATAATTTAAGTGTGTGTTTCGAGCTCGTCAAATAGTGGTCAGTCCGTTAGAGGTGGAGGCCTGCTTCTTAGAAGCCGCCTGAGAGGTAGAGTTCAAAGTGGTGGGGCTCAACCCCATTTTTATGCATTCCCAGCTAGACCTAAGGTAGAGTCATCTGATGCCGTTATCACAAGTATTGTTCCGGTGTGCCATAGAGATTCCTCAATTTTATTTGATCCGGGCTATACTTATTCATACGTATCATCCTATTTTTCTTCATATCTAGTTATGCCTCTTGATTCTTTGAGTGCTCCTATTTATGTGTCCACGCCTGTGGGAGATTTTATTGTGATAGATCATGTTTATTGCTCGTGTGTGGTTTCTATCGGGAGCTACGAGACAATTAGCAGAAGGGTTATATCTTATGTGAAGACTCGACGTATAGTCGAGAAGGGGTGTTTGGCGTATTTGGCCTATATCGTTAATCCTAGTACGGAGGTTCCTTCCATGGATTCAGTATCAATTGTGCGTGAGTTTCCAGAGGTGTTTCATACAGATTGTTTGGGGAAGCCACTTGACAGAGATATCGACTTCTGCATTGATCTGGTTCCGGGCACTCAGCCCATTTCTACCTCACCATACCGTATGTCCCCAGTTGAGTTAAAGGAATTGAAGGAGCAGTGGCAGGATTTGCTTGATAAGGGATTCATTAGACCTAGTGTCTCGCCTTAGGGTGCACCAGTGCAGTTTGTGAAGGAGAAAGATGGAATAATGAGGATGTGTTGTAACGACCCGGACAACCATTTTGAGTATTGTAGCCCCCCTTTTTATTGCTTCTTCTATATTTATTTATGGTTATGTGACTTAGAGAGGTGGTTGGTTTGGTTCCGGGGATGATTCGAAGTGAATTGGGATACTTAGTCCCAAGGTTGGAAGCTTAAGTTCAAAGAGTTGATCGGAGTTTGACTTTTATGTAGATGACTCCGAAATAGAGTTTTGATGATTATCATAGTTTTGTATGGTGATTTTGGACTAAGACGTATGCCTGGATATTGATTTGTAGGTCCGTAGGTTGGTTTGAGTCGTTTTGGAGAAAGTTAGAAAGTTGAAGATTTGGAAGGTTGAGAGGTTTGACTGAGAGTTGAATTTGTTGATATTGGATTTGGATTTCGGTTCCAGGAGATGGAATAGGTCCGTTGTGTCACTTATGACTTGTGTCTAAAATTTGAGGTAAATCGGAGTTGATTTGTTATGGTTCGGCAATGGTTTTAGAAGTTGGAAATTCATTAGTTTTATTAGGCTTGAATTGGGGTGTGATTCATGATTTTGATGTTGTTTGACGTGATTTGGGACTTTGACTAAGTTTGTATTGTATTTTAGGACTTGTAGATTTATTTGGATTGGGTCCCGGGGGCCTCGGGAGTGTTTCAGATGGTTAACGGATCATTTTGGACCTGGGAAGAATTGCTGAAGGTTTTGAGTTGCTAGTGTAATCACATATACGGTGGGCTTGGCCGCATATGCGAAGCCGCAGGTGTGGCTGGAGGGGCGCAGAAGCGGAACAGGGCATGGCTAAGGGAATTTTGCAGGTGCGTGCAGAATTTTGCAGAAGCGAATGCACTTTTGCGAGGAAAGTTCCGCAAAAATAGATTAGGACTTGATGTATTGGGGATCACAAATGCGGAAGGCTTACGCAGATGCGGAAGGCTTTCACATATGCGGAAGCGCGAGTGGGTCTACAGAAGTGGACTAGTAGAAGCGGTAATTTGACCGCAGAAGTGGCATGTCGGGATTCTTAGTGGATTTCTCATAAGCGAGGATTTTGTTTTCTACAAAAGCAACATCGCAGATGCGCGTTAATGGTGTCCGCATATTCGAGAATGCTGGGCGGGTTAATAAAATCGAGGGTTTTCATTGTTTGTCATATTTGGAATTGTGGGACTCAGTCTTATGTGATTTTTGGAGAACTGCTCATCCCAACTGAAGAGGTAAGTGATGTTTATTCGATTTTGGTGCTACATATTTATTACCCATTGATTATTACACCTAATTTTCATGAATCTATGTCATTGGAGAGAGTTTTCTGAGGATTTGAGGGTCGATTTGTGGTTAGAATTGGATGATTTTGATATGGTTGGACTCGTAATTGAATGGGTGTTCGAAAGTTATGAAATTTTTTGGGTTCCGAGGTGCGAGCATGGGGTTAACATTTTGGGTTGACTTTTTGATTTGAGTTATAGATCTTAGCTTTGTCTTTTGGAATCACTTCCTATGGCTTTTGTTGATGGTATTGCGTTGTTTTGGCTAAATTTGAGCAGTCCGGAGATTGACACGCGCTGGAAAGGCTTGTTAAAGGAGTGATTTGACTTGCTTGAGGTAAGTATCTTATCTAAACTTGGTTGAGACACTACTTGCCTGGACTATTTGTGGTAGCTACGTGTTATGGGTGGCGCATATATGTGGGGTTGAGCCCATATGCGTGCACGGGGGGTACTAATTCCATGATCGGGGTAGTGCTTAGGCTATGACGTGCCTTGCATTGATTGCTAAGCTAGAAGGGAGGCAAGGCCCAGGGTGGCAGGTGTTTTGTTCATCCTGACCGCGAGGTAAGTAATGCGATCGCGAAGTTTTATGGTCTTGGGCATCGTGTTCGCGACTGGGATGTCGCGTTCACATAAGAGGATTCTTCAGCTGGAATATTTTGTGTTTTGCGAACGCGAAGCAATTTTTAGTTCGAGAAGAAGGAGCACCTGGGCAGATTTTAAAAAACCCCCAAATCATGGATTAGAGTATTATTTTCATATTTTGACTTGTAGAGCTCAGCTAGGGCGATATTTGTGAGGGATTTCACTATAATTCAAGAGGTAAGCAACTTTTGATCACTTTTCTCCATTACTATTGAATTCCCATTGATATTTCCACCTAGATTGTGTGTTTTTGAGGTGAAATTTAAGGGATTTTGGACTAGTTATTGGAGAGTAAGTTTTGGGGATTTGAGGGTCAATTTGTGATTGGAATTGAATGATTTTGATATGGTTGGACTCATTATTGAATATGTGTTCGGATTTTGTGAATTTTGCCGGGTGCCGAGGCATTGGCCAGGTGTTGACATTTTGGGTTGACTTTTTGAATTTGGTTAAAGAACTTAGCTTTATCGTATGTGATCAATTCCTATAGCTTGTATTGATTATATTAAGTTATTTGTGACTAGATTCGAGTCGTTCGAAGGCTGTTTCGCGAGGCAAGCATTTGTTAGAGCAATGGGTTGCGCACTTTGAGGTAAGTAACACTTCTAAACTTGGAACTGAGGGTATGACTCCCTGAAAAATGTGTTGTGTGGGTTGTTTTGAGGTGATGCACATGCTAGGTGACGGGCGTGTGGCTGTGCACCGTGGTAATCATAATCTGGGTGGATTTTATTATACTGTGTTGATATCAAGTTTTGCTTTATCCATATAATTTCTAAGTGTTAGAGTAATTGAGTTGTGATTCACGTTAGAAATCATATTTAGGCTATGTGCTTATTTTGTTGGGACCCACTGAGGTTATTTCTACTATTGAGTTATTTGCTTAAACTACAATTTTGTACTCAGTCATGTTTATTCATTTGCATATCATATCCAGTCCCCGTTATCATTTACTGTTATATCATGTTATCATTGTTTGGTCCGACTAATATGCCCAGCCGGTTGTAGCTGATCGGGCCCTGGTTGGCCCACCTATGAGTGATGCGGAGTAGAATAGACTAGAGTGGCTTAGGAGGCTTAATCCTCGAGAGTTCCGTAGGGCCGAATCAGAGGATGCTCATGATTTTATAGATAGGTGCCAGCGGATCCTTCACACGGAGGGTATTTTAGAGACCAGTGGAGTTTCATTTACTACTTTTCAGGTGACAAGGGTAGCCTACAGATGGTGGGAGGCCTATGTGTGGAGTAGGCCAACCGGTGTTGCACCACTTATGTGGCATGAGTTCTCAGTTCTCTTCTTAGAGAAGTTTGTTCCATAGACTAGTAGAGAGGAGTTTCGTAGGAAGTTTGAGTAGCTACGCTAGGAGGGTATGTCAGTGACTCAGTATGAGATGATATTTTCATAGTTGGCTCGTCATGCAATATGGTTGGCTCCCACTGAGAGGGAGAGTATTAGGAGGTTCATTGATGGCCTCAACTATGTACTATATTTCATCGTGACTCGGGAAAATACGACAGGTGTGAGGTTTGACGAGGTTGTTGATATTGCTAGACGCCTAGAGTTAGTTCGCAGTCAAGAGCGAGAGGTGAGGGAGGCCAATAGGTCTCATGGTTCAGGTGGTTTCAGTAGTGCCTCGTCTGGAGGACAGTCCCACCATAGCAGGGGTCGTCCTTATAGGCCCGCTCATAAGGCTCATCCAGTTCATCGTGGTGCATCAGCTAGCCATGGTTCATACAGTGCTCGTCTGGGTCAGTCATCTTTTAGAGCCCTTCCAGCTCAGATTTTATCCCATTCTCCATCAATGCAGGGTTCATCTGTACTAGGTTCTTCTAGTGGTTAATCTGGTTCTCGAAGTCCGATTCAGTCCCCGCCGTCATTGTTGAGTCGATGTTGCTTCGAGTGTGGAGAGTTGGGGCATGTGAGGAGGTATTGTCCCTCATTTATGGGAGGTCCAGTTCATCAGACCGGGTCAGGCTATGACTTCCGCACCAGTTACTACACCACTCGCTCAGCCAGCTCGGGGTGGGACTCAGGCAGCTCGAGGTTGCCCTAGAGGGTGAGGTTGATTAGGTGGTGGTCAGGCTCAATGCTATGCTTTTCCCGCCAGGCCAGAGGTTGTTGCTTCAAATGCAATGATTACAGGTATTGTTTAGTGTGCCACATGGATGCTTCCATATTATTTGACCCTGGTTCCACGTATTCATATGTATCATCGTATTTTGCTCGCTATTTGGATATGCCCCATGATTCCTTAGTTACACATGTTAATCTATCTATGTCGGTGGGTGATTCTATTATTGTGGACCATGTGTATCGGTCATGTATGGTGGCTATTGGGGGATTAGATATGAGAGTTAATTTTTACTACTTAGTATGGTTGATTTTGATGTGATTCTACCATGTCATGCTATTTTGGATTGTCACGTTAAGATTGTGATGTTGGTGATGCCGGGGTTGCCTAGGATTGAGTGGAGAGGTTCTCTAGACTATGTTCACAATAGAGTGATTTCATATTTGAAGGCCCAACGGATGGTTGGGAAGGGATGTCTCGCATATTTGGCCTTTATGAGGGATGTTGGTGCTGATACTCCTACCATTGAGTCTGTTCCGGAAGTGAGAGACTTTCTGGATCTGTTTCCTGCAGACCCGCTAGCATGCCACCCGACAGGAATATTGATTTTGGTGTTGACATCGGGCACTCAGTCCATCTCTATTCCACTGTATCGTATGGCACCAACAGAGTTGAAGGAATTGAAAGAACTACTTTAGAAGATACTTGATACGGGATTCATTAGGCCTAATGTGTCACCTTGGAGTGCACCGATTCTGTTTGTGAAGAAGAAGGATGGTACTATGCGGATGTGCATTGATTATAGGCAGTTGAACAAAGTTACAATTAAGAACAAGTACCCACTGCCGCACATTGATGACTTATTTGACCAGCTTCAGGGTGCAAAAGTGTTCTCTAAGATTGATTTGAGGTATAGGTATCACCAGTTGAAGATTCGGGATTATGATATCCTGAAGACGGCATTGAGGACCCGCTGTGACCACTACGAGTTCCTTGTGATGTCTTTTGGGATGACCAATGCCCCATCAACATTTATGCATATGATATACTGTGTATTCTATCCATATCTTGATTCTATTGTCATAGTATTCATTGATGATATACTGGTGTACTCATGCAGCCAGGAGGAGCACGAGCAGCATTTGAGGATTGTACTACAGACGTTGAGGGAGAAGAACCTTTATGCTAAATTCTCCAACTGAGTTCTATCTTGATTCTGTGGAATTCTTAGTGCATGTGGTATCCAGCAAGGGGATCAAGGTAGAGCCAAAGAAGATTGAGGCAGTTCCGAGTTGGCCCAAACTATCTTCAGCTACTGAGATTCGGAGTTTTCTTGGCTTGGCTGTATATTATTGTTATTTCATGGAGGGTTTCTCGTCCATTGATTGACTTAGAAGGGTTCTCCATTTAGGTGGTCTGATGAGTGTGAGGAGAGATTTCAGAAGCGCAGGACTGCCTTGACCACAGCTCTAGTTCTAGTTTTACCTTCAGCATCGGGTTCATATATAGTGTATTATGATGCTTCTGGGATTGGTATTGGGTGTGTCTTGATGCAGGAGGGTAGGGTGATTGCTTATGCTTCACGCCAGTTGAAGCCCTATGAGAAGAACTACCCCGTTAATGATTTGGAATTGGCAGCCATTATTCATGCATTGATGATTTCGAGGCATTATATCTACGACGTGTCTTGTGAGGTATTTACAGTTCATCAGAGTCTACAACAAATTTTTAAGCAGAAGCATCTAAATTTGAGGCAAGATAGCTAGAGTTGTTAAAAGAATATGATATCACCATTTTGTATCATCCCGGGAAGGCCAATGTGGTAGCTGATGCCTTGAATAGAAAGGATGTGAGTATGGGTATCCTTGCATATATTCCAGTTGGTGAGAGACCGCTAGCATCAGATGTTCAGGCCTTGGTCAATCAGTTTGTGAGGTTAGATATTTCGGAGCCTAGCCGGGTTCCAGCTTGCGTGGTTTCTCAGCCTTCTTTATATGAGTGCATCAGTATGCAAAGGAGGTTTCTATTGGAGATGATGGGGTGTTGGTTACGTGATTTGATTCTTGAAGAGTCCTATATTTTGCAGTATTTCATTCATCCGGGTGCCGCAAAAATGTATCAGGACTTGAGACAACACTATTGGTGGAGGAGAATGAAGAATGATATAGTGGAGTTTGTAGCTCAGTGCTTGAACTATTAGCAAGTGAAGTATGAGCATCAGCGGCCGGGCGGTTTGCTTAAGAGACTTGAGATTCCTGAGTGGAAATGGGAGCGTGTTATTATGGACTTCATTGTTGGGCTCCCATGGACTTTGAAGAAAGTCGATGCTATTTGGGTGATTCTCAACTGGTTGACTAAGTCCGTGTGGTTGGCTGAGATCTATATCAATGAGATTGTTGGCCTTCACAGTGTGCCGGTGTCCATTATTTCTGATCGGGGCACGCAGTTCACATTCTATTTTAGAGAGCAATGCAACGAGAGTTGGGTACACAGGTTGAGTTGAGTACAACATTCCACCTTCATATAGACGGACAGTCTGAGCGAACCATTAAGATTTTAGAGGATATGCTACACGCTTGTGTTATGGATTTCGGGGGTTCTTGGGATCAGTTTTTACCACTTGCAGAGTTTGCCTAAAACAACAGCCACCAATCGAGTATTCAAATGGTTCCTTATGAGGGCTTATATGGGAGGCGGTGTCGTTCTCCCATTGGTTGGTTTGAGCCGGGGGAGGCTAGGTAGTTGGGCACGGATCTGGTTCAAGATGCCTTGGAAAAGGTCAAGTTGATTCAGGATCGGCTTCGCACAGCACAGTCTAGACAGAAGGGTTGCGCCGATCGCAAGGTTCGTGATGTTGCATATATGGTGGGATAGAAGGTATTGCTCAGAGCATCTTTTATGAAGGGTGTTATAAGGTTCGGAAAGAAGGGAAAGTTGAACCGTTGGTATATTGGCCCTTTTGAGGTACTTGAGATGATTGGAGATGTGGCCTACAGGCTTGCTTTGCCACCTAGTCTATCAGGTGTGCGCCCAATGTTTCATGTTTTAATGCTTCAGAAGTATTATGGTGATCCGTCTCATGTTCTGGATTTCAACAAAGTTCAGTTAGATGGAGATTTGACTTATGATGTCGAGCCGGTGGCTATTTTGGATTGGTAGGTTCGAAAGTTGAGATCAAAGAATATAAATTCAGTGAAAGTTTAGTGGAGAGGCCAGCAAATCGAGGAGGCTACTTGAGAGACCGAGCAGGAGATGCAAAGTAGCTATCCATAATTATTTGAGACTCCGAGTATGATTCTAGACCCATTTGAGGACAAACGAACATTCTCCCCGGCCGGTCGTTTTGAGTATTGTAGCCCCGTTCCCCCATTTATCGTTTCTTGTATGTTTATTTGTGGTTATGTGACTTTCCGGGGTGGTTGGCTTGATTTTGGGGATGTTTCGGGATGTTTTGGGACACTTAGTCCCAAGGTTGGAAGCTTAAGTTGAAATAGTTAACCGGATGTTGACTTATGTATAAACGACTCCAAAATGGAGTTTTGATGGTTCTAATAGCTTCGTATGGTGATTTGGGACTTAGGAGTATGTTCGTATATTGATTTGGAAGTTCGTAGGTCATTTTGGCTTGAATTGGCGAAAATTGGAAAGTTGAAGGTTTGGAAGGTTGAGAAGTTTGACTGAGAGTTGACTTTGTTGATCCCAGGCTTGGATTTTAGTTCTGGGAGTTAGAATAGGTCTATTGCGTAATTTATGACTTGTGTGCAAAATTTGAGGTCAATCGAAGTTGGTTTGGTATGTTTCGGCATTGGTTTTAGAAGTTGGAAATTCAATAATTCATTAGGATTGAATTGGGGTGCGATTCATGATTTCGATGTTGGTTGATGTGATTTGAGGCTTCAACTAAATTCGTATCATATTTTAGGACATATTGCTATGCTTGGATGGGGTCACGGGGGCTCGGGTGTGATTCAGATCATATTCGGCTCATTTTGGAGTTGTTGGACTACTGAATCTGCTATATCTGGTTTCCTTATACGCGTTCGCGAGGGAGGGCTCGCGATAGCGAAGAGTCTCTGGGTGACTGGTCAAATTGTGCTTTGCATTCGTGAGAATTGGAACGCATTCGCAAAGATTCTGGGAGTTGTGCATCACGAACCCGTGAGGCATGTCGCGTTCGCGCGGAAGGGAGGCAAGGCCCAGGGTGGCAGGTGTTTTGTTCATCGCGACCGCGAGGTAAGGAACGTGATCACGGAGTTTTGTGGTCTTGGGCATCGCGAACGCGACATACTTACTTCAACTGGAATATTTTGTGCTCCGCGAACGGGAAGCATTTTCTGCGTTCGCGAAGGAGGAGCACCTGGGCAGATTTTTAAAAATCCCAAATAGTGGGTTAGAGTATTATTTTCATATTTTGACTTATGGAGATCTGCTAGGGGCGATATTTGTGAGGGATTTCACTATAATTCAAGAGGTAAGCAACTTTTGATCACTTTTGTCCATTAATATTGAATACCCATTGTCACGACCCAGTTTCCCTCCGTAGGATGTCGTGATGGCACCTAGTCTCTAAGACTAGGTAAGCCTAAATAATTTGCGGAATAACTGAATATAAAACTGAACTCAAATCTCAACATATGAAATATAAACAAGAACTGCGATTTAAATAATTACAACTCCCAAAACCCGGTAGAAATAAGTCATAAGCTTCTAAGAGAAAATACTACGTGTCTCTATACATCAGAGTCTAAAGAGAATAAGGAAAACAACATAATAAGGATGGAGGGGGACTCTGAGGTCTGCGGACGCTGGCAGATGTACCTTGAAGTCTCCACGTACAAGCTATCTCACTAGTAGCTGGTATGGTAGGAAGAACCTGAATCTGCACAAAAAGATGTGCAAAAGAGTAGCATGAGTACACCACAACAGTACTTAGTAAGTGCCAAGCCTAACCTCGGTAGAGTAGTGGCGAGGTCAGGTCGGGGCCCTACTAGAAAAAAAGAAATGAGGCAGAAAATATAATAATACAAGGAAATGACTGAGAAATGAACAACGAGAAATTTCAGAAAGGTAACAGCACAACAAATAGAGGTAAACAACAGGGGCGCTCCCGAGGTACCGCCTCATAGTCCCAAATGTAAATACACAACAGGGGGATCTCCTGAGGTACTGCCTCGTAGTCCCAAAAATAAATATGCAACTCATAACCTATGGAACAACGACTTTACAACAAGGAATCATACAGTTAAGGGGAGTTTCCCCAACACAAGGTTAGACAAGTCACTTACCTCAAATCTCGCTCAATCAGTTGATAAGAATGCCTTCCCTCGACTTTCCGACTCAGAACGGCCCAAATCTAGCCAAAAGCAATTACATACTATAAATACAACTACAAGAAACTAATTTAAATAATGAAATTATGACTTTAGCAAAGAATTAAAAACTCGGCCCAAAACGTCGACCCAGGCCCACATCTCGGAATCGGGTAAAAGTCACAAAATACGAACACCCATTCGATATCAAGTTCACCCATACCAAAATCACTCAAATCTAATACAAAATTCTCGATCAAAACTTCAAAATTCGGCCTAAGGATTTTTCTACCTTTTTCACAAAATTTCACAACCCAAATCCTTAATTAGAAGATACAATCAATGATAGATTAGTGAAATTTCATCAAAATCAAGTTAAGAACTCTTACCCCAACAATCCCTCTGAAAATCCCTCGAAATTTTGCCTCAAACCGAGCTCTCTAAGTCCAAATTATGAAATATGAAATAAACCCTCGATTTTGAACTGAAGTTTGCTGCCCAGCGATTCCTTCTTCGCGAACATGGAAATTGCCTCGCGTTCGCGAAGCACAAAATGCTACTGCTCAGTTTTTCTCTTACGCGAACGCGAGGACCCACTCGCGAACGTGATAACGAAAAGATCCCAGGCTTCGCGAACGCGTAGACCAACACGTGAGGTCCCTCCAGCCTGCCTCTCTTGTTCGGGACCGTGTGGCCTTCTTCGTGAACGCGAAGAAAAAATCTCACCTGCCTCCCAGGTACCCTTCGCGAACATGAGACCTCTCTCGTGAACGCGATGAAGGAAACCAGACATCAGAAAATTCAGCAGCTTCAACAATCCTTCAATGACCCGAAATGCGCCGAACATGGTCCGAATCACACCCGAGGCCCCCGGGACCTCAACCAAGGATACCAACAAGTCCTAAAACATCATACGAACATGCTTGAAGAATCAAATAATATCAAACAACACTAGAATCATTAATCGCGCATCGATTGAAGCCTAAGAACTTATGAACTTTCGAATTTCGAAACCAATGCCGATTCATACCAAAACAACTCTGATTGATGCCAAATTTTGCACACAAGTGATAAATGATATTATGGACCTTATCCAACTTCTAGAATCGAATTTCGACCCCGATATCAAAAAGTCCACCCCCGATCAAACTTTCCAAAAATCTTCCAACTTTCGCCAATTTACGCCGAAATGACCTACGGACCTCCAACTCAATATCTGGGCCCGCTCCTAAGACCAAAATCCTTCTACGGAGCTATGGAACTATCAAAACTCCATTCCAGAAGCATCTTCACACTAGTCAAACTACGGTCAACCCCTATGACTTAAACTTCCAACTTAGGGACTATGTGTCCCATATCTATCCAAAACTCTCCTGACCTGACACCAAGTACCCCGACAAGTCACATAATCACAATATAACATAGAGGAAGCATAAATTAGGGGATCGGGGCTAATGCACTAAAACAAATCGGTCGGGTCGTTACATCCTCCCCCTCTTAAATCAAACGTTCATCCTCGATCGAGTATAGAGACATACCTAAAGTGGTGAAAAGATGATGATAATGGCTACAGTGAACCTCCTCGACTTGCTGACCCCTCCAGTGAACCTCATAACACCCTTCATGGGCGAAACTCAGAGCAACACCTGCTCCACAACCATGAATGCAACGTCGTGAACCTACTGATCCGCATAACTCTTCTGTCTGGACTGGGCTGTACGGAGTCGATCCTGAATCAATTTAACCTTTTCCAAAGCATCATGAACTAAGTCTGTACCCAATAGCCTAGCCTTGCCTGGCTCGAACTAACCCATTGTAGACCGGCACTGCCTACCATATAAAGCCTCATATGGTGCCATCTGAATGCTCGACTGATAACTGATGTTGTAGGCAAACTACGCAAGTGGCAAGAACGGATCCCAAGTATCTCCGAAATCCATCACACATGCACGAATCATATCCTCCAGTATCTGAATAGTGCTCTCTAACTGTCCATCCGTCTGAGGGTGAAAGGCGGTACTCAACTCCACCCGAGTACCCAACTCATGTTGTACGACTCTCTAGAACCGCGATGTAAACTGTGTACCCCGATAAGAGATGATAGATACCAGCACGGTATAAAGTCTAACAATCTCGCGAATGTAAACCTGAGCCAGCTGCTCGGAATAGTAAGTCGTAACCACAAGAATAAAATGAGCTGACTTGGTCAATCTATGCACAATCACCCAAACTACATCGAACTTCCTCTGAGTCCGTGGGAGCCCAACAACGAAATCCATAGTGGTCCGCTCCAATTTCCACTCTGGAATCTCTAACTTCTGAAGCAATCCACCCGATCGCTGATGCTCATACTTCACCTGCTGATAATTTAAGCAACGAGCTACATATTCCACTATGTCCTTCTTCATCCATCTCCACCAATAGTGCTGCCTCAGGTCCTGATACATCTTCGCGGCACCTGGATGAATGGAGTACCGCGAACTATGAGCCTCCTGGAGAATAACCTCATGCAAACCATCTACATTGGGCACAGATAGCCTACCCTACATCCGTAATACATCGTCATCTCCAATAGTGACTTCCTTGTCATCACCGTGCTGGACCGTGTCCTTAAGGACAAGTAGGTGGGGGTCATCATACTGACGCTCTCTGATACGATCATAAAGAGAAAACTTAGAAACCATACAAGCCAAAACTCTGCTCGGATCGGAAATATCCAATCTGACATACTGGTTGGCCAAGGCTTGAACATCCAAGGCTAAATGTCTCTCTGCTACTGGTAGATATGCTAAACTGCCCAAACTCTCCGCCTTGCGACTCAGGGCATCGGCCACCATCTCTGCTGCTGCTGCTGCTGCCCAAAGTCTCTACTCTTGAGGTACCGCCTCGTCGTCCCAAATGTAAATACACAATAGGGGGATCTCCCGAGGTACCGCCTCGTAGTCTCAAAAGTAAATATGCAATAGGGGATCTCCCGAGGTACCACCTCGTAGTCCCAAAAGTAAATATGCAACAAGGGATCTCCCGAGGTACCACCTCGTAGTCTCAAAAGTAAATATGCAACTCATAACCTATGGAACAATGACTTTACAGCAAGGAATCACACAGTTAAAGACTGAATACAAGATGACGGAAGCAAATAATTCAACTAAGCATGTTGCAAAAATTTCAAGTAAAAGTTAGGACACGTAGATATGCGATACTAGGCTAAACATGACAGCTACACATGCTAAGGCAACTCAGTTAAGGAATTTAAAAGAAGACTACTCAGCAAGAACTTAAATTTCCACATTTAGCCCGTGTATGCACTCGTCACCTCGCGTAAACGGCGCTCACATATCACAAATTATTACAACAGTACCAAATCCTAAGGGGAGTTTCCCCCACACAAGGTTAGACAAGTCACTTACCTCAAATCTCGCTCAATCAGTCGATAAGAATGCCTTTCCCTTGACTTTCCAACTCTGAATGCCCCAAATCTAGCCAAAAGCAATTATATAGTATAAATACAACTAAAAGGCACTAATTTAAATAATGAAACTATGACTTTAGCAAAAAATTAAAAACTTGGTCCAATATGTCGACCCGGTCCCACGTCTCGAAATTGAGTAAAAGTCACAAAATACGAACACCCATTCGATATCGAGTTCACCCATACAAAAATCACTCAAATCTGATACTTCAAAATTCAGCCTAAGGACGTTTCCACCTTTTTCACAAATTTCACAACCCAAATCCTTAATTACAAGATACAATCAATGATAGATTAGTGAAATTTAATCAAAATCAAGTTAAGAACTCTTACCCCTAGCAATCCTTCTGAAAGTCCCTCGAAATTTCGCCTCAAACGGAGCTCTCTAAGTCCAAATTATGAAATATGAAATAAACCCTCGATTTTGAACTGAAGTTTGCTGCCCAGCGATTCCTTTTTCGCGAACGCGTAAATTCCCTCGCGTTCGCGAAGCACAAAATGCTACTACCCAGTTTTTCTCTTACGCGAACGTGAGGACCCACTCACAAACGCGATGACCAAAAGATCCCAGGCTTCGCGAACGCGGAGCCTCACTCCCGAACGCGTAGACCAATGCGTGAGGTCCCCCCAGCTGCCTCTCTTCTTCCGTAATGTGTGGCCTTCTTCGCGAACACGAAGAACAAATCTCACCTACCTCCCAGGTACCCTTCGTGAATGCGAGACCTCTCTCGCGAATGCAATGAAGGAAACCAAACATCAGAAAATTCAGCAGCTTCAGCAATCCTTCAATGACCCGTAATGCGCCGAACATGGTTTGAATCACACTCGAGGCCCCCACGACCTCAACCAAGCATACAAACAAGTCCAAAAACATCATACGAACACGCTCCAAGAGTCAAATCACATCAAATAACACTAGAATCAAGAATCACACATCGATTCAAGCCTAAGAACTTATGAACTTTCGAATTCCAAAACCAACACTGATTCATACCAAAATAACTCCGATTGATGCCAAATTTTGCACACAAGTGATAAATGACATTACGGACCTAATCCAACTTCCAAAATCGGAATCTGATCCCAATATCAAAAAGTCCACCCCCGGTCAAACTTTCCAAAAATCTTCCAACTTTCCAACTTTCGCCAATTTACGCCGAAATGACCTACGGACCTCCAAATTGACATCCGAGCACGCTCCTGAGACCAAAATCCCTCTACGGAGCTATGGGAACCATCAAAACTCGATTCTGGAGTTGTCTTCACACAAGTCAAACTACGGTCAACTCCTACGACTTAAACTTCTAACTACTATGTGTCCCATATCACTCCGAAACTCTTCCGACTCGACACCAAGTACCCCGACAGGTCACATAACCACAATATAACATCGAGGAAGCATAAATTAGGAGATAGGGGCTAATACACTCAAAACGATCGGTCGGGTCGTTATACCCATTTATTTTCCCACCTAGATTATGTGTTTTTGCGATGAAAGTTTGGAGATCTTAGACTAGGTATTGGAGAGTATGATTTGGGGATCTGAGGGTCGATTTATGGTTGGAATTGAATGATTTTGGTATGGTTGGACTAATTATTGAATGGATGTTCGGATTTTGTTAATTTTGCCGGGTTCTAAGGTGTGGGCGCGGGGTTAAGTTTTTGGGTTGACTTTTTGAATTTTATTACAGAATTTAGCTTTATAGTATGAGATCGATTCCTACAACTTGTATTGATTATATTCAGTTATTTGTGACTAGATTCGAGTCTTCCGGAGGCCGATTCGCGAGGTAGGGGTTTATTGGAGAATTGAGTTCCACACTTTGAGGTATGCAACACTTGGAACTTGGAACTAAGGTTATAAATCCCTGAAAAATGTGTTGTGTGGGTTGTTTTGAGGTGGCGCACATGCTAGGTGACGGGCGTGTAGGCATGCACCATGGTAATCTTAATCCGAGTGGATTTTATACTGTGTTGATATCAAGTCTTGCTTTATTCATGTAATTTCTAAGTGTTAGAGTAATTGAGCTGTGATTCATATTAGAAATCGAGGCCCTGTCCCGACCATGATACAGTTTAAGTTATCTCTAGACGCTTGTAGCCGAGTCCTGTATATTTTGTATATCAATATTGTGGCCTTGCCAGCCTTGTGTGCATGTTAGTTTAGTATTGCTGGTTGTAAACATTCATGGTGGCCTTGTCGACCTTGATTGATATTGTCAGCTCGCAAGTAGGCCTTGTCGGCCTAAGTTGAGGGTTACCCCTCCAGAGTTCACAATTACAGAGTGGTATGCTCGGGCCATATATGGCACCGGGTGCCGCCCACGCCTCCCGAGATTTGGTGCGTGATATCAACAATAAAAGAGATAGCATGAAAGAGATTCTACGACTAAATGCATGAGAATAACTCAACAATGTAAACAATAACATGTAATAACAACTACTAATAAATGCATATAAGAGTAAACTCGACAATGGAAAATAGAACATATAATAATAACTTCATTTAAAACATGTAAGAATAAACTTGACAACGAAAGATAGAACAAATTATAACAACTTCAATTAAATGCTTATAAGTAACCTAAGAGTCAAAACCGGTCAAATGTTTTATATACAAGCCTGTGTACACACTCGTCAGCTCATGTACAGGTCTTCCACATATTTCAAGTAGTATAATCAAATCCAATCCTATGGGGTAGTTCCCCCACAAAAAGTTATGCAAGATACTTACCTTAACTAGGCCAAATCAACACTCAAGAATAGTATTTTCCTTAAAATTCGCCTACGCACGGATCGAATCTAACCAAAAACGACTTAATATCATCAAATGATGCAAGAGAAACCAATTTTGATTAATAAAGCTAACATATTTACACAATTACCCGAGTCCAAAGGTAGATGATGTTTGGCATATTTCGATATGTGTTGATGTTACTTTACCCATGTTTTAACCGCTTCTTGATGTTATTTGATCTTTAAAATGCCCAACATGGTTTAATTATTGGTTTTATGACTAATTGAGTTGTGTGTGGTGAATTAGGGTGTTTGGAGTGCAAAAATATGAAGAAAAGGTGCTCTAGGTAGAGGAAGAGAGATTGGATGCGTCGCATCCATCTAGAAAAAGATCAGTTCGCGCACCCTTAGCAGTGAAGTCAGCCCATAGCATCCGCCATAGCATCCGCACCTGGGCAAAGCTGAGATGGAGGAACTAGGGGTGGATGCGTCGCATCCACCCTCGCATGCAAAGCTGAGAAATAGAGGACAACGTGGATGCGTCGCATCCACCTTCGCATGCAAAGCTGAGAAATAGAGGACAAGGTGGATGCGTCGCATCCACCTTCGCAGGCAAAATTGAAATGGAGGACGAGGTGGATGCGTCGCATCCACCTTAGCATCAATCCCTGAAGCCGATTTGGACTAGGAATAGGAGAGCTTTGGCCCACGACTTTTGTACGCAATATATAAGCCAAAAACGCCTCCTTTAGGTTATCTAACATATTGGGAAGGGGGAAAAAAGCCACGACAAAGCTGTGGAGGCCGGAATTCATCAAGTTTCATCTTTCTCCCACCAAACTTAGTAATTTTTATGTTTCTTTGTATGATTTGTTGTTTGGCTACCATGTCTATATGGAGCTAAACTTCACGTTCTAGGGTTGTGATTCTTTCATGACTATTGTTATTCGGATATTGATTTTGACTTCTTGATTTATCATATTAGTTTATTTATTCAATCTTGCACTTAATTATTTAATTGCTTGATCACCAATTGAATATTATCTACGAATCTAGAATTGAACTCGAAAGTGGGAATTCTATATTGCATATAGGATTGAGTAGGGCAAGTTCTTGAACTCGGGCATCGGGGAACGGATTCGTGGTTAGGATAGACATATACCTAATTGCCTTGCGTGGTTGATTTACAGGAATTATACATGCATTCTTGTTGATTCTAACTCCATAGACATATAGGCGTTAGGTTAGCTTGAATAGGCGAGTAAGAACTCGACAGATTCTTATGAGCAATATTAACCCTGTCAACCAATAAGCTAGATAAATTATTCGGTCAATTCAATTGAAGAATACAATAGGATTGTTAGATAGCCCATAACCCTAGATCGTTTTCATTACATTGATATCATTAAAAATCTGCTCTTTCTCTGTTCAAAGTTTATTATTTATATTTTTCTTATTTAATTAGTTTAGAATAAAATATTTTTAGATTTAATTCTTGTTTAGATAATTGGGATAGTCTAATTTAGTTAATAGTTAATCATAAGTCCTCGTGGGTTCGACATCCGACTTTTAGTCACTTTATTACTTGACGACCGCGTATACTTGCGTGAGTGTGTTTGGTCGCAACAAGTTTTTGGCGCCGTTGCCGGGGACTTAGAAATTTGCTATTTTTCTAGATTAGACATTTTTTTTATCTATTCATGTTTTTTTATTATTTTATTTTAGTTAGTATTTTTTATTTATTTTAGCATGGCATCTTGGAATAAAAATTGTTCGAATGATGGTTATTCTTATTTTGATGATCCTTGTCCATATTGTGGAGGACCCCACTGGTGGAAAAATTGTCAGAATGTTCCCAGGAGCGAGTTGTGCGCACAATCTCAATCCTTTGAGTGGAATATTTATAATATGTGTGGTGGTCAAGATGGCCATTGGGATGGTTGTCCTAATTTTGTTCATCCTTCTCTGAGCCCTTATTATGATCTTTCTAATGATATTTCTGAGTTTGATAGGGGCAATGAAGTGCAGGATATGGAGCCTGATGCATATATTAGGGATATTCTGAGGCAAGTAGCAGAGCAACAGGATGAACTCAAAAAAGATATGAAAAGAATGAGGGCAGCAATCATAAGAATGAAGGCCAATATGGAAGAATTGAATGAAGAGAGCGAGTACCAGCAAGAGAAAATTTTTGAAAAAGAGGAGATTTTGAGCCAAACTTGGCTGGCAGAACAGGCTGAAAAGTTAGAAATATATGAAGCTCAACATGAGGAACTTACTGATGGGATGAGACACTTTATAGAGGGAAGATCTAAACTGGGACAAGGGATCTATAAATTTGTCACTACTATTCACGACTTGCAAGATAAATTAAATGCAAAGGTTGTTGCGTCTATCGCCCAACAAAATAGTAATGAGTTGTCAGAAGCTGAAAAGGAGCTTATACGCCAAATTGAGGAGCTAAAAGTGGAGAGCCAATCATTCGAGCATATTTCTGTTGATGATGCCCATGTTGAGAAAAGTACACTAGAGCCATGCGAGGTAGCAGATAATGTTATATTTGAAGACTCTAATGTGTGCACATATGAGGATATAAATAGTAATACAATTCTAAAGTTGGGGCGTGTTGGTCCTCATTCTAAACATTTTTCGACATTGTATTTGGATGATGACATGGAAATCGAGTCATCTAAGCCTTTGGAGGAGTCAATGGAAGAGGAACATGATGCCTATATTTTTGAATTTGTCATGCCAAAAAGCAAAAAATACATTCCTCATCTAAAGGCCGAGAAGTGTAGAGTGAAAAATTTATTACTTGGCCTGGTTATCTTTGTAGCCCCACCACTGGAGCATAGCCGCAAACTGGATGCCATGTTAGGGGCTCAATTCATAAGTTCGAGGTGGAGGCAAAAAGTGGTTCACGTCGTGCCGCTACGTTAAATCAGGCGCTTGTTGGGAGGCAACCCAGCGTTACTGCTTTCTTTTATTTTTGTTTACTTTTTATTTTATTTTATTTTTATTATTTTGTAGTATTTATTTTTGTTTTGTAGGATTATGAGCATAGGAAGCAAAGCCATTAGAAGAGTGCAAAAGCGAGCTAGATGGTGAGGACTAAGTGTGGGGTGCCCACACAAAGGACGATGCCTGGGGAAGTCTGAGTACCTCGTGAGCCGCTATTGCTTCGGCCTTTGGCCTACCAGGGAGTCTCGTTTACCCTCTTATTATTTATAATGTGCATTGAGGACATTGCAAAATTTTAAGTGTGGGGTGAGGAGATCGTTTGAATGAGTTTCTGTGCTATTTTAGCTTAGTTGTAGTACTCATTCTTAAGTGTGGTAGCTTTTGTGGAAAAAAAAAAAGAAAAAAAGAAATTTAAAAAAAAAAAAACGAAAAAGTAGAAAAATTAGACTTTTCCCGACGATTGATCTCCTAGACAGTTTTCTTGAGGGATTAAAGTCTAAACAAAAATTCAAAATATCTCTTTTAGCTTTCTTTAGGTAGTAATAATCCCCTGTGGTTTTTCTTTGTGCCTCGGTTCTTTTTCATGGGATGTAGTTTGAACCGGATAGTTTTTTTTTTTCCGAGTAGATTAGGAATTTAGGAAATAAAAGGAGCAAGAATGATGAACCTAGGCGCCCTTGACTTTGTTGATAATGGCATATTTAGGCTTTTACATATGTAATATCTTCCCTTCTCACTCTGAAATTATTGATGATGCCTTGTTAAAATGGATAGCATGTTTTGTGGCGCCTATTTCTCATTTTCTTGACTTGTGTTCACTTTGCGCTTAATGCTTAATATCTCGTTGCTCCGTGAATACTTGCATTGTTTGAGAGTCGGAATGTGACCGTCCTTAATGAGTCATGTGCCATGTGTGGTAAGGTTTTTGTGTTGTCCATGTATTGTACTTGTGTCTAGAACTTGCCCGGTATGTGAGTTGAAGCGAAATTTTAGGTGATGCTCGGTTTGAAAAATAATTTTAGGATTTCTTTGATCTTTTTGAGCTTATTGCTTATCACAAATAAAATCTATCCCTAGTTAACCCTTTTGAGCCTGTAGACCTTTTATTTGGTACCCACATTACAAGCCTATACCCTTTTTATTCTTAATTGACATTGTTTTGATTCTTTTACCTCTTAAAGCACTTTAATTGTTAGATGAGCGCTAAAAGAAGTAAGAAGGGACTAAGTGTGGGGTGACTTTTGAGTGGAACCAATGAAAGAAAGAAGGGTGCACTTATTTTGTAAAATAATACACCACTAGCAGAAATTGAAAGAAAAAAAAAAGGAGAAAAATCTGGAAAAAAAGAAAGAAAAATATAAATGAATAAATTGTTATCTTGTTCTTGCTAGTGGGTATGAACTAAAGTAGTGCTTAAAGAAAAAGGGACTGTTTTGGGGGTGATATTGTTTGTGAAATTGAAGTGGGGTTGAAGAAAAAAAATGCTTAAAGTAATTTTGTGATGTATTAAAGTGCTTAGGAGGGTGAGTCACTATTCCTTAAATATATCCTACCCGTCCCTTAGCCCACATTACAACCATGAAAAAGTCCTAATTGATTTTAGATCGAGCGAGCTTACATTAGTAGAGATTTACATTAAGGGCAAGCCTATGGTACTAATTTCATGCATGTGACTTCTTTGTGAGAGTGAGCGATTTTCTTTGATATATGTGAGTCATTAAAATATATTTGATCATGAGATTCGAATGTGTGGATTGAACTCGCTCTCTTGTTCTTGTTGTGAGGGCACATGGTTTCACGAGGGATAGGTAACGTTATTAGACTTCTCTATGATGTTGGGTGTTCAAGCCATGAGTGCATAGTAATATTGAGTCGGTTTTTGAGGTTAGAATTGTTGTGAGCATGTTGTCTTTGTTCGAATATGTTTAAAGAAGGGCATAAGTAAAGGGAAGTGTGTGTGATGCATAGTCTAGAGCCTAATTGTTGCAAATAACCATGGTCATAGGTGCAGTGTGCTTTGAATGATAAGAGCTTAATTTTGTTTTGTCTACTATAGGATGGTTTGTTCGAGGACGAACAAAGGTTTAAGTGTGGGGTAGTGATGTTTGGCATATTTCGATATGTGTTGATGTTACTTTACCCATGTTTTAACCGCTTCTTGATGTTATTTGATCTTTAAAATGCCCAACATGGTTTAATTATTGGTTTTATGACTAATTGAGTTGTGTGTGGTGAATTAGGGTGTTTGGAGTGCAAAAATATGAAGAAAAGGTGCTCTAGGTAGAGGAAGAGAGATTGGATGCGTCGCATCCATCTAGAAAAAGATCAGTTCGCGCACCCTTAGCAGTGAAGTCAGCCCATAGCATCCGCCATAGCATCCGCACCTGGGCAAAGCTGAGATGGAGGAACTAGGGGTGGATGCGTCGCATCCACCCTCGCATGCAAAGCTGAGAAATAGAGGACAAGGTGGATGCGTCGCATCCACCTTCGCAGGCAAAATTGAAATGGAGGACGAGGTGGATGCGTCGCATCCACCTTAGCATCAATCCCTGAAGCCGATTTGGACTAGGAATAGGAGAGCTTTGGCCCACGACTTTTGTACGCAATATATAAGCCAAAAACGCCTCCTTTAGGTTATCTAACATATTGGGAAGAGGGAAAAAGGCACGAAAAAGCTGTGGAGGCTGGAATTCATCAAGTTTCATCTTTCTCCCACCAAACTTAGTAATTTTTATGTTTCTTTGTATGATTTGTTGTTTGGCTACCATGTCTATATGGAGCTAAACTTCACGTTCTAGGGTTGTGATTCTTTCATGACTATTGTTATTCGGATATTGATTTTGACTTCTTGATTTATCATATTAGTTTATTTATTCAATCTTGCACTTAATTATTTAATTGCTTGATCACCAATTGAATATTATCTACGAATCTAGAATTAAACTCGAAAGTGGGAATTCTATATTGCATATAGGATTGAGTAGGGCAAGTTCTTGAACTCGGGCATCGGGGAACGGATTCGTGGTTAGGATAGACATATACCTAATTGCCTTGCGTGGTTGATTTACAGGAATTATACATGCGTTCTTGTTGATTCTAACTCCATAGACATATAGGCATTAGGTTAGCTTGAATAGGCGAGTAAGAACTCGACAGATTCTTATGAGCAATATTAACCCTGTCAACCAATAAGCTAGATAAATTAGTCGGTCAATTCAATTGAAGAATACAATAGGATTGTTAGATAGCCCATAACCCTAGATCGTTTTCATTACATTGATATCATTAAAAATCTGCTCTTTCTCTGTTCAAAGTTTATTATTTATATTTTTCTTATTTAATTAGTTTAGAATAAAATATTTTTAGATTTAATTCTTGTTTAGATAATTGGGATAGTCTAATTTAGTTAATAGTTAATCATAAGTCCTCGTGGGTTCGACATCCGACTTTTAGTCACTTTATTACTTGACGACCGCGTATACTTGCGTGAGTGTGTTTGGTCGCAACAAGTTTTTGGCGCCGTTGCCGGGGACTTATGTGTGTTTTGTTTTCAAATCCGAGTACAATTCAACTCTCAAATCTCAAGTTTTAATTTTTCAAAATAAAAATTTCTCTTAGAAATTCATGAATTTGAAGTTAAATCTCATACACAATCATGTAATATAATTGAAAGATGTTCAAAATTACTTACCCAATAGTTGTAGGTAAAAATCCCTCCTCAAAATCGCCTTCTACCGAGTCTAGGGTTCTAAAATAAGAAAATGAGACTCAATCCCGTCTTTTCTGCCCTTTTGTTTAGGTGCAGAAGTCGCAAATGTGAAGAATAGCTCGCAAATGCGGCGCCTGACAGCCCAAGGAAACTTCGTAATTGCAACACTGACCTCGCAATTGCGAAGCCAACCCCTTCCGCAAATGCAACAAATGGTCATAAATGCGACCTTACCCAACCCAAGCCTATCTTCGCAAATGCAATCAACGTGTCCCAATGAAATAGCTGAGACCCCTCTGCCATGATTGCAATTGCGATGCTAGTGCTCGCAATTGCGATAACTAGAGCCCTAGCACACCAGCAACCTGGAATGAGTTCAAACCAATTTGAAATGTGTCTGAAGATCACCCGAGCCCCCGGGGATCTACACCAAACATTCACACAAGCCTAAAATATCATATGAACCCGCTCGCGCGATCAAATCACTAAAATAACATCCGAAACCTCTAGAATCACAACCAAGCGTCTGAATCCTAACAAACCAACTCGGAATGACACCAAACTTTGTAGACAAGTTCCAAATAGCAAAACGGGCCTATTCCATGTCCCAAAACCAAATTTCAAACCTGATAGCCATAAAGTCAACCTACGGTCAAACCTAAGGAAATTTCTAAACCTCAAATTTCCAACTTTCGGCAAAAGAAGTCAAATCAAACTAGGAACCTCCGAATTCAATTCAAGGCATACGCCCAAGTCCAAAATCATGATACAAATATATCGGAGCCGTCAAAACATCATTTCGGGGTCGTTTTCTCAAAAGTCAAATCTAGGTCAACATTTCCAACTTAAGCTTCTAAACCAAGAACTAAAGGGTCCAAATCATTCCAAAACTTTCCCAAAACGAAACCAATTATCCCCACATGTCATAAAACCACAAATACACATACATGAAGCTTCAAAAAAGGGAAATGGGGGCTCAAATACACAAAACAACAGGTCGGATTGTTACACTCTCCCCTTTTAAAAAAATGTTCATCCTCGAACGGGCATATTGTCACGACCCGGAATTCCCAACCTCGAGATTGTGATGGAGCTTAACATCTATTTACTAGGCAAGCCAATGTTAGATAATTAATTAACTAGTTTTGACAATTATTACAAGGTGATGATAATTAACAATTAATGAACTCAGAAATAAACACAGTATTAATATAAATAACGCGGTGCAAAACTACTCCCAGAAATCTGGAGTCACAAGTACATGAGTGTCTAGAATACTACAAAAATGGTTTGAAGTAAAACATATACTATCTGAAACTAAAATAGTAGTAAAACATGATAGAATGGGACTTCAGGAATAGCAAACGCTAGCAGCTCTACCTCAAGTCTCATGTAGCTGTTAAATCCAAGCAGTCTCCACTACGTGCCACTGGGACCAATACCGGTATCTTCACAAGAAGTGCAGAAGTGTAGCATGAGTACAACCGACCCCATGTACTCTTAAGTTTCGAGCCTAACCTCGACAAAGTAGTGACAAGGCGATGACAAGTCACTCACACTAACCTATACGAAATAATAATAACAAAAAAATAAGAATAGAAATAAAGCAGTAAACTCATATAACCGGACCCGAAGGTCAACCACCAGAGACCCCAGAATAACAAAATCTCAAACCTCGTATCACAATATCAAGAATAAACTTTACAGCCACAACAAAACTACAACACATCAAATCTGTTGCGGCGTGGAACCCTATCCCAAGTTTCAACACAATCTTTCTCAACGTACAACTCATTTCCAATATCATATCACATCATTTCCTGTTCCGTTGCGGCGTGCAACCTGATCCCCCAATATCATTTATTTCAGTACCGTTGCGGCGTGCAACCCGATCCCCCGATATCAATTTGTCAACATAAACAACCCAATACCACTATTCAGGAAATATCAACACAACAGAGAAATGAAACGAGCTGAACAATATGGAACTACCAGTACAAACGAAGATTAGCCAATACTTCAAAATCCTCAAACCTTGGCAAAACATTAATACCGAAATAGGTAATGGCTCAAGTAATCAAAATAGCATAATGCAGTGCATCAAGTAATATAAGAAGAATAAAATCAAGTAAAATAGGTGACAATGAGAATATACAATTAAGACAAATTTAAACATTTGGCAGGTAAGAAGGCATTGAGTGAGAAATGAACAAATCAAAGTAAGTAACAATTGAATAACAATTAACCAGTAAAGCATAGATGTCGCGTAAGAACGTGTAACAATTAGAGCATTTAACAAGAGATAATAAAAAAATAAATGATGGCATGGAAATAAACAGCTGAATCTCGCATGCTAAAACCCATGATGGCGCATATACACTCGTCACCTTGCATATACGTCGTTTTCCCACATAATTCATATAATCAAATAGTTCAACAAGTCCTAATTCCCTCAAGTCAAGGTTAAATACAACACTTACCTCACTCTGCAACCAAGTCAATCAACCAACCACGGCCTTGCCTTTTGAACAAGCCTTCAAACTAACCAAATCTATCCAATTGCCTATCAAACAATTAAAAATAAGATTTAGAAACTACTCACGAAAGGAAAAAGGCTCAATCTTTAATGAATTTGGAAAAGGTCAATAAAAGTCAACTGTGGGCCCGTCCGGTCAAAACCCGGATCCAAGGGTGGATCTCGACTACCCATAACCCCACGAGTCCATAATTATGTTTTGTTTTCAAATCCGAGTCCAATTCGACTCTCAAATCACAAAATTATATTTTTCAAAATAGACAAAATTCCTCAAAAATTTTCTTAGATTCTCATGAATTTGATGTTAAATCTCATGTATTATCATGTAATATAATTGAAAATAGGTTAAAATCACTTACCTAATGATTGTATGTGAAAATGCCTTCTCCAAATCGCCTCATACCGAGTCTAGGGTTCAAAGATATGAAAATGAGACTAAAATCCCGTCTTCCAGCCCTTTTGTTCAGCTGCGGATGTCGCAAATGCGACCTTGGGTTCGCATTTCCAAACCCTCGCAATTGCGAAACAAGGATCGCAATATAGAACCCTGACAGCCCACACAGATGTTGCAATTGCGACAAAGGCTACGCAAGTGCGATGGAAGACTTCTTTGTAAAAGCGACGCAATGGTCGCAATTGCGACCCAACCCAATCTGATATTGTCTTTGCAAATGCGACATCTGGACCTCCCATGTCCTCTTCACAATTGCGATGATGTTGCTTGCAATTGTGACAACTGCAGCACCAACACACCAGCAACCTATAACCAGCTCAATCCAATCTGCCACATGTCTGAAACTCATCTGAGCCCTCGGGGTTTCCAACCAAAAACCCACACAAGTCTAAAAACATCGTACAAACTCGCTCGCACGATCAAATCACCTAAATAACTTCTAGAACCACGAATCGGACATTAAAATGCATGAAATTCAAAAGAAAACTCAAGTACCTCAAGAATCACAACCAAGCGTCCGAATCCAATCAAACCAACTCTGAATTGCACTAAATTTTGCAGACAAGTTACAAATAACAAAACATACCTATTTCAAGACCCAAAATCAAAACCCGAACCCGATAAACATAAAGTCAACCTACGAGAAAACCTAGAGAAAGTTCAAAACATCCAAATTGCTAACTTCCGGCAAAGCAAGTCAAATCAACCTAGACATACTCCCAAGTCCAAAATCACAATACGGACTTACCGGAATCGTCAAAATACCGATCCGGAGTCATTTTCCCAAAATATTTACCATAGTCAACTCAAGTGCCATTTAAGTCAAAAATCACTTTTTCTTCAACCTTTTACGTAAAAACTTTCCGTAAAGCAGCACGGACTATGCACGCAAATCGAAAAATATTAAATGAAGCTAATAGAGGTCTCAAAGCATGGAAATAAGGGCTATTACTCCAAACGACCTATCGGGTCGTTATATTCTCCAACCCTAAAAGAAACGTTCATTCTCGAACGGACATAGAAAAGTACCTGGACTAGTAAAAATGTATGGGCATCTACTCCGTATATCGGACTCAGACTCCCACATTGGTACCTCGATCGGCTGACCTCTCCATTGCACTTTCACAGAAGGAAAACTTTTAGATCTCAACTTTCGAACTTGCCGGGCTAGAATAGCCATCGACTCCTCCTCAAAGGCCAAAGTTTCATCAAGCTAAACCGTGCTGATGTCTAGAACATGCGAGTTATCCTCATGGTACTTCTGAAGCATAGAGATGTGAAATACCGGATGTACCCCTGACAGGCTAGGAGGCAATGCAAGAAACCTCCCCAACTTTGTCCAAGATCATCAAACTGGTTAGCCTTGATACACTCTAACAACGGAGATTGTGCCACAACACAAGCAAGAACCCGACTGGGCTCCAAAATATCCAATCTCATAAGTCGATTGGCCAAAGCTTGAACATCCATGGCTAGTGGCCTCTCTGCTACCGGTAAATATGCCAAACTGCCCATGCTCTCAGCCTTCCTACTCAATGCACCGGCCACTACATTGGCCTTCCCCGGATGATATAATATGGTGATATAACAGTTTTTCAGCAACTCCAGCCATCTCCGCTACTGTAAATTAAGGTCTTTCTACTTAAACAGGTGCTGGAGACTCTGATGGTCGGTATAGACCTCACTGTGAACACCGTGAAGATAGTGCCTCCAAATCTTCAGTGCATGAATAATGGTTGCCAACTCTAAGTCATGAACAAGGTGGTTCTTCTCATGAACCTTCAAATGCCGAGACACGTAGGCAATAAACCTACCATCGTGCATCAATACTGTGCCAAGCCCAATATGCGAGGCATCACAATGCACAGTATAAGATCCCAAACATATAGGCAACACCAGCACTAAATTGTAGTTAATGCAGTCTTGAGCTTCTGAAAGCTCAACTCATACTCATTGGACCATCTGAAAAGAGTAGCCTTCTGGGTCAACTTGGTCAATGGGGTTCAGATAGATGAAAACCCCTCCACGAGCCGACGATAATAACTTGCAAACCCAGGAAGCTCCGAATCTCTGTAGCTGAAGTAGGTCTAGGCCAGTTTTGAATTGCCTCAATCTTCTTATGATCCACTTTAATGCCCTCAGAGGATACAACATGCCCCAAAAGGCAATCAAATCTAACCATAACTCACACTTTGAAAACTTGGCATATAACTGACGACCCCGCAAAGTCTGAAGTACGGTTCGAAGATGCTGCTCATGCTCCTCTTGATCATCAATGAAGATGATCATAAAAGAATCTAAATAGGTCTTGAACACCCGGTTAATCAAATCCATAAATGGTGTTGGGGCATTATCAAGCCATAGTGACCATACTGAGTCCAAAAAGCTATCTTAGGGACATCTGATGCCCTAATCTTCAACTGATGAAAGCCAGACCTCAAGTCAATCTTGGAAAACACCTTGGCACCATGAAGTTGATCAAATAAGTCATCAATTCTTGGCAAAGGATGCTTGTTCTTGATAGTGATTTTGTTCAATTGCTGATGGTCTATACACTTGTCACGACCCAAAATCGCAATCTGTCATGATGGCGCCTAACACACCAGCTAGGCAAGCCAAAATATAACAATAAGGAACCCAAACAGCAGAATTTATAGAAATAGCATAAGTCTAAAATCTCAATATGACAAGATACTACTATTACAAGATAGATCCTTCAAAAAGTGGTAAATACGGAGTCATGAGCTCTACAATGGAATACAAGTCTAAAAACTATATAACAAACTGTATGAACTGAAAAACAGTACATAAGAAAAGACAAGCCTAGACTACGGGCGAAAAATGTAGCTCTACATCGTCTCCCGTTACTCAGCTCAACAAGCAACGTTGCTACTGCCAACTGGAACCAACACATGGATCTGCAAAATTATGTGCAGGGTGTAGTATGAGTACAATGGAACCAATGTACTCAATAAGTATCATAACTAACCTCGGCGAGGTAAATGATTCAAGAATTATAAATCATACCTACTATAACCTGTATAGTTTCATACATTTAAAAAGCACAGAACAATGATCTCTGTGTGTGTGTGTAATTACTCAAGTTATCTGGTCAGCAAATGATACATGATATAAGATGATATGCAAGTAAATTAGGTAATTAAACATGGAAATTGCAAGTAAAGATGAAATGAAAATCCAAATAAAACACTGGCCAGACTTTCCTCAATATCAGTTCCAAACCACTGATCAGTTTTCCTCAGTAACCGCGTGTACACCATCAAAAGAGAAACATGGGACGGTGACCCTAGAGGGAAGGATCGGTATTCACAAGCTATACGGACAACTCACGTGCTGCATGGACAACTCACATGCTAATAATATCAACTTCATAGACAACTCACGTGTTGCACGGACAACTTATGTGACAATAGTATCAATATCTGGATTTGCACGGACAACTCACGTACTGCATGGACAACTCACGTGATAATAATATAACAACCGCACGGATAACACACGTGCTAACAACCACAATCCGCCCGGCATGGTCATAGGCTACCAATCCATCTCATAACATAGAGAGAGAAAATATACTAGAGTACATGTACATGATAAATGATTATCAAGTTTTGTACTCCTGGACTGGTAAAAATAACATGCTATGGTGTAGGCAGGTGCGATGTGTGCTATTACATCTAAAACAAACAATCTCATCATGAAATAGCAATTTATCAGGCTTACCCGGAAGAATAATCTCAATGAAATCTCAACTGTGGTACAAATAGTTCACAGAGGGGTACAAATAGAAGAAACATATCAACTTGATGCTTAGCAATTAATTCAAGGTATGTCATAGCCTAAGCACGTAGCTACCACAAATAATTCAGGAAAATATTGCCTCAACAAAGTTTAGATAACATACTTATCTCAAGCAAGCCAAATAACTCCTCTAACAAGTCCTTCCCACGTGTATCAATCTTTGGACGACTCGAATCTAGCCAAAACAATGCAATACATCAACAAAAGCCATAGGAAGTGATTTCAAAAGACAAAGCTAAGATCTTTAACTCAAATAAAAATGTTAACCCAAGAAGTCAACCCCGGGCCCGCATCTCTGAACCCGACAAAATTCTGAAATTCCGAACATCCATTCAATTACGAGTCCAATCATACCAAAATCATCAAGTCATAAGTGACACAGCGAACCTATTCCAATTACTGGAACCGAAATCCGAACCTGATATCAACAAGACAACTCTCGGTCAAACCTCTCAGCCTTCCAAGCCTTCAACTTTCTAAGGTCCGCCAAAAAGGCTCAAACCAACCTATGGACCTCCAAATCAATATCCGGACATATGCCTAAGTCCAAGATTAACATACGAAGCTATCAGAACCGTCAAAACTCCATTCCAGTATTGTCTACATAAAAGTCAAACTCTGATTAACTCTTTCAACTTAAGCTTCCAACCTTGGGACTAAGTGTACCAATTTGCTCCGAACCATCAGCAGAACCAAATCAACCACCCCGGCAACTTACATAACCACAAATGAATATAGAACAAGCAATAAATAGGAAAGTGGGGCTATAATACTCAAAATGACCAACCTAGTAGTTACATTCCCCCATTCGTAAACAAACGTTCATCCTCGAATGGGTCTAGAATCATACCTGGAGTCTAAAATAGGTGTGGATAATTGCTCTGTATCTCTCGATCCGTCTCCCAAGTAGCCTTCTCGACCAACTGACCTCTCCATTGAACTTTCACTGAAGCAATATTTTTTGATCTCAACTTCCAAACCTGCCAATCTAATATGGCCACCGGCTCCACATTATAAGTCAAATCCCCATCTAACTGAACCGTGCTAAAATCCAAAATGTGTGACGGATCACCATTATACTTTTGGAGCATAGAAATAGAAAACACTGGGTGAACACCTGATAAACTAGGTGGAAATGCAAGCTTGTAGGCCACCTTTCCAATCCTCCCAAGTACCTCAAAAGGGCCAATATACTGAGGACTCAAATTTCCCTTCTTTACAGACCTCATCACACCCTTCATGGGTGAAACTTTGATCAAAACCTTCTCACCCAACATATATGCAACATCACGAACCTTCCTATCAGCATAACTCTTCTGTCTGGACTGCGTTGTATGGAGCCCATCCTGAATCAACTTGACCTTCTCCAAGGCATCTCGAACCAAATCAGTGCCCAAAAACCCAGCCTCTCCTAGCTTAAACCAACTAACTGGAGAACGACACTGCCTCCTATATAGGGCCTTATAATGAGCCATCTCAATACTTGATTGGTGGCTGTTGTTGTAGGCAAACTCTGCAAGCAGCAAGAATTGATCCCATGAACCCCCGAAATCCATCACACATGCACGTAGCATGTCTTCCAAGATCTGAATGGTGCGCTCGGACTGCCCGTCCTTCTGGAGGTAAAATTTTGTACTCAACTCAACCCGTGTGTCGAACTCTCGCTGCACTACCCTCCAAAACTACGATGTGAACTGCGTTCCCCAACCATAAATGATGGAGATGGGCATGCCATGCAAATGGATGATCTCTCGGATGTAGATCTGAGCCAATCGCTCTACAGAATAAGAAGTCACCACCGGGATGAAGTGTGCGGACTTAGTTAACCAATCCAGAATTACCCAAACTGCATCAAATTTCTTCAAAGTCCATGGAAGCTCGACAACAAAATCCATGGTAACACACTCCTATTTCCACTCAGGAATCTCGAGTCTCTGAAGCAAACCGCCCGACCTTTGATGCTCGTACTTCACCAGCTGACAGTTCAAGCACTGAGCCATATACTCTACTATATCTTTCTTCATTCTTCTCCACCAATAGTGCTGCCTCAAACCTAATACATCTTAGTGGAACTCGGATGAAAGGAATACCGCAAACTGTGGGCCTCCTCAAGAATCAACTCACGTAACCCATCTACATTGGGCATACAAATCCGACCCTACATCTGCAACATCCCATCACCCCCAATAGAAACATCCTTGGCATCACCGTGATGCACCGTGTCCTTAAGGATAAGCAAATGAGGGTCGTTAGTCATACTAAAGAGCTATGATGCGCTCATACAAAGAAGACAGAAAACCCACGCAAGCAAGAACCTGTCTAGGCTCCGAAACATCTAACCTCACAAACTGATTGGCCAAGGCCTGAACATCCAATGCTAGCGGTCTCTCACAAACTAAAATACATGCAAGGCTACCAATACTCTCAGCCTTTCTGCTCAAGGCATCGGCCGCCACATTAGCCTTCCTGTGATGATATAAAATAGTGATATCATAGTCTTTTAACAGCTCTAACCACCTCCGCTGCCTCAAATTTAGGTCCTTCTGCTTAAACAAGTTGATGTAGACTCCGATGATCTGTGAAAACCTCACATGACATGCCGTAGAGATAATGCCTCCAAATCTTCAATGCGTGAACAATGACTACAAATTCTAAATCATGACCAGGGTAGTTCTTCTCATGGGGCTTCAGCTGGACCGAAGCATAAGCAATCACTCTACCCTCCTGCCTCAAGATGCACCCGATGCCAATCCGCGAAACATCACAATAAACTGTAAATGAACCCTATAGTGACGGCAAAACTAGGACTGGAGATGTGGTCAAAGCAGTCTTGAGCTTCTAAAATCTCTTCTCACACATATCAATGGGACACCCTTCTGGGTCAATCTAGTCAAAGGTGCAACAATGGACGAGAAACCCTCCACAAAATGACGATAATAACATGTCAAATCTAAGAAGCTCTGAATCTCTGTAGCTGAAGACGGCCTAGGCCAACTCTGAACTGCCTCAATCTTATTCGGGTCTACCTTGATCCCCTCACTAGATACCACATGGCCCAAGATGCCACTGAATCTTAGAGAATTTAGCATATAACTTCTTCTCCCTCAGAGTCTGTAGTACTATCCTCGTATGTTGCTCATGTTACTTCTGGTTGTGTGAGTACACCAATATATCATCAGTGACACTATGACAAAAGAATCAAGATTTGGCTAAAATACACTATTCATCAAATTCATAAAGGCTGTTGGGGCATTGGTCAGCCCAAAAGACATCACAAGAAACTTGTGGTGACCATAGCGGGTCCTGAATGCCATGTTCAAAAATATCATAATCTCGAATCTTTTACTGATGATACCCCGACCTCAAATCAATCTTTGAAAACTTGCTTGCACCCTGAAGCTGGTCAAATAGGTCGTCAATGCGTGTTAAATGATACTTGTTCTTAATGGTGACTTTGTTCAACTTCCTGTAATCAATGCACATATGCATAGTACCATCATTCTTCTTTACAAATAGAACCAGTGCACACCAAGGCGACACGCTGGGCCTAATGAAGCCCTTAAAAAGTAAGTCCTGAAGATGTTCTTTTAACTCTTTCCATTCCGTTAGTGCCATGCAATGCGATGGAATAAAGATGGGCTGAGTACTCGGGCGGCATACCAGACATGTCTGCAGGAAACACATTTGGAAAGTCTCTCACTACCGGAACTGACTCAACAGTAGGAGCATCAACACTAACATCCCTCACAAAGGCCAAATATGCCAGACATTCCTTCCCAACTATCCGTTGGGCCTTCAAATAAGAAATCACTCTATTGGGAACATAATCCAAAGAACCTCTCCACTCAACCCTAGGCGATCCCTGCATCGCCAACATCACGGTCTTAGCGTGACAATCCAAAATAGCATGACACAGTGACAACCAATCGTATGCCTAAAATCATGTCAAAATCAATCATGCTAGGCTATAAAAGATCAACTCTCATCTCTAATCCCCCAATAGTCACTACACACGACTGATACACACGGTCCACAATAATAGAATCACCCACCAGAGTAGATACATAAACATGCACAACTAAAGAATCGCAGGGCATACCCAAATAACAAGAAAAGTATGATGATACATATAAATAAGTGACATACTAAAACAATACCTGTGATGACGGCATTAGAAGCAACTGCCTCTGGCCTGGCTAGAAATGCATAGCAACTGGCTTGACCACCACCTGATCGACCTCCCCCTCTAGGGCGACCTCAAGCTGACTGGGGCCCAACCCGAGATGATTGTGCGGGCGGTGTAGTTGTCGGTGCTAAAATCATAGGCTAACAGCTCTGCTGTGGGACCCTGCTAAACAGTCTGGGGCAATCTCTCTTGAGATGACTCAAGTCCCCGCACTCAAAACAACCTCTCCTTTGATGGAGTTGCTGACCTTGATGACTAGGTTGGGCGTGCACTGTAGGAACAGTGGCTGACTGAAGAACCACGAGGAACCTGGAAAGCTACCTAAACGGGTCTAGAAGGATGACCTCTATTGTAATGGGACTGACCTCCAGATGAGGCACTACTGAAACCACCTGAACTATGAGGCCTCCTGGCCTCCTGCTCCTCACACTCCTACCTGCGAACCAGCTCTAAGTGTCTAGCAATCTCGACCACCTGGTAAAACCTGCATCTGTCGCAAACTCCTGAGCCATAATGAAGCGCAAACCATAGTTGAGGCCATTAATGAACCTCCTAATCTTCTCCCTCTCAGTGGGAACCAACTATACTGCATGACGAGCCAACTCGAAAAACATCATCTCATACTGAGTCACAGTCATACCCTCCTGGCTTAGGTGCTCGAGATGCCTACGCAACTTCTCTCTGCGAGTGTATGGGACAAACTTCTCTAAGTAACCTCGGCCCGAGAGGCAGTAACCAGCTGAACTAGTAATACATATGGTGTCTGGACTCCCTGAGCTATCTGCTCTGGAGTACGGTCAGCAGGAGTCTGGGCACCTCCTCCGGCCTATGAAGTGGTTGGTACAGCTGGAACTGAGACTGCTTGGGCCAGGCTCGTGCATACAGTCAAAATCTAGGCTATGGCCTCCTGAAGGCCTAGGATCACAATGGGCATTGCTGGTGCCTGAGCTGGTGGCTCCATAGGTGCTGCTCTAGCTATAGTATGAACCATACCCCGGCCTCTACCGCAACCTCGGCCTCTCGTGGCCCTAACTGGTAGTACTGGTGCCCGTCCACCTGACCCGGTCAAACGTGTCCTCACCATGTGTGAGAGAATAGAATAGTCAAGTTTCAAAATTCGGAATAACAAATACACACGAAAAGAATGCAAGAATGTGAAGTTTCCTAATAATTCGATAGCCTCTCGAAGATATGTATAGACGTCTCTGTACTGATCCGCAAGACTCTACTAAACTTGCTCATTACTGGAAATACATATGAACCTAGGGCTCTGATATCAACTTGTCACGACCCAAAATCCCAACCCGTAGTGATGGCACCTAACACAACAGCTGGGAAAGCCAAAATATAACAATAAAGAACCCAAACAGTAGAATTTATAGAAATAACATAATTCTGAAATCTCAATATGACAAGATACTGCTAATACAAGATAAATCCCCCAACAATTGATAAATACGGAATCATGAGCTCTACAACAAAATACAAGTCAGAAAACTATATAATGATACTGTCTGAACTTAAAACAACAGCACATAAGAAAAGACAAGCCAAGACCACAAGCAAAAAATACAGCTCTACCTGTCTCCCGATACTCAGCTCAACAAGCAATCCTGCTATTGATAACTGGTACCAACACCTGGATCTCCATAACCGACTCAATGTACTCAATAACTATCGTAACTAACCTCGACGAGGTAAAAGAAGCAAGAATTATAAATGATACCTCTATAACCTGTATAGTTTCATCAATTTAACAAGTACATAACAATGATGTAATTAGGTCATAAAGCAGAGAAAGAACCCTATGTGTGTGTGCGCGTGCAATTAGTCAAGTTCTATGCTCAGCAACTGATAAAGCATATAAGATGATATACAAGAAAATCGGGTAATTAACCATGGAAATTGCAAGCATATATGAAATGCAAATCCAAACAAAACGCTGGCCAGACTTTCCTCAATATGCATACCAAACCACTGATTAGTTTTCTTCCGTAACCTCGTGTACAATATCAAGAGAGAAATGTGAGATGGTGACCCTAAGGGGATGGATCCGTAGCCATACACTGCACGGAACCTCACGTGTTGTACGGACAACTCACGTGCTAATACTATCAATCGTACACATAACTCACCTGCTGCACGGACAACTCATGTGCCAATAGTATCAATTTCTGGATCTGCATGGACAACTCACGTGTTGCACGGACATCTCGTGTGGTAATAATATAACAACCGAATGGAAAACTCATATGCTAATAATCACAATTCTTCCGGCGTGGTCACAGGCTACCAGTCCAGCTCATAACACATAGAAAACAAATATAATATAATGCATGTACAAGATCAATTATTATCAAGTTTTATACTCTTGGACTGGTATAAATAACAAGCTATGGTGTAGGCATGTGCGATGTGTGCTATTACAACTAGAACATACAATTACATCATGAAATATCAGTTTATCAGGTTCAACCAGAAGAATAATCTCAACGAAATATCAAATTTGGTAAAAATAGCTCACAGAGGGGTACAAGTAGGAGAAACATCTTCCTGCACGGTGTCCCAATTTCCATCATTTCAGATAGGGGAACTCAGTTTACATCGCAGTTTTGGAGGGCCGTGCAGCGAGAGTTGGGTACTCAGGTTGAGTTGAGCACAACATTTCACCCTCAGACAGACGGGCAGTCCGAGCGCACTTTTCAGATATTGGAGGACATGTTACGCGCTTGTGTCATTGACTTTGGGGGTTCATGGGACCAGTTCTTGCCGCTCGCGGAGTTTGTATATAACAACAGGCATTCATGATGCACAACTCCCAGAATCTTCACGATCGCGTTCAATTCTCGCGAACGCGAAGCAAAATTTGACTAGTCACCCAAAGACTCTTTGCGATCGCGAGCCCTACCTCACGAACACGTATAAGGAAACCAGATACAGCAGCCCACCAAGTCAAAAATTAGCCGAACGTGATCTGAATCACACCCGAGGTCCCCGGGACCCCATCCAAATATACCAACAAGTCCTAAAACATGATACGAACTTAGTCGAAGCCTCAAATCACAACAAACAACATCAAAATCATGAATCACATCCCAATTCATGCCTAATAAACTATTAAATTTCCAAATTCTAAAACCAATGCCGAAACATACCAAACCAACTCTGATTGACCTCAGATTTTGCACACAAGTCATAAATGATACAACAGACCTATTTCAACTCCTGAAACTAAAATCCAGGCCCAGTATCAAAAAATTCAACTCTCGGGCAAACCTCTCAACCTTCCAAACCTTCAACTTTTCAGGTTTTGCCAATTCAAGCCAAAATGACATGCGGACCTCCAAATCAATATTCGGACATATTACTAAGTCCAAAATTACCATACGAAGCTATCAGAACCATTTAAACTCCATTCTGGAGTCATTTACACATACGTCAACATCCGGTGAACTCTTTCAACTTAAGCTTCCAACCTTGGGACTAAGTGTCCCAAAATATCCTGAAATATCCCCGGAACCAAACCAACCACCCCGGCAAGTCACATGAACGAGGCTACAATACTCAGAACGACCAATCGGGTCGTTATAGGTTTCTATATCTAGTAGGTGTCTTGACCTGACCACGTTACTACTCTACCGAGGTTAGGCTTGATACTTACTGAGTACCGTTGTGGTGTACTCATGCTATGATTCTGCATATTTCTGTGCAAATCTAGGTACTTCTACTCGTGCTGGACGCCAGAGAGTTGACTCAGACTTTGTGGAGACTTTAAGGTATACATGATTGAGTCTCGCAGGCCTCGAGTCACCTTCTAGTGACCTTATGCTTCTGGTTTTCCTTGTTTCCGAACAATATTGCAATAGAGATTCCTAGTATATTTTAGTAGAACTTATCACTCAGTTCCACAGGGATTATATAATTGTTGTTTTGTTATGGTTATTATGATGTTTATCAGTTTAATTTAACATGTTACTTGTTATTTCTTCTAAATTCTCAATGTATGTTAGGAATACCTAGTCATAGAGACTAGGTGCCATCACGACTTCTTCAGATAGAATTTTGGGGTCGTGACAACATCAATATCACCATCCTTATACCGTTGCATGTGCATCTCATCACAATACAATAATAAACTCACACCACGCGTGCCCTTATGCCACAATATTTCCCCAACAACAATACCAAATCACCAAAATACATAGCCCATGGCTCAGGAACATTGTACACAAGAATCTCAATATTAACAAAATATAACGAGAAATAACTCAACAATGAAAGATATTCCATAAAATAATAACTTCAATTACAAACATGTCAATAGCTCTCAATAACTATAACTTCAATTAAATTCATGAGAATAAACTCAATAATGGAAGATATGACATGTAATATCAACCTCAATTAAACGCACATAGGAATAAACTCGATATTAAAAAGTATAACATGAAATAACTACAACATCAGTTAAATGTATATAAGAATAAACTCGACAATGAAAGGTATAACATGAAATAACAACTTCAATTAAATGCATACAAGAGTAAATTCGACAATGAAAAGTATAACATGAAATAACTACAACCTCAGATTAAATGCATACAAGAATAAACTTAACAATGAAAGGTATAAAATGAAATAACAACTTGAATTAAATGCATATAAGAAACCTAAGAGCCTATAACGGTTAATTTTCACATATGAACCCGTGTACATACTCGTCACCACATGTACACACTTTTACGTAATCCAATTAGTGCAATTAAACCAAATCCTACGGGGTAGTTCCCCCACACAAAGTTAGTCAAGATACTTACCTCAATTAGGCCAATTCATCATTCAAAAATAGATTTTCCTTTAAAATTCGCCTCTGCACGGGTTAAATCTAACCAAAAATAACTTAATATCATTAAACAATGTAAGAAAAACTAATTTCGATTAATAAAGTCATGGCCTTTACACAAATTTTCAAAAGTCAACAAAAGTTAACCCCGTGCCCGCCCGATTAAAACCCGAGTCCAGGGTAGATCTCAACTACCTATAACCCCACGAGTCCATATATGTATTTTGTTTTCAAATCCTTTGACTCTCAAATCTCATGAATTAGATGTTAAATCTCATAAATAATCATGTAATTTAATTGAAATCACTTACCCAATAGTTACATGTGAAAATCCCTTCTCAAAATTGCCTTCTACCGAGTTTAGGATTCTAAAATATGATAAATGGAGCTAAGTCCCAAAATTTCTCTATTTTGATCAGCTGCAGAAGTCGCAAATGCGGAGTATCCATCACAAATGCGGCGTTTGATGAATCCCAAGGAAATACGCAAATGTGACCCTGACTTCGCATTTTCGAAGTCAGGCCCTTCGCAAAAGCGATCATTTGATCGTAAATGTGATCAGCCAGCCCAGATCCCACTTCGCAAAAAGAAAACCATTTGTTCAAAAATGCGAACCACCCAGAGCCAGTGAACCTCGCAAATGCGGTTCCCGCCTTGCAAATGCGAGGTCTGCAAATGTGCGAAGCACTGAGGAACCAACAATGAACAAGCAAAATTGAAGCAGCCTGGAAATACTCTGAAACTCACCTGAGCCCTCGGGGCTCCACACCAAACATCCACACAAGTCTAAAAATATCATATGAACTCACTCGTGTGATCAAAATACCAAAATAACATCTGGAACGACGAATCGGGCATCAAAATACATGAAATTTCACAATCAACTCAAGAATCTCTAGAATCACAACCAAGCGTCTGATTCTTACCAAACGAACTCTGAATGATACCAAATTTTGCAGACAAATTTCAAATAATAAAACGAACTTATTCCAAGTTTCTAAACCAAAACCCAAACCCAATAGCCATAAAGTCAACCTACGGTTAAACCTAAGAAATTTCTAAACCTTCAAATCGTCACTTTCGGCAAAAATAAGTCAAATCAACCTAGGAACCTCCTAATTCAATTCTGGGTATACTCCCAAGTCCAAAATCACAATACGAACCTATCGGAGCCATCAAAATACTGATATGATATCGAGTACGCAAAAGTCAAACTAGATCAACTCTTCCAACTAAAAGCTTCTAAAATGAGAATCATTCTTGCAAATTAATATTGAATCGCTCAAAAACCAAAATCAATCATACACGCAAGTAATAATACATTATATGAAGCTACTCGTCACCTTAAACCACTCAATTGAATATAAATACTCAAAACAGTCGGTCGGGTCGTTACAAATGCCACAAACTTTAGCTTTCCTCTTTTCTCTATTAATTAGTAAAGGAACTTCTTAGTGACCATTAGAGAAGATGAGCAAATATCTCCCCAATAAATGATCGCTACTAAATGCTGAAATTGGAATAAATTTTTTATCACCACCTAGAATTTTTCACTCCTATTAGCTATAGAGTGGTGTTAAAAAACTTTTTATTTTTTTTCATTCTTTCTCAATCTACAACAATGATTCTTCTGAAACGTCAATAAAGCCAATTATTACCAAATTTAATTGCTAATTAATTATCTTTTTGTTGAAAAAAATTATCCGATGAGCTTATATAAATGGATTATAAATCAGTAATATGCATTACCATCACTATTAAAAGAAATATTAGAGGAAATCTACAAATTTACCAGGTAATTTTTGGTTCCATTGTTACGTCCTTTGAGTATTTATGAAATTGTATACTTTGATTTTTACTAATTTTTATTAAGCGACACTCTCCATTGTTATTAATCATCTGCGATGAATGATTAAAAATTTAAGTTATTTTCGATTTAACTCTACACTTGAAGCTTTATTTACAAAAATATTATGCACTTATAGACCATTGTTTAACAAATTCCATATTTAGCATCCCGTTCCCTAGTTATATGTTGAAATATGCCTGAATTTTCCTCAGCGTTTTTCTTCTATGAATGGCTGCACTGAATTGTGTTTTAATCCTATAGATGTCATGCTTTAAGTTTATTTTGCATAATACATCATGCTAAAGTCCCTTTTTTGGAGTTTTCATTTATGGATGTTTACCCGAAAAATCGGATAGAGTTAAATTTGTATATGGTTCTAAGGATACGTGATATAACTTGGTACAAATTGCAGAGTGAAATAGAAATATATATATTCTTTGACAGATGGAATGAAATATAAGGCAGAGAAAAAAGAAATGTTGATGAACAAGGCAAAGTAAATGAGTCCAAAAGTGTTAATCTCTCTAAAGTTGTCTTTTTTTAAATGCCCTTTATGCTTACAAGAATTCCTCTCCCCCTCCCCCTTTATAGTAGAGGGATCCTATTTTATCTATATAAAAAATATATAGTGGAAAAACCATGATGAATTATCTTTTTCTCGATTCCTACCAAGATTCTCTCCCCTAGTGCGGTTGCAACGGCTCTTGTCTGTGAGCTCGATACCGGCTCGAGCTCGGTATTGGATCGAGCTCTCGACCTTGGTTCTCGATATTCAGGGTGAGTGTTGGTCGGTCTATGCATCTTGGATAATCTCCGCTTTGCCTCGTAGTTCAATTTGGATATGAGCTCGATAATGATACCGAGCTTGTCGTTGATTGGTCTTAGAGCTCGAAGCTCGATGTCCTTACTTCGGACCTCGGCCCGTCATCACACAGATACCCTTTTATCGAAGTATTATCACTTCGACCAGTCCATACGATTGACTTAATCGGTTTTGACTGTACACAGATAGTCTCATCGTTTCTCGAAAAAGGATGTGGCGAGAAACGATATGATTTCCCAACAGCTCGATCAGATATATGCTGACATCTGCATCGATCCCGATCATGACGTACGTGATAGTTGTCCCATTGGTTCAGTTTTACCAAGGCATTCAATGTGTGTCAGACGGTGGTCGGCCACCGCTGATATTGAATCGTCATTTCTTCAATCTATAAATAACCCTTCCCTTTACCATTCATCACTTTTGCGTCTTCAATCTTCCAAATTTTCTAAGTTCCCTTTCATCTTTTCTGAGTTTTCTGTCTGCAAATCTGTGAGTTTTACTGCAAATTCTTTCTTAAAATACCAAATACTCCGGTTATTTGTTCACGGAATTTTAAATGGATAAAACGTCTAAAACTGTTCCGCAAAAAGAGACTGCTTCTTCATCTCGACCTGCTGGTGGCGAGGATGTGGAAGAGCCCCGCCCTGAGGAATTCATTCCGGTAGGGTGCTCGACTGTAGGTGATTTTAAAATTTAAAAGCCTTCTTCGATACCGGGTCGGTGTGAGCCGATATCGAGGTACCAATGTTCAATTACCGAGAAAGTTATAGATAAAGTCATAGAAGAATGCAACTGGGATAATAAACTCGTAGTAATCCCATCGCATGATGAATCAATTACTACCCACATCGAAGGGTTCTTAAGTGTTTATACTTATCTTTTCACGTTGGGCCCTCTAGACCCTGTTATCGTTGCCTTCTGTAAGAGGTACGATGTGACCCTCGGCCAGATCCTCCCTTCCTTTTGGAGGATAGTGATTCTTCTTCTATTTTTCTCGAGCAAAGTCGAGAGGCGTATCTTCACCCTCGATCATCTTATGCGCCACTACAGTCCCCAACTTTATCGAGGAGGGTTGATCAAGCTTGCTCGCCGAGCAACCAAAGCACCATTCTCGAGCATAGACGAGACTCGGGATTGGGGTTGGATGGGAAGTTTTGTTCGAATCAAAACCTCGGACCTCATCCCTGCCGATGACTTACCATTTTCCCGAGAAATGCAATATGAGCCGTGAGTTAACGTTTCTTTTTGATTTTGTGATTGCCTTTCATTTTGTTGATCCATTTTTCTTTTCTTATCACAATCGTAGCTCGGATGCCGGAACCGATCCCGGGTCTTAAACAATGGGTAGAAGGTATGGTGTTGCAGAGACCGTACTCTGAGCGTGCTTGGATCGAATTATCAAAGGGTCGATGGGAGGCCCGCAGTCATGGTAAATCTTTTTATCGATTTGTCTCTTTATCTGTTTGTATGGTAAATCTCCCTTTTCCCCCTTTGTAGGACTCGGGAAAGATGTAGTCATGAGGCCTCCATCTGGTGGTGAAGAAGTTCCTGCCCTGAAGCAGGTAAAATAAAGGAAGAGAAAAGACGTATCGGGCACCCCAAGCTCGAAAAAGAAGAAACCGACTAAAAGATCTCGAAAGCTGAAGGGGGGATCTGGTGTTATGTCTTCGGAAGTGGCCCGCCATTTAAGGGACGAGCTCGAAGAAGGAGAGGAGAATTTAGCCTGCGTACGGGCTAATGTTGTGATTCAACAGTCTTCCAATTTGGTGGAAGCAAATTAGGGAACCCTGGCCATAATCCTAGAACAAGAAGAAGCCGAGATTATCCCTTATCGAGCTAAGATGATTGAAAGGGATACCGAGGGTGGGTCTTCTCGGTCAGTAGAAGATATTTCAAGGAATGAGTTCGGGATAGTTGACATTAGCGGATCCCCTTAGATTTCGGATGCCATGATTCGAGAGGCCAGTATGTTGGAGGATCAGTCCTATGAGGGTATTCAGGAATCGGCCGATATCCATGGTTTTCTGGAGGGGCTTGAGTCAGGTGCCTCGGAGGAGGTTACCAGTTTTTGTGGAATGCTGGTACCCAAAAATGCATCGTGGTCGGGTTCTCCCGAGCCTTCACCGATTCACAAACTGGTGGACCGATTCCTAGCCCCGAGTATCGATCCCAATCGAAGGCGGAAGATAGTTCTCTCCGTACCTGAGGATACCCGAACTTTTTCTCCCCTTGTGGGGATTGCCAGTTACCTTCGGTCCTTGGTGACCGAAGAAGATCAATCAGTGATGAATGCGGTGGGGCCCGCCTGTCTGTTCAACATGCTTTGAATCGGGTAACTCTGATGGAGTTTTTGCCACTTTTTTTATACTTTGGAATTGTAGGCTTTGGTGTTGCATCACGAGGCCTTTCTTCGAATCCGGGAGGAGCATGATGCCAAGGTTCGGAGCCTCACTGAGAAGAGTGACTCATACAAGCTCCTTAGTGAAACACTTCGAGCAGATTTGACAGTGGCTCGGGAGGAGCATGGAGAGATGGCTAAGCAGGTATTCCGAATGTTCCATGATAGTGAAGATGAAAAAGAGATAACCACTAACGATCCTATTCTACTGGTTCAGCAGAGGATCGAGCAGATTGGATGGCTTAACTCACAAGTAGATGCGCTACTGGCCAAGGCAGAGGAATTGAAAAAGTGTATTGATATCCTTGCCTCAAAAAAAGAAGCCGTTCAAGCTCAGTTGGAGCTGTCTGATGCCCAACTTCGATCTGCGAAAGAAAATGCTTCGGGGCTGATCGAAAAGATGAAAGAGCTTCAGCATCAGTTGGATTTGGCCACTTCAGATAAAGCAGATTTGGCTAAAGAACTTGAAGTGGCCAGATCTGAGGTGATCGGGGCCAATAAAAGAGCCGATGCAAAAGTGGCTCAGTTCAGGATCGATGTTGAGGTTAACCAAGCCAAACCTAAGAGCATGGTCGAACATGCAAAATGGCAAGCTCGGAGAGAAGCTCTCGAAGAGGTCAGAGCTCAGGGCTTCAATATTGGGGCCGAGATTGAAGTTGCTAGGGCGGAGGAGAACACAGCTCGAAGGTTCTCCTTTCCTGAGGAGGTGACTCCGATGACTTGGGGGAGTCTGAAGATGAGGAAGATGCCGAGAACATGGCCTCTGATGAAGATTGAATCATTTAGGGGCTTAGGTCGTTTGCTGTGTTCTTTTGATACCGCTTTCGGTTTTTGTGTAAAGAACTTCCTTTTGGCTGAGTTGCCACCTTTGTACAAAAATTTGTAAATATAAATCTTTCTTCCTTTTGAAGCAAAATAGCCTTTTACGCTAAATAGATAGTTTGAATTTTAATCTCTGTTGCCTTCGGGCCTTGTGGGTAGTCCCCTTTGCTGTATCGGGCTCAAAAAGCCTTCAGCCTTTAAATAGTCAAGTGTTCGTTTGGACTTGAAGTGATGAGTAATGTTACTCGAAGTAATGTAGCCCTTAGGCGTAATGGTCAAGTGAGTGCTCGCTCGAACTTCATAAAAAGGAGCCCATAGGCTTAGTAGTCGAGTGAATGATTCGAACTCGAAGTAATGTAGCCTGTAGGCGTAATGGTCGAGTGAGTGCTTGCTCGAACTCGAAATAAAAGTATCCCATAGGCTTAGTAGTCGAGTGAATGATTCGAACTCGAAGTAATGTAGCCCGTAGGAATAATGGTCGAGTGAGTGCTTGCTCGAACTCGAAATAAAAGTAGCCCGTAGGCTTAGTAGTCGAGTGAATGATTCGAACTCGAAATAATGTAACCCGTAGGCATAATGGTAGCGCTCACTTGAAATAAAAGTAGCCCGTAGCCTTAGTAGTCGAGTGAATGATTCGAACTCGAAGTAATGTAGCCCGTAGGCGTAATGGTCAAGTGAGTTCTTGCTCGAACTAGAAATAAAAGTAGCCTGTAGGCTTAGTAGTCAAGTGAATGATTCGAACTCCAAATAATGTAGCCCGTAGGCGTAATAGACGAGTGAGTGCTTGCTCGAAATCGAAATAAAAGTAGCCCGTAGGCTTAGTAGTCGAGTGAATAATTCGAACTCGAAGTAATGTAGCCCGTAGGCATAATGGTCGAGTGAGTGCTTGCTCGAACTCACAATAAAAGTAGCCTGTAGTCTTAGTAGTCGAGTGAATGATTCGAACTCGAAGTAATGTAGCCCGTAGGCGTAATGGTCGAGTGAGTGCTTGCTCGAACTAGAAATAAAAGCAGCATGTAGGCTTAGTAGTCGAGTGAATGATTTGAACTCAAAATAATGTAGCCCGTAGGCGTAATGGTCGAGTGAGTGCTTGCTCGAACTCGAAATAAAAGTAGCCCGTAGTCTTAGTAGTCGAGTGAATGATTCGAACTCGAAGTAATGTAGCCCGAAGGCGTAATGGTCGAGTGAGTGCTTGCTCGAATTCGAAATGAAAGTAGCCTGTAGGCTTAGTAGTTGAGTGAATGATTCGAACTCGAAATAATGTATCCCGTAGGCGTAATGTTCGAGTGAGTGCTTGCTCGAACTCGAAATAAAAGGAGCTCGTAGGCTTAGCAGTCGAGTGAATGATTCGAACTTGAAGTAATGTAGCCTGTAGGCGTAATGGTCGAGTGAGTGCTTGCTCGAACTCGAAATGAAAGTATCCCATAGGCTTAGTAGTCGAGTGTATGATTCGAACTCGAAATAATATAGCCCGTAGGCATAATGGTCGAGTGCGTGCTTGCTCGAACTCAAAATGAAAGTAGGCATAGGCTTAATAGTCAAGTAACTGATTCGAACTCGAAGTAATGTGGCCCGTAGGCGTAATGGTCAAGTGAGTGCTTGCTCGAACTCGAAATGAAAGTAGTCGTAGGCTTAGTAGTCGAGTGAATGATTCGAACTCGAAGTAATGTAGCATGTAGATGTAATAGTCGAGTGAGTGCTTGCTCGAACTAGAAATAAAAGTAGCCCGTAGGCTTAGTAGTCGAGTGAATGATTCAAACTCGAAATAATGTAGCCCGTAGGTGTAATGGTCGAGTGAGTGCTTGCTCGGACTCGATCCTGTTTGCATCATAAATCTTGGATATAAGATATCGGTAAAGAAGAGAGCTTTCTTTGCAAATCGTTATACATGTGTTCATGTTTTGCGTCAGGGCTCGGGCCAATTACATGAGCATGGTTCGTTTTGATCATTTGGCTCTTACAATGTTTCCTATCGACACACTGTTTGTCATGAAATAATGAAGTAACTTCCTTTGCATCGTACTTGATAATTGTTGTTGATATGCTCGATGATGATGATATGCCTCCCTAGTATTCGAGGTTGATTGTAAGGAGGCCTCGAATACTGTTGAATTATTCCGAGTTAGCACGATCAATGGTTGCCTCATTAAAAAACCTTACCGAAAAATCTATTTGGGACAAAACCGGTCTAAGGGAAAAAAGAGTGCAACGCGTGCTTTCAGACCTAAGGCTTCGTGTTGAATAATCCATCTTTGTTCCTGATCGAGTTCATTAATCCTCGTCTTTGGTCGAACACCTGCATTGGTAAGTTTTGAAATATAATTGGGGGGGGGGGGGGGAGGGGTCGTACCTTAGCAGTAGTATCATTTTAGCCGTTTATCACACCGAGCTCGTAGGATTTCCATTATAGGGCCGGTATCGATTGTTTATCGATCTTTGTTCTCGGTTGGCAACCCTTTTAATAACGGACCCAAAACCTAACTGATCATCTTCGATTCTTATTTTGGATTGATACTGATTATGCGTATCGGCCTAAGTAATAGCTGGGTACTCGATTAGGTTGTGCTTCAGCCGTCGTGAAGCCGTCTAGCTTCGTTCATTTAGTCCTTGAGTGAAAGCTTGAACAACCCAATTATCTGTGACTGGAGGTAGATCCATTCGTTCCATTTGGAAATGAGATATGAATTCTCTTAGCGTCTCGTTATCCTTTTGTCTAACCTTGAATAGGTCTGACTTCCTGGTTTCGACCTTTATGGCCCCGGCATGTGCTTTTACGAAAGAATCTACAAGCAAAGCAAAAGAATCGATAGAGTTAGATGGTAAATTATGATACCATATCATTGCTCCCCTTGTCAGGGTTTCACCAATCTTTTTCAATAATACAGATTCGATCTCATCGTTCTCTAGATCGTTCCCTTTGATGGCACATGTATAAGAGGTGACATGTTCGTTGGGATTGGTCGTTCCATTATATTTAGGAATATCGGGCATGAGAAACTTCTTTGGGATAGGTTTAGGAGCCGCGCTTAGGAGGAAAGCTTTTGCACAAATGTTTTTGAATCCAACCCTTTTATCATTGGTGGAGCTCCTGGGATCTGATCGACCCTGGAGTTATATGTTTCTACTTTTTTATCGTTGGCTTTGATTCGCTTTGTGAGTTCCTCGAGCAATTTAACAATTTCGGGAGCAGTCCCTGATTCTTGCTCATTTGACTTCACTGTGGTTGGCTCCATTCTGTAGGTAATTTCTCGAGATGGATTGGGCTCCGGCCTGCTTTGTAGCTGGGTTTGGCTCTGCAACTGAGCTATTGCTGCCTGTTGAGCTTGCAATATTTCGAAAATCATATGCAAGCTGACACCGTTTTTTTCGACGTTATGGGTATCTCGAGCTACAGATTGAGTGCCTCCATAAATGCTATTTTCGGGTTCAGAATGTAGGTTCACCTTAATGGCCATATGAGAATTGATATCTATCGGTGCTCTAATTCGGGCTCCAACAGCATCAACAAGTGGTCTTTCGGTGCTGGGTGTCAAGTTATTGTTCTCACCTTGAAGACCGGCTTCATTGTCGATCGGCGTGGCCATTTGACTGGTAGTTAGTCATTGCTAATCCGAAATCCAAGATCTTTTCGGAAACTAGTGCAAAACACAACGGTGTGTTTTTACAGATTCGTATCAAATAATCACTGTTATCCTTAGCCCCACGGTGGGCGCCAAACAGTTTACCCAAAACATCGGTTAGAGTTAAATTTGTATATGGTTCTAAGGATACGTGATATAACTTGGTACAAATTACAGAGTGAAATAGAAATATATATATATATATTCTTTGACAGATGGAATGAAATATAAGGCAGAGAAAAAGAAAATGTTGATGAACAAGGCAAAGTAAATGAGCCCAAAAGTGTTAATCTCTCTGAAGTTGTCTTTTTTTTACAATGTCCTTTATGCTTATAAGAATTTCCCCCTTTATAGTAGAGGGAACTACTTTATCTATATAAAAAATATATAGTAGAGAACCCATGATGAATTATTTTTTCCTCGATTCCTGCTAAGATTCTCTCCCCTAGTGCGGTTGCAACGGCTCTTGTCTGTGAGCTCGATACCGGCTCGAGCTCGGTATTGGATCGAGCCCTCGGCCTTGGTTTGAGCTCGACTCTGACTTGGAGTCACGATATTCGGGGTGAGTGTTGGTCGGTCTATGCATCTTGGATAATCTCCGCTTTGCCTCGTAGTTCGATTTGGATATGAGCTCGATAATGATACCGAGCTTGTCGTTGATTGGTCTTAGAGCTTGAAGCTCGATGTTCTTACTTCGGATCTCGACCCGTCGTCACGCAGATACCCTTTGATCAAAGTATTATCACCTCGACCAGTCCGTATGACTAACTTAATCGGTTTTGACCGTACACAATGGAGTTCTTTTAAATTTGGTTATGTGAGACATGTATGTTTACTATTTGGTTTTTTCTCTTCCTATTAGTTCAATTCTCAACTACTTATCACAAGTAAGTGACAAAAAGGCCTTACTCGTACATATGTTAGTTCATCTCCTGATTTGGGAAGCGTTTCAACTTTTCATGGTTCTCAATCATATGTTTTCAAGAGACTTTCTTCAAAATCAAAAGCTGCCACCGTTTCATTCGGACTTTAAGAAGCACATCCTTTCGTGCGTATATTTTTCCAATGAGTAGGGAATTAGAAAAAAAGAATTGGATAATTAGTTTTTTAAGAAGGACATTTTGGTAGGATGCTTTTAAATCCTTTAATATGACTTAATATAAAATAATATACCACATATCTTATTTCCTTTTGTTAAAAAAATGTCTAGTGCTATGCTCTAATAAGACAGTGTAAGAATTTTGATTTAGGAGCCTTGCTAATAATGATACTAATTGAAATTAATTATAATTTTTTTGTCACGACCCAAACCGATGGGCCACGACGAGAGCCTGAGTCCTATCTGTCAAACACCCCTAAGAATACGTCTAAGATATAAACATGAAATAAGGGTAGGTCATGCATAACACCTGTCAATAAACTGCTGAATCATGTGAATAACATATGTGAGAAAACATGCCAGAGGACATATATATATATATATATATATATATATATATATATATATATATATATATATATATATATATATACACGGCAGAACGAGCTAACAAGGCTGCTATGGACAACTATATATCAAAATTAGAAGCCGACAAGGCCACATACTATCAACTATACATGATTGTCTACAGACCTCTAATAGAGTGTACAACTATATAAGGGACGAGACTGAGCCCCGTCATACTCATATATATATATAAATATATTGTACCAAAACCCAATAGCATCTCCAGATCAAATGGAGCACACCAACTCTCGATGAGCAAGGATCCTAAGATGGAGTAAAGGACTCAACCTGTAAGTCTGAATAGCTCTGTGAATCATGAAATATTTATAATATCATGAATATGTTTATAAATATCATATCATGCATAGGTATATGCGTACATAATATCATCAAGCCTCTGAGGGCATCCCATCATATCATCTCGGCCTCAGTGGGCGAAATCATCAACGTATATGAGCTGATCAGGTGGTGGTGCGTATATAACGCCATAATCTTTTCCCATACCCCATATATAAATGTGATGACCCGATAAGTCATCTATAGTTTTAAACCTTAATTCTGTATTTCGAAGCCTCCAATAGCTTCCTTCAGCCTTTCTCGATTTTTGTGCGCATTCCGGGTGTTTTTCCGGAAGTCTTTTATGTTAAAATTGATAAAATATGAAATTTTATCATAAAAGTCCATTTGAGTTAACTTCGGTCAACATTTTAAGTAAACGCAACCGGATCCAAATTTTGATGGTCCCGGTAGGTCCGTATCATGATTTGGGATCTAGGCGTATACCCAAAATCGAATTCGAAGGTCCCTAGCTCGAGTTATCACTTTTTATCAAATTTTTGAAGTTTAAAGGCTTAATGACTTTAAAGAATTTATCAGTGTTTTACTTTATTGATACCGGGGCTATATTTTAGTTTCAGAATCCGGTATAGGTCTATTACTATATTTATGACTTGTCTGTCAAATTTGATGAGAAACGGAGTTGGTTTGACGTGATTCGGACGTCCAGTTGTTAAAATAGAAGTTCCAAAGTTTTCTTGAAAAGTTCATTTGATTTGGTGTCTGATTCGTAGTTCTAGGCATTTTTTTGATATTTTGATCGCGTAAGCGAGTTCGTATGGGATGTTTTGACTTATTTGCATATTTGGTTTGGAGCTCCGGGGGCTCGGGTGAGTTTCGGATAGGCTACGGATGATTTAAACTTGGAAAAATCTGGTTTTTTGGACTTCTACTAGTTTCTGGTGTAATGTACTTCGCGATTGCGAAGCCACTACCGCGATCGCGAAGGGGGAACTGGGTAAGGGAGGATTTTACTCTATGCGAACACGAAGGACTGTACACGAACGCGAAGTGAAGGGGGGGCTGCCCTTCGCGAACCCGGACAGTGTATCACGAACGCGTAGTTTTGTGGACCTAGGGGAGGGGAACTGACCAATACTCTTCGCGAACGCGGCACAAGGCTCGCGAACACGTAGGCTAGTGGGTGTAAGCCTTCGTGAACGTGAAGGGTATTTCGCGAACGCGTAGGCTATTTGAGCCGCTGCTTCGCGATTGCATCAGGTCCTTCGCGAATGCGAAGAAGGCCTGACGCCTAGTGATTAAAAACAGACCAAAAACAAGATTCTTTCATTTTTTCATAAACTCTCCATTAGAGCTCGGCCTAGAGGCGATTTTTAAGAGAAAACTCAACATCAATTCATAGGTTTGTACACTTTAACTCATTTTCTTCCATTTCTAACATCACCCATTAATTTCTAGCCCTAATCTTTGTTCTTCCATGGTAAAAAACTAGGAATTTAGGAAGAATTGAGGGTTTTTGCAAATTAAGCAAATTGAGGTTGGATTCCGAAACTAATTACATAATAGGGCTCGGGGGTGAATGGAAAAATGGATTTTGGTCCGAACTGTCACGACCCAAACCGATGGTCCGCGATGGGAACCCGGTACCTTACTCAACCGAGTACCAACGTAACGTACCTTTCTTATTACATCATCATATACACGTGATATACGGGCCTAATAGGCCAACATGATCATTTATAAACTCAAAACATAGGCCGACAAGGCCATACAATCTTTCACGTACACGACATATGTGTACAAGCCTCTAAGAGTACATAAATATTATAAAGGTTGGGACAGAGCCCCGCCATACCAAACCATACACATCTAAATCATACTTACCAAACAAGCAACTCCGGAGCAAATGGAGTGCACCAATATCTTCTGCTGAGCTGATCGCCTACTTGGAGGACTCTCGACCTGTCTATCGAGACCTACGGGCATGAAACGCAGCGTCCCCATGCAAAAGGGACGTCAGTACGAATAATGTACCGCGTATGTAAGGCACATATATAAATACATAATAGGCATGGAAGAAATATAGAGTAAATGACTCAACCTGTAAGTCTGGATAACTCTGTAAATCATGAAATATTTATAGTATCATGCATATGCGTATGAATGTCATGTCGTGCATAGGTACATGTTTCATAACATCATCAGGCCTCTGAGGGCATCCCATCATATCATCTCGGCAACTGTGGGCAAAATCATTAACGTATACCAGCTGATCAGGTGGTATTGCGTATGTAATGCCGTAACCTTTTTTCATACCGCATATACATATAATATACATATATACGCGTATATAACGTCATCTGGTCATGGGTCAATGTATATGTATAAATGCATGAAATGCATAAGAAATACGTTAATAATATTTTCTCGGAATGTCATAAAAATAATATGCCTTAAGAAATACGTTAATAAGATTTTCTCGGAATGTCATAAAAATAATATGCCTGTCGGATAAATTTTATCAAATACGTATTTTTCTGAGACCCATGAACAGAAGGTATAATAATAATTCACACGGGGAATCAAGAATATAGACACCCCTAATATTTCTATGAATAGAGTCATTTATGGAAACTATGTGTTTGCTCGTTTCTTTCAGTATCATTTGGGTCATGCCAAAAAGAAAGAAGGGATAGCCTTAACATACTTGGAGTAGGGAAAAATCCGTATGATATTCTTGAAAAAGGTCGCACCGTACTCCTTTAGAACCGCAAAATGTTACGTTGCTAAATCTCGTTGGAATCGTTTAGTTGCAAGAAGTCACGTTGTAGTATTTTTGCTAGCATCCGATTGTTGGGTCTTTGTACTCAAAATATTAGAAATGAGTTTAACATCTGATGGTAGGGTCTTTGGTATTCAAAATGTTAGAAATGCATTTAGCATCTAATGGTAGGGTCTTTGGTATTCAAAATGTTAGAAATGAGTTTAGCATCTGATGTATTGTCTTGGTATTGAAAATGTTAAAGAATGAAGTGTTATGTAATTACTTTGCCACCTAATCACAAATGACTAAGAGTCATTTGTTTGGAAAGTGTCTTGCTGCCACGTTTTTGCCTCTTAGGCTTATCCCATCCAAGAACCTAATTAAGTATTCACTAATTATTAATCTCCCACTAAAATCAATAATTATTCGATTATTCACATAATTAAGAATTATCTCAAATTACATAAAATACTACCACTTTTAATACACTTTATAAACCTTACTATCATAGCCATATGATACCTTGTATGGTACTAGTCTATAAATATCGGGTATTATCGCTCGGACCGTATTTTATCACAAATCGACAAACTTTGACGGAACACATTTTCTTTGATTCGCTTACCCTTTCACCTTCACGAATTAACTTATCACTTGTATAAAATAGTGTAATACTTATAACCTCAAAATAATCTCATTCCCGAGCTTATGTCGATTAACCTACGATGAAACTTTAATGTATGAAAATGCGAGATGTAATATCTCATTTTCGAGCTTTCATCAATTTACTTATGGCGTACTCTCACGTACGAAAATATGGGGTGTAACACGAACCTCAGGTTTTGAACAATCGGGTGAGGGATTGATTTTTGACTTTTTGGAAAAAGTGTGGAAATTCTAAATTTATGCATTGTAATTGATTCCTTTAGCAATATTTGACATTATTGAGTCAATTGTGGTTAAATACGAGTGGTTTGGAGACGGATTCTAGGGGAATGTCTCCGGTAGAGCTTTGAGTCGACTTGTGGAGCGAGACAAGTGTCGTGGTTAACCTTGACTCGAGGGATTAGGATTTGTTTGCCTATTTGCTACTTGTTTAAATGTTGGATACAACGTATATGTGAGGTGACGAGTACTTATGCGTTGTTATTGGGTTAATTCATGCGGGTGGGACTTGTTTCTTGTCATTTATTTCTTTCTTTGATCATGATATCTATGTGTAGACTAGTTAATTACTAAATTGATCATTTGTTCCGCATTTATGGGCTATCTGTGATAATTGAATATTATTTCTGAAGAAGATATTGGTGATGTAGGACCATTGTTGACATAAGACTTGATCTTGCTTATTTTATCTCCCTGTTGTTATATGTTCATTGTTACATGGTAAGAGAGAGTGTTAATGCACGAAGGGTGATATCGTACTGTATTTGAGTGTTAATACACGAAGGGTGATGTCATGCCATATTTGAGAGTTAATGCACGAAGGGTGATGTTGTGTCGTATCTATTGCTCATGATGAAATTGAGAGTAAAAGCACGAAGGGTGATGTCGTGCCGTATTTATCATCTTATGGTGAGATTGAGAGTAAAAGAACGAAGGGTGATGCCGTACCATTATTACTATTTCATGGTGAGTCTGAGAGTAAAAGCACGAAGGGTGATGCCGTACAGTTTTATTCATTATGTTTGTTCATTTTGTTGGTTGAAGGTTTATCGACTATTTCTTATTATCATTCCTTGTTGTAGTTATCGTATCTTGTACCCCTTTCGCATATCCCCTCCCACTAGTACTTGTTAATTCTTTATTTGTTGTTATGTTGTACATATATTTCCGTTTGTACAGGTTTATTTACGTGGGTGTCCTGTCATAGCCTCTTCACTACCTCGTCGAGGTTAGGCTCGACACTTACGGAGTACATTGGGTTGGTTGTACTCATACTACACTCTACACTTCTTGTGCAGATTTTGGTACTGGTCCCAACTGTCCGTGAGGCGTACCAGCTCGGATTGCCATTTGAAGACTCGAGAAAGATTTGCTGGCGTCCGCAGACCTTGAAGTCCCCTTCCATTTCCCCTATTTATTGTTCTTTTCATTCGAGTCTGTTGTATTTATTTAAAACCCTATTTTGTAGAGATTCTAGAAGCTTGTGAACTTGTGACTCCAGATTCGGGTTGTACTTAGATATTATTGGTTTTATGTCATTTGTATTCCATTTTAGTTTCTTTTCGGCTTAATTTGTTTTACTTAATTGAATTGATTGAAAACTGGCTTAAAGATCCTTTAACGTTGGCTTGCTTAGCAAGTGAAATGTTAGGCGCCATCACGGCCCCGAAGGCGGAAATTTCGGGTTATGACAATATATATATATACCATCTAGTCATGGGCCAATGTACATGTATAAATGAATGCAATGCATACGTAAGTAAGTCATTTGTTGGGGAATCAAGAACATAGGCACCCCAAGTACTTGTATTAATAGAGTCATTTGTGAAGGTTGCGCGTTTGCTCGTTTTGTTTGTATCATATGGATCATGCCAAAAAGAAAAGAAGGGGTAGCCTTAACATAGCTTTGTCGTTTACTTAACCACACGATGTCAGTTCATCCCGTTAGTACTTCAATCTACAATAAATAATAAGGGACCATTGTTAAACTTACAGAAGCTAGAACTCAACACAAATGAGCGACTAGCTCGTCTACAAAATTTTGGACAGCACCTCCCCTTATTCTTTTTACTTTTCTCAAATCAAACAACAAGACCAACATATCTAAAATGTCAACAAACATATATACATCAATATCTAACCTTATATTCATTACAATACATCACCAAAACAGTCCACAGCATCTCACCCAATAACCAAGTTCTAACTTGCACTTTTCCATCCATACAACTTAGCTAAATTTTGAATAAACTTCAATAGTGAAAATCACAATATACTCAGGTTGTTCCTACTAATTTTCAGCCACAATACACAATAAAAATAATCTCATAACAGTCCAGCAAATTGTAGTAACTTGGAACTTACTTCAGGCCATTTCTTCACAAGTTCATATTGTCACAAGATATCTAAGACTCCAATAAGCTCAAACACATGAAGAAGAGAAGATTCCTTACCTTATGCAGCAAGAAGAAACCCTAGAAAAAGTCTCCTTTAACTTGTGTGTCACGCCCCTTTTTCTCTTGAAAGTGGGTTTCAACGTGTGACAACTCTTTTAAATGGGTATTAAAAGAGAAGAGTCGCCACCTAATAATTTTGAGGTGTGTTAGGACACCTATTTGCAAATAACTCTGTGTAATTAGTATACATCACCAAAGATCGGGTAAGAGCTCAAATTATCTCAAAGGGAAGGTGTTAGGCAGTCTTCAAGGTCCACAACTGTGGGTCCTGGCCGAAATTTACACTATATGGGATTACTGGATTATAATTGTCCTATGTGATCGGGTAAGTGAGGGAAGACAGAGAATTTAAAAGTTCTACAAGTATAAAGAGAAATGCACAAGAATTAGATTGTATATATATAATCAGTACGAGTCTTTAGAGGTTACATGATACAACTTAATTATTTTAAGTTCAAGAGACAGTGTGTGAACAATAAACGTATAAAAAAGGGAGGGGTCCTAAGCTTTTTAGCCTAAAGGATCACCCCGTGCAGCATAAATAATACTTCACAACTCCCTTAGAGTAGGGGTTGCTCATATTATTCAGCGGGCACAGACTATCATCTTCTGCAACCCGATTACTATGTCAAAGTTGTTTACTTAAAGCGCTCTAATTCAATTCTAAACCATGTCTTATGCGTGCGCTACCCGTCCTATGCCTACGGTCAAGGAGGCTTTGGACCTACTATTTGGGTGGTTCTATCCTTGCTTAGGGTGCTCAAAAATGATAAGACTAGGCGCACATTCAAAAACACATAGCACTACACATAAAGGTAATAGATGGCTCAAGTTGGCCTTCACACATAAGCAAAAATTCCACGCGAGCAGATTCTTATATTAGGCAATAGACAGTTTCAAAATTAAGATGTATTAGAATCATTAAGTCCTATAGACATGGCCTCTATGTGATTGTGATTTTAAATGTCCTACAGGCAGTGCTGTTGTTTTAGACTAACGAACTTACAGATTATAAGCATTAAAAACCCTATAGGCATGATCTCTAAATTGTTTGCACTATAAGTCAATAAAATCGTTTGACACTCAAAATTAACAATGTTTGATTTTATAGACGAGCTTCCTAGGCGAGTAAGAGTATCCTATAGGCAGATTTCTTATAATAGGTATTTGAACTTGATTTTATCATACTTATTCCTATAGGCATGTCATCTAGGTAGGCAGTGTAATAAAACAACAAAAGTAGTTGATTAGTTAATCAATTAGAGCCCTATAGTCATGTATCTAGATGAGCATTTAGCAAAGGCATGTATTATTGCATCCTATGGGCATGCTGTCTAATAATTAAACAAGTAGTTATTGGCGTTTGGTTCCTATAGACATGCTATCGGATAGTGCACAGCAACAGACTTGGAAGCAAGTACAACATTTACTCAAACTAACCTGTTTTTGGATAGAGTACATGTATTAGACAAGTGAAGTGAAGTGTGTGAATTCCTATAGACATGATTTCTACCAGTATACAGAAATAAAGCATGTCGAACAAAGTAGCAAACAAAGCAGGTAAATCTTATAGAGCAGACTCAAATGTTACAGAATCGAGATGACTACAGGACCAACAAATAGAGCAGACCCAAGAAGAGATAACCCAGCATTGCCTGGGCCTTCAATAGACTCTTTCACTTGAATAGAAGGCCCATATCCAAACACTTCTCGAAAACAGGAGAGTATGTCCATTTGCACTACCCAAAGCCACACATGGACTCAAATCAAGCCCATCAGTTACAATATTGACCACTTAACCAAATAAGTTAATGGACCACACTTGGAAATCAACTAAATAGCCCTAAAGAATACCTCATAGAGACAGGTTTGTGTGACATTTAACAGGATTCATAAACACATTGGCATTTTAGAAGCAAGAATGACAAGATTGATTAAGCAAAGAACAGGAAACTAGGAGACACAACAGGCTTGATTTCCAACATGGTAAATGAAATATAGATTAAACCATTAGGCAGGTGATATCATGCTAAAGATAGACATAACACTAGGAGAGTTATGAAGACATGCCATTTGGGATTAATATGGTAAACATACTAGACACAAACAAGATGAACATGCTAAGTTTTCCTAGAATAAATTTAGAATAAGGCATGATCCATAGTTAGCCTAAAAAAAGGATTTTGAACCTAGGAGTGTAAGTCATGAAGGTCAAACCGAGTCATAGTCAGGGAATGACAATTACACATAGCAAATAGACAAGCAAACAATCGATAAGAAGCCTAATTATGCCCAGTATAACATAAAGATCTCAAAGTCCAAGGGTGTCATGGCAGGAAGACATATTATCTTAAGATTAATTAGAACAGGTAGACTCAGACTTAAGCCAGTCGACTATGCATGATCATAGAACCTAAACGTATTGGGATTCAACTAGAAGCCAATACCAAAAAATGCAGGATTGACCAAACACCAGAACAAAGCAACAGGTTTGGTTAAAACATTGTGACAACAAATATAGTTTATGTAAGCAGATAAAAATAGAGTCCACATAAAGGAATTATCAGTAGAATTTCATTAAGGCAAATTCTGGGTAGGAGATGATTCTCTAGGAATTTCAGTGCGATAATCCAAAACAAAGCATAAGAAGATAGAATTGCAAAAGTTGAGACACTCATCAGTTTGTTGATTCAACAAACAAAATAGATGAGAAGACAAAGTGCCAGCAACAGCTCGGGTATCAGCAGCAAGGAGGACAACTAAAACACCCAAATCCGAGTTTGGCAAAGTTCACAGAAGCTTCAAATGAACCCCGAGCAGTATTCGTACTAGGGAGGTCGATAGAGGGATTCTGGTGGCCTTGGATTTCGGCCGGCCAAGAGCCAAGAGTGCAAAAAGTATAGGAGAATGAGAGTTGAGAGAACAGCAGTGGTAACAGTAGTTAAGTAATGGTTGTTAAGACTTACAAGGGGAACGGGGAAGGGGGTTTATATAGTAGCAAGCTTGGACGAACAAACAAGGAAATATAATCAATCAACACAAAAAAAGGAAAGAATATATCCCATGCGTGTTCAAAATAACAGAGGAAGTAAGAACTCCGAACCCTAGTCGGAGTCTGATTTAGGGCAAATCGTTAAATGAAGTAAAATGAAGAGGTTGTTTGATTTGGGCTGCTGAAGGGTTAAATGGGATGGGCTAAGTGCCTTGGGCCTGATTTTGGTCCGAAAGTATCCCTATATTGGACTATAAATTAAATACATGAAATTTGTTAAAAATATTTATAAATAGTAATTAATAAATAGAAAAAATATAATTTATGCAGTAAAATGATTGAAAATAATAGCTTAACAATAATATAATAAATATAATTATGTATAGAATGTAGGCTATTATTATAAAAATTGTGTAAATAGCTCGAAAATACAAAATGTAATTATATGAAATGAAGTAAAATATTATAAAACTTACATGTGGGTGTAAATAATAAATGTTTATGATTAAATGATACCAAAATAATTTGAAAGGATAATTAATAAATATTTCAACAATTTAAATGCAAGAAAATTAATTTTAAAGCTTTAAAAATTATAGAAAATACTTATATGACTCTTGTAAACTGGGTAATAATACAAAATAATATTTTGAAAGTACATAGAATATTTTATAAAATATGAGGGCAAAATTGGATATCAACAACTACCCCTCTTTACCGGGAATGATGAAAGAGTTGTCGGGTAAAGAAAATGATGACCAATTTTGTCCGAAATGAGAAAGGATGATGTGTTTTTTGAAAAAATGAGGGCCGAACTCTTGTTCTTGAGTTTCGTACATATCCCTTGTGTTATGGAAATCAGGTCGCGTGTAGTTCTGGATCCAATGGCGAACGAAACCGATGGAGTCGTTTCGAAAAAGGATCTCTCAGATAGGATAGTGTCGTGAGTAACGGATAATTTCAGGTGGAGCTACGAATGTGAATTTGAATGTTACGGGTATTCGAGATAAATGCTTGGGTGGTTATGGAACAAAGAGTAATCGATTGCCGATCATTGGTTACATTTGAGATAATCAAAGGAAGTGAACGTTGTGAATGGAAACTAGATCGAGAATTGCTCCCGTTTGTGGAATGGTTACCTCCCGACTTACCTGCAAAACGTAAAGCACTATGCACGTGAATATATATAGTTATTGCATAATTAAAAGATGATGCAAATTCCCTTCGGACCATGAGAGTTGACTTCGGACCATGAGAATGATGTCCTTAGACCATGACGTCCTGGGCCATGAAGCGTATGATAAGGGATTTGCAGGTCATGAAATGGTGTCCTCGGGCCATGAGGATGGTGCCTCTGGACTATGACGGCTTTGAATAATGATACCCGATTTCGCGAGATCCTCCGGTCATGGCATGATGTCCTTAGGCTATGAGGATGATGCCTTCAGACTATGACGCCTTCGGACAATGTGGCGATGTTTCAGCCCACAAAATGCAAACATGTGGTGATATCGATTGTTTGATAGAGGGAACAATTGGTGCTTAGTCATATACGATAATGAGACAAGGAAGCTCTTAGCCTTATATGTGATGAGGGCAGTGCTTCGCCCTATGTAGAGGAAGGCAACATTTTCCCTTATGCAATAATAAGAGTAGTGCTTAGCCTCATGCAAGGAAAGGCAGTGTTATTCCTTATACAATAATGGAGGCAATGCTTAGCCTCAAGTAATGTAATGGAGACATTTCTTAGTATCATGCAATGAAAGGAAAGGCAGCGTTTAACCTTATTCAAAAATGTAGACAATGCTTAACCTCATGCAATGTAATAGAGACAGTGCTTAGTCTCATGCAAGGAAATGGAGACAGTGCTTAGTCTCATGTAAGGAAAGGCAATGTTTAACCTTATGAAATAATGGAGGCAATGCTTAGCCTCATGTAATATAATGGAGACAGTGCTTAGTCTCATGCAAGGGAAGGCATTGTTTAGCCTTATGCAATAGTGGAGGAAATGCTTAGCCTAATGCAATGTAATGGAGAAAGTGTCTTGTCTCATACGAGGAAAGGCAGTGTTTAGCCTTATGCAATAGTGGAGGCAATGATTAGCGTCATGAAATATAATGGACAATGCTTAGTCTCATGCGAGGAAAGGCAGTGTTTAGCCTTATGGAATGATGAGGGTAGTGCTTAACCCTATGCAGAGAAAGCATCGATTAAATGTGAGAGGGAAAGTGATCCTTAGCTTGACGCGTTTGTGCTTGGTGACTTCTATCAGTGTGAAGATAGTATTCTTGTTATATATTCATGGATTCGCTTGTTATGTCTGTTATGCCTGCACCCAAAGAAAAATTATGAGTTTTGGGGAAAGGTCGGTTCGTGCCTTTGAATCCTCATTCTGCCTTTCCTCCTTGTCTTGATGCCATGTTCGAGTCACCCTGGGTAACATCTGACTACTACAGAAATGAAATTTTCAAAAATATGCATTTGTGAGAAATGCAGTTGTTCAAAATATGCGATGATGCATAAAACAAATAATTTTGTCGAATCGGAGACTGTGACACATTTTGAGACATTGCAATCTTCTCAACTCGGAATTTTGAGGACCCTCCTCAAAATTGTGCTCTAGTTTAAATGCATACTTCCGGCAATACACTTCTTGGCGATCCTTGACGTAATGAGATTGATAGAAACTGGAAATCTTGCCCCGGTTCCTGACTGTAGAGAGGAATGGAAATTTTATTATGATGTGACCAAACCCATAGGGCTGCCTATGTATCCCCTCTTAAACAGGAATTGGGTCGAGCGTAGTTCAGGTTACATCAAAAGAAAGTGCAAACATAATTTTAAACATAATATCTCTTGACGACATCCGAATTGATGGGTTTTGGCCATATTTCTCCATCCATATCTGCAAGTATAAGCGCTCCTCCTGTCAGTACTCAGTGAAACATCTAAGGACCTTGCCAGTTAGGTGAGAATTTTCCTTTTGCTTCGTCCTAATGTGGGAAAATCTGCTTCAACACCAATTGGCATTGTGTGAATTGCCTCGATCTGACCCTTTTATTGAAAGCCCTTGCCATTCTATTCTAGTAGAGTTGACCATGACACACTGCTTTCATCCTCTTACCGTCAATGAGAGCCAATTGCTCATACCGGTTCTGTATCCATTCCGCATCGCTGTGCTCGGCCTCCTATACGATTCTTAGGGAAGGAATCTCCACCTCAGCGGGTATAACAACTTCAGTACCGTAGACCAATAGATAGGGGGTTGCCCCAGTTGATGTACGAACTATGGTGCGGTAACAGAGAAAATAAAATGGTAGATTCTCATGCCATTGCTTGTAGTTATCCACCATTTTCCATAATATCTTCTTGATGTTCTTGTTGGCGGCTTCCACGGCTCCATTCATTGGCGGCCTATATGCTGTAGAATTCTGGTGCTTGATCTTGAATGTTTCACATATGGCTTTCATCAGATAACTATTGAGATTAGCAGCATTGTCGGTAATGATTGCAGCAATACGATCCCGAACAAAATCTGCTACGACATTCTTTGTCACATCTTTATAGGAAGCAACTTTGACCTATTTTGTGAAGTAATCTATAGCCACCAAAATGAACCTGTGTCCGTTCGAAGCAGCGGGTTAAATTGGTCTGATGACGTCCACGCCCCAAACAGAGAAAGGCCAGGTTGAGCTCGTTGCATTGAGTTCCTTGGGTGGCACCCGTATCATATCAGCATGTACCTGTCATTGGTAGCCCTTCTGTACATATTTGATGCAGTCTGTCTCTATAGTCATCAAGAAATACCATGCCCTCAATATCTTCTTGGCTAGAATGAACCCATTCATGTGAGGTTCCGGTGTGTATTTCTTCGAGCAATCTAAATGCCTCCTTGGCATCGACACATCGCAGCAATCCCAAGTCGAGAGTCCTTCTATACATAATTCCTCCGATCTGAAAGAAGTGGTTGACCAATCTTTGAAGCGTGCGCTTCTGAGGGTGTGTAGCTTTTTCTGGGTATTCTCATTTCTCCAAATAATCCTTGATATCGTGAAACCATGGATTTCCATTGAACTCTTCTTCAATATGGGCATAATAAGCTGGTTGTATATGAATCTCTATCAGGATAGGATCAATGAAATTCTTGTCTCGATGTTGTATCATGGAAGACAAGGTAGCCAGCACATCTGCGAACTCGTTCTGATTTCTCGGAATGTGTTTGAATTCTACCTTAGTGAACCTCTTGATCAAATCTTGTACACAGTGCAAGTATGGCAATATTTTAGTTTTCTTGGTAGCCACTCTCCAAGAACTTGATGCGACAATAGATCTGAATCTCTGATTACCAACAACTCTTGAATATTCATGTCGATGGCCAGTCCGAGTCCCAAGATGCAAGCCTTGTATTCTTCCATATTGTTGGTGCATGGGAACTTGAGCTTGTCGGACAACGGGTAGTATTTACCAGTTTCTGATACTAAAACAACTCTGATGCCCACTCCTTTGAAGGTTGAGGCTCCGTCGAAAAACATCCTCCAACCATCATATGTTTCAGAAATATATTCTCCTACAAACGTCACTTCCTCGTCGGGAAAATACGTCTTCAATGGTTCATATTATCCATTTACGGGGTTCTCTGCCAGGTGATCGGCCAATGCTTGCCCCTTGACCACCTTATGAGTCACATAGATGATGTCGAACTCACTTAGTAACATCTGCCACTTTGCTAACTTCCCCGTAGGCATTGGTTTCTGAAAGATGTATTTCAGTGGGTCCATCCTTGATATGAGGTATGTAGTGTATGCGCAGAAGTAGTGTCTCAACTTCTAGGCTATCCATGTCAAAGCACAACGGGTGCGCTCCAGCAAAGAGTGTCGTGCCTCGTAAGGTGTGAACTTCTTACTCAGATATTATAGTGCCTGCTCTTTTTTCTCGATTTCATCATGTTGCCCCAGGACGCAACCAAAGGCTCCATCGAACACGGACAGGTACAGTAGTAAAGGTCTCCCGGGCTCTTGTAGGACCAACACGGGCAGCTTAGACAAGTACTCCTTTATTTTATCGAATGCCCTTTGGCATTATTTGGTCCAGCTCGTCGTATCATCTTTTCTCAGCATTTTGAAAAATGACTCACATATTACCGTTGATTGTGCTATAAAATGGCTGATGTAATTGAGGCGTCCCAGAAAACTCATCACATCCTTCTTGTTATTTGGCGATGGCAAGTCCTGAATAGCTTTGGTTTTTGATGGGTCTAGCTCAATACCTCGGCGACTGACGATGAAACCCAGCAACTTCCCAGTAGGGACTCTGAAAGCACATTTTGCAGGATTTAGCTTCAGATTGTACTTTCGAAGTCAGTCAAAAAACTTCTTCAGGTCCGCTACGTGATCTAAACTCCTCTTAGATTTGATGGTAACGTCATCCACGTACACCTCTATTTCCCTGTGTATCATAATCATGGAAAATAGTAGTCATGGCCCTCATGTAGGTAGCCCCAGTATTCTTCAAACCAAATGGCATCATTTTGTAACAATATATCCCCCATTGCGTGATGAAGGCTATTTTTTCAGTCCTCTTCGTCCATTCAAATATGGTGATATCCTGCAAAGCAATCCGCAAAGGATTGGAGTTCATGCTTGGCACAATTGTCGATCAATATGTATATGTTGGGAAACGAGAAATAATCCTTAGGACTTGCTCTGTTCAGATCTCGATAGTCACCGCACACTCTAACTTTCCCATCCTTCTTTTGGAATTGGTACGATGTTGGCTAACCAGGTTGGATATTCGACCACTCAAAGGACCTTGGCTTTGATCTTCTAGGTAACCTCTTCCTTTATCTTCAAACTCATATATGGCTTGAATTTCCTAAGCTTCTGCTTCACCGGCGGACATGTAGGGTTGATAGGTAGCTTGTGTGCCACTATGGATGTGCTTAACCCAGTCATGTCGTCATAGGACCATGCAAAAATATCCTCATATTTGTTGGTTCCCCAAGTACACGCAAGTATACGTGGCCATCAAGTAATAAAGTGACTCGAAAGTCGGATGTCGAACCCACAGAGACTTAGATTAACCGTTAACTAAGCAAGCTAAAATCAATTAATTGTCCAAGATAATCAAAAGTTTGATTTTTCTATTACAACTACTATTGCGAAATTTAAACACATAACAGAGGGAGATATAGATTCCAGAGTTGTGGTCGGTTTATCAATCCTATTGAGTTCGTAATTACACCTGTTAATCCAAATTATCTTTGATTGCTAGTTGACCGGATCGCTTATATATATAGCATGTTCCCACAATACTATCTATCTATCCATAATATATCAACCCTATATTCCTATGGTCTTGAATCTATCATGAACAAATATAATACGATATTCAACTAAGCAAGACTGTTAGGTATATTCCTATCCTAACCGCGAAATCTTTCCCCGAGCCACGGGTTCAGAAACAAGCTCTCTAATTCTACTCTAATCTAAATACGGCTTTCCCAAGCATAGCATAGATAGTAAATAGAACTCAACTGCTGGCCAAACAATTAAGCAATTATGTACAGAATTAGAGAAACAACCAAAGATGATAACTCGAATTAACAGTAATATAATTAATAAACTTCAATATTCATGACAACCACAACCCTAGAACGCGAAGTTTGGCTCCATATAGGCATGGTAGCAAAATAATAAATCATTAAGAAAAAGTAAAGATTACTAAGTTTGATGGAAGAAAGATGGAATCTGATGAATTCCGGCCTCCATGACAGCTCTGTGCTTTCCTTATGTCTAAAGTATGTCAAAAGTCCTTAAATAACGTTTTTACATGTATTTATACCACGTAGGGTTGGGCCTAGACGAAATCTCCCTTTCCTAGCGAAATAGAAAAACTTGCAAACTTATTTCTTTTCATGCGTCGCACTGTGCGTCGCCCCGTGTGTCACACTAGTGCTTTTTCCTGTCAGACAAAAAAACTCAGTCTCTGAACTTTGGAAATTTCTGACATAAAATTACACTAATGCGTCGCACTGTGCCTCGCACTGGTGCATTTCATCAGCAGTTGCTTCTTCCTTGAATTTTGACGTCCAGAATTGATCCTCGACCCCTAAACACGATCCCGGATTAATCCCTTGGGCTTTTACTCGGACTTCAAAGCACCAAATAACTTGAATTAGCTCCATAACATATACATAACTCGGAATCACTCCTACAAGGCATAAAACACACAATTAGTGTAAAATACTAGCGATTAAAGCTCAAACTCAATTAAAGTGTACCAACTCAATTAGAGTACAATAATATCGACTAAAATACATAATTATAGCCTACAATCAATATTCCTATCGAAATTTGATATACTCTTCCTTCTATGATGGTGATAGATGAACGTTTATGCGAATTTCTTTGATTGTTTCTGAATCTCCTAAGTTAACTGCCTTAGTTTCTTCTAAATTGGACTTTGGTTTGTTCTCAAAGTTCTCTACCTCTTTGACAATTTCCCCAGGTATTATATCATCTTCCAAATCTTCTGAATCACTTTCCTTATGTAGCGTTGTCTCATGACATGTCACAGTTGTAGGTTCATGAGGATTTGTAATAATTACGTTAAAAAAGAATGTAGAAAGATAATAATAAATAAACGAAAAGCAATGCATTAATAAAACATAAAATTTTCAAGAAGTACGACTCGATATCTCGAGTAAAATTTTGAAAACAAAATACTGAAAATGTCTTAAATTCCCAAAAACGATTTTAAAATAAATCATGCTAATTCTGCCAAGGCTACCCAGGTACTTGGCGAGCCCGGGATGGTGCAGCAATCCAGTTCATGAGAATAGCTCCTTCTCCCACTATCTGAATTGTAAGGTCTTCCTCCTCCTCCTCCTCTAAGATTGCACTACAATCCATATCTTCCTCATCCAGAAACAGCTTCCTCATGCCAGCCAAAACCTCGTCTTTCTCATATTTACAAATTACATCAGTCTAGTGGAATGTCTGGTGCAGCGGTGGTATGGGTTGTTCCAATGGATAATAAGCGGCACGCCATGGCGGTATCCAATCCTGATATTCTTGCACGGTATATTCATACCCGAGACCAAAGCTTCTACCATTATATTGTGGTCGTATTGGTTCCATGATCCCTTGGAGTTTTGGGCCAAGACCGTTTCCTGGTTCATACCCCAACCAAATCAGTATTCTCTCTATCTTATTGCTCCATCATCGATCCTTCTCAATTACGTTTACTCACTCAACACGGTGTTATGTTTCTCCTCCCAATTTCCTCCTTTCTTGATAGCTGGCACAGTCTGGTTGGTGTAGATAGGGCTACTTCCATCTCCGTGAATAATTACCTCTAGATGATTCCACTCGAACTTCACAGACTGGTGCAGAGTAGAAGCGACTGCCCCAGCTGCGTGTATCCATGAGCGTCCCATTAACAAGTTGTAGGTGGCGGATATGTCTAGCACCTGAAATTTAACATCAAACCTGGTCGGGCCCATCTGCAGATCAAGGTTGATTTCTCCAATAGTAGCTCTCAGAGACACATCAAATGCCTTCACGTTCATACTTCCCATCCGTATCTCATTCAGTCCTTTACCCAGTGTTTTAAAAGTGGTCAGCGGGCATATGTTCAGACTCAAACCCCCATCTATCAGAACCCTAGCATTGAACTTATCTTCATATTGCATAGTGATGTGCAATGCTTTGTTATGACTCAACCCTTCTGGCGGTAGCTCGTCTTTGTGGAAAGTAATCTTATGACTCTCCAGTACATGCCCTACCATATTAGCCATCACCCAACTAGTGATATCGGTAGGCACATAAGCTTCACTTAATACCTTCACCAAGGCATTCTTGTGCGCATCTGAATTTTGCAATAGTAATAAGATGAATATCTGGGCAGGAGTCTTATTCAGGTGATCAATAATAGAGTATTCCCTTGCCTGAACCTTCCTCCAAAGATCATCAGTGCCTGTCTCCACGACATGTGGCTTATATGTGGTCTCTTTGCTTGTTCCTCCAAGATTCTCGGAGGTCCTAATTTGGGGACCTCATTGTGCCTGATGTAGGCCTAAGCGACATATAGACTTGGAGAAAATTTATGCCAAGGTTGCCTCATTCCATTAATGCAAAAATATGCCAAATCAATCTTTCACTAAACCGAAATAATAATTATAAAGTCACTAATGGCATTAAGCCTTATTACATCAAAATCTAATGAAATATGATCTAAAAAGAAGTAAAGAACATTATCTCCTAGTTTACTTGGTCCTCGAAGGACCTTCTCCATGCTTGGATATTTTGACTTCATCAATCACACTTTCCAGATCGCGCATGTTGAGTAGCAAGTAAGCCATTGCCCGCTTCCCTCCTTCATCAGGGTTCATGCCTTGACAATCCTATAGCCTATTTCTCATCCTCCCATCTAGCTCCATCAGTCCTTGCCTTAGCTGCTCTAACTTCCCTGTCGACTTATTTGTAATCTCCTTTCATTCTCTAATCACCTCCATATCCACCTTATGTTATTTTATATGCTTAGCTTTAGATTCGAACACTCTTTTACGTAGCCTCTTGTACTTCACGTATGCCTCAACCAACTCATCTATGATCCTATCTTTCAGATTGATCCCCGGTTTGACGTCCCCGATTATGTCGTCTTCCAACCATGAGAGATAGTAGTACATATGACCGACGTGATACCTGTCTGGGTCAATAGTCTCCCCCTCCCCCCCCCTCCCTCCACGATGATCTTTTGATTCCACATGTGTTGGGCTTCAAACTTGAATGGGATGACATCTCTCTTTGAAATTTGATTTATACTGAACCATGTTGGAAACCCAATGTATGACTTTTTTCCTTACGGCCTGCATCATTACCCTTATAGGAGCATAAGGGTAGATGCCTCGCAGCCCGATCAATATTATGTGAGTGGTCCCTATGGACCTGATGATGAACTCTCTACTAGGAAACCACTCGAACATCCAGTGCACTTGCTCGTCTGTCAGATTGCTGAAGAAACGCACCCAGCCTACAGCATCTCCAGAATTTGCAAACCTGTCTGGAATGAATGTCATCTTCTTTGGATGATAACTGGCTATGTAGTCATCCAGCGGCCTGCATAGAATCTCCTGGCAATAATCACCCCTCTGAAAGCGTTCCAACAGCCAAACTTGCAGTAAGAGATTACAACCCTCGAAGTGTCTGAACCCATACTTGCACAGATCCATAGCACGGTACATCTCCGCTAAGATCATCGGGATAATAGTGTATTTCTGCCCCTCGATACCCTCCATTAAGGTCCTGGAGACCATGGCTAAGCCAGTGTGAATTCTTTCTCCTTGCATTGGAAAGATCAACAAATCCATAAAGCAGACTATGAAAGCATAGACCCGGCGGTGCACCCATCCCAAAGTGGTAATGGATAGCTCCTCATGATGCAGGCGATGTGATTTTCTATGCCCATACCGCTCATAGAGAAATTCAAATGGGATGTATGATTTCTTCAGGCAAACCAGTTCGTCGTTCTTCTTAAAACCCAACATCTTCATAAAACTGCATAGAGTGCGATTTTCTGGCACCAATAGACCCAGACTATCCCATGGTAACTTAGCAAAGCCCCCTATTTCTTCCAAGAGAGGAGTCATTTATATATTGTCAAATCAAAAAAAGGCTCTTTTTTCATCCCAGAACATGGTGGCTGCCTCAATTAGTCCCCTGTTGGGTTAAATATTTAGCGAAGATGGCATGTTACCCAATACTCTCCTCACATGATTTCTGTCACATGGTGCAAGGTCTTCCACCAGTCAATTAGCAGAGGCGGGATATTCTGGACCATACCAAACTTGGGGATTTCGTGCTTCATTTTCTACAAACAAGTAAAAGTGAGCCCTTTCCCCCTCCAAATTCGACTATTTGCATAATGATGGTCAATATGTTGGCATGTTTTCTCCAAGTAATGCACATAATATGATGGTGTCCTTTGGGATTATGAAATTCCATTGGACTTTGGACAAGGTTTATCGAAGCGGGTTGATGCATCAATGACATCTCAATCCATACTAGGTTTAACATGATGCATGTACATTTCAAATCAATGTGTGGTTTCTAGAAGGTCTAGATTGGTACTCTCAAGTAGACTTGAGAGGAAAAGGCACGGGGCCGTCGACTGTATCGCTGATCGACTAGTCTACCGCTAATAAGCCTTTTCGGTTTAAAAGGGTATTTTTAGGAAAGCGCAGACGCTCATCAAGTATCGCTATATTGATAATACGCACGAGTGGAGTATGATGTTAAAAGCATGCTTTATGCAAAAAATAGTAACACGTTGCCAAATATTTGCATGATGAAAGTGCGTAAAAACAGTAAATAATATGAACAGGAGAAAGAAAAGATAAAAGAGAGAAGTCAGTTTTAACTCATGAAAATGTGCGAGAACGTAATTAAACCAAGCAAATAGGGAGATAGAGATGGGAGAGACATGATATAGCAATCTTAAACAAGATGAAGGAAATATGGAGGGGACGTACATGTCATAGCAGTTTAAGCAAATAAAGGAAATAGAAAAAGGATGTACATGTCATAGCAACTTAAACAAATAAAGGGAAATAAGGGAGAGCATGTACATATCATCAAGTAATCCATTAATCCACATAAGTCAACTTCATTATGGTAAGAGCCTAAGTGTATCCCCAGCAGAGTCGCCATGTTGTCGTGTCCCTTATTGTCTCAAAAGCAGGTTTCGACGTGTGACAACTCTTTTAAATGGGTATTAAAAGAGAAGAGCCGCCACCTAACGATTTTGAGGTGCGTTAGGGCGCCTATTTGCAAATAACTCTGTTTAATTAGTCTATGTCACCAAAGATCGGGTAAGGGCTCAAATTACCTCAAAGAGAAGGTATTAGGCACTCTTCGATGTCAACAATTGTGGGTCCCGACCAAAATTTACACTATGTGAGATTACTGGATTATAATTGTCCTTTGCGATCGGGTAAGTGAGGGAAGACAGGGAATTTAAAAGTTCTACTAGTGTAAAGAGAATTGCACAAGAATTAGATTGTATATAAATAATCAGTACGAGTCTTTAGAGGTTACAAATGCTTAAAATAGCCGGCCGGGTCGTTACAGATGCAACAAACTTTAGCTTTCCTCTTTTCTCTGTTAATTAGTAAAGGAACTTCTTAGTGACCATTAGAGAAGATGAGCAAATATATCCCCAGTAAATGAGCGCTGCTAAATGTTGAAATTGGAATAAATTTCTTATCACCACCTAGAATTCTTAACTCCTATTAGCTACAGAGTGGTGTTAAAAAACTTTTGATTTTTTTCAAGCTTTCTCAATCTACAACAATGATTCTTCTGAAACGTCAATAAAGCCAATTATTACCAAATTTAATTGCTAATTAATTATCTTTTTGTTGAAAAAAATTGTCTGATAAGCTTATATAAATGGATTATAAATCAGTAATATGCATTACCATCACTATTAGAAGAAACAGTAGAGGAATTCTGCAAATTTACCAAGTAATTTTTGGTTCCTTTTGTTACGTCCTTTGAGTATTTATGAAATTGTATACTCTGATTTTTACTAATTTTTATTAAGCAATACTCTCCATTGTTATTAATCATCTGCGATGAATGATTAGAAAATTAAGTTATTTCCGATTTGACTCTACACTTGAAGCTTTATTTACAAAAATATTATGCACTTATAGACCATTGTTTAACAAATTTCATATTTAGCATCCCATTCCCAAATTATATGTTGAAATATGCCTGAATTTTCCTCAGCATTTTTCTTCTATGAACGGCTGCACAAAATTATGCTTTAATCCTATAGATGTCATGCTTAAAGTTTATTTTGCATAAGACATCATGCTTAAAGTCCCTTTTTTGAAGTTTTCATTTATGGAGTTCTTTTAAATTTGGTTGTGAGATATGTATGTTTACTGTTTGGTTTTTTCTCTTACTATTAGTTCAATTCTCAACTACTTATCGCAAGTGACAAAAGGGCCTTACCCGTCCATATGTGTTTGTAGGCAATTTTTTATTTCTTGTCAAAAAAACGGCTGGTTCATCTCCTGGTTTGGGAAGCGTTGCAACTTTTCGTGGTTCTCAATCAGATGTTTTCAAGAGATGCTTTCTTCAAAATCAAAAGCTGCCACCGTTTCATTAGGACTTTAAGAAGCACACCCTTTCGTGCGTATTTGTTTTCCAATGAATAGGGAATTAGAAAAAAGAGTAGGATAATTAGGTTTTTAAGAAGAACATTTTGGTAGATGCTTTTAAATCCTTTAATATGACTGTATACGGTCGAAATAGATTTCGATCTTCTTACGTTCGATCGAGTTCAAGTGTTAAAAAGTCAGAATGAGATTTTGGGAGTGAGCTCCGAAGTCAGTACTAACGAGCCTCCAGTCCGAAGGTCGCTCGAGGAGTCGGCTCGGTAACCTTATCGAGCCCGTGACCGAATCGATCCGCAAGGCACTGCTTCGAGGTCGGAAATGTGCTATGCCCATCTCGAAGGTCGAACTCGAGCCAAGACCGAAGGGCCCAACCCAGTAACGAGTTCGAGCCAGTATCGAGCTTACAGACAAGAGCCGTTGCAACCGCACCAAGAGAGAGAATCTTGGCGGGAATTGAGGAAGAGACAAGTCATCATGGGCCTTCCACTATATGCATTATTTTATTATTTTTTGTAATGACCCTCTACTATAAAAAGGGGAATCCTTGTAAGCTATGAAGGGAAGAAAGAAAAACACACTGTAACAAAAAATAACTTCTCATATTGAAAGATATCCCTTTGTACTTGTTTTACTTTATCTTATTCATTCTTGTTGCTCACTATTTGCATTCTCATAGTCAAGAATACACATATCTCTATTTCTCTACACGATTTATATCGAATTGTATCGCATATCCTTAAAACCATACACAAATCTAACGTTATCCGATTTTTTCGGTAAACAGTTTGGCGCCCACCGTGGGGCTAAAGGTAACAGTGATCGTTTGATATAAATCTAAAGTACACGCCAGCTTACAACTTCAAATCAGCAATGGCTTTACCTATCGACCATGAAGCCGGCCTTCAAGATGAAACCAACAACTTGGCAACCGGGGCCGGAATGCCATTTAATGATGGCACCGAGGCTCGAATCGAAGAACCCGAAATTCGAGCCGAAGTACCATTGGATGTCAATTTACAAATAGCTTTGGAGGCGAATCAGCGTTCCGAACCGGAAAGAAGCATTCAGGGCGGTACTCGATCCCTAGCCCGAGACACCCATAATGCGGGGGAAATCAGGGCCAACTTACGTATGATCTTTGAGTTACTACAAGCCCAACAAGTAGCGATAGCTCAGGTACAGAGCCAAACTCGCGTACAAAGCAGGCCGGATTCCAGTCCACTTCGAGAAATCACCCCCAGAACGGAGCCCGCCATAGTGAAATCAAACGAGCAAGAATCAGGGACCACTCCTGGAATTACTAAATTGCTCGAGGAACTCACAAAATGAGTCGAAGACAACGACAAGAGAGTGGAAATATACAATGTCAGGGTCGATCAAATCCCAGGGGCTCCACCAATGATAAAAGGGCTTGATTCGAAATAATTCATACAAAAGCCTTTTCCCTCGTGTGCGGCACCAAAACCAATCCCCAAAATATTCCGTATGCTCGAAATTCCAAAATATAACAGTACGACCGATCCTAACAAACATGTCACCTCTTACACATGTGCCATCAAAGGTAACGATTTGGAGGACGATGAGATCTAATCCGTGTTGTTGAAAAAGTTCGGGGAGACCCTCTCAAAGGGAGCGATGATCTGGTATCACAATTTACCACCAAATTCCATCGATTCTTTTGCCATGTGCCTACGGGCTACTTCGACCATTATGCCTACGGGCTATATTGCATCGAGTTCGAGTCATTCACTCGACTGATAAGCCTACGGGCTACTTTTTATTTCGAGTTCGAGCAAGCACTCACTCGACCACTAAGCCTATGGACTACTTTGACCATTATGCCTACGATCTACATTGCATCGAGTTCGAGTCATTCACTCGACTGATAAGCCTACGGGCTACTTTTTATTTTTGAGTTCGAGCAAGCACTCACTCGACCACTAAGCCTACGGGCTACTTCGAACATTATGCCTACGGGCTACATTGCATCGAGTTCGAGTCATTCACTCGACTGATAAGCCTACAGGCTACTTTTTATTTCGAGTTCGAGCAAGCATTCACTCGACCACTAAGCCTATGCCTAACGGGCTGCATGGCATCGAGTTCGAATCATTCACTCGACGACTAAAGCCTACGGGCTACTTTTATTTCGAGTTCGAGAAAGCACTCACTCGACCATCACGCCCACGGGCTACATTACTTCACTCGACGATTACGCCCACGGATTATATTTCTTCAAGTTCGAATCATTAACTCAACTAGTAAGCCCAGGGGCTACGTCACTTCGAACAATCAATCATAGAGACTACGAAGTCCAAATTTGATTGAATTGTTACGATCCTTGTGAAAACATTTGTAAGGCACGCATAAAGTCTTCACAAATCGGCCAAAGTTGTCTATATGCAAAATATTTTACATGATTGATTACAAACATAAAAAAAAAATTATGAACTAAGCTTCCTGATCATCCTCAGGGGCGTTTGCTTCTCTGTCAGGCTCTCCCCCATCCTCGGATCTGCTCTTGCTACAGTCATCATCATCATCATCGCTATCAGAAGCCAAGGCTCCAGCTTCAACTTTGAGCTCTTTAGCCTTTTTTATTTCTTCAGTAAGGTCGAAACCCCGAGCATGTATCTCCCCGATGGTCTCCCTCCGAGACCTACATTTAGCAAGTTTGGCAATCCAATGTGCTCGGGTGTCGGCAGTTTCCGCCGCCTCTCGTACCTCCATCTGAGCAGCCCGATACACGGCAACAGAGTTATCCGCCAAGATTTTCGACGACTCAACCTCTGCCTTTGCTTCAGCAAGTTGGGCTTCAAGCTCCTCGATCCACTTAGCTTGAGCCGAACCCTTTTTCTTAACGTTTTGAAGCTGAACATCGGCCGATAATAAGTTGGTCAAAATGGTCTCTTTTTCCACAGCCAGGTGATCGATAGTCTCCTTCCACCGATTATATTCAGCTTTGATTTGATCGACTTCTTCCCGAAGTGACCCGATCTTTTTAGCCTTTTGCTGCAACTGAGACAACGAAGGGTTAACTTCCACAGTCGAGTCAAACCCATACTTTAATAGAACTAGGCTCACCTGCTTGTCAAGTTCGGCCTCTTCTTCACGAGCCTTAGCCAAATCCGCTTGGAGGTCCTTTATAGCCTCGTCCTTTTGGCTACAAAGAAGCCGCAAGGCGTCTCTCTCCCCCGAGACCTTCTGAAGCTCAACCTCACACTGGCTAAGATCGACTCAAAATCTACTAATGGCCTGCACAGTAGGGAAAGAACACGAGTCAAATTCGGAAAAGAACAAAGAAACCAAGTATAGTAAAATCATTACCCGAGTAATGAAACGTTGGGCCTCTTCTAGTAGAAGAGAAGCGTCCCCAATATCGGAAGCATCATCGACTTCAGTAAAGCAATCCCGAAAGGGATCCCCTGCACTAGAGCCTCAGCCCATATCGGGGGTCTTCAATTCTCGAGCTTCCTTTAATGCCTCCTCATAAAACGTAGGAAGAGAAGGTGAATAACCCACTGTCATAGTCCCAAGCGAATCACTCGGGGTGTTCCAATCAAGACTCGGGATCCTCGGGTCAACCCCGACCGGTACAGCTGCCATCGGCTCAGGAGCTTCGGTGACCTCGATAACTCTTGCAGATCGGGTCACCAATGCCAGGGCACCTCCTTCTTCCTCTTCTTCTTCTTCTTCTTCTTCTTCTCTCAGTCGTTGGACCGAGTCAATCAAAAGGGAAATTGCCTTCCTCCTCACCCATCGAGTTTTGCGTATGGGTCCCTCTGACCGAGAGGCAGCTTTTGACTTCTTGTTTTTCCCCGATTTCGGGACCGGGGACTTGGTTCCTTCTTCACCGCTCGAAGGCCTCAAAGCGGCGTCCTTGGTTACACCTGCGTGAAAGGAAATCGGTAACTAATGGAGCACAAAGAACACTTTGAAGAAAATGAGAAGTAAAACCTTACCATGGTTCTTGGCTTCCCATCTGCCTTTTGCCAAATCACGCCAAGCGCCTTCGGAATAAGAGGAAGTCGAGGCTAACTTCCGAACCCAATCCTCGAGGTCGGGCACTGCTTGTGGCATCCAAGGGCAGCTGTATATCGGGAAGATACATAAGAAAAAATTGGGAAAGGATACAAAAAGCAACGTCTTATGAGAACAACTTACGATCAAAATTCCATTCCTCGGGGAATGGCATCTTCTCTTCCGGAATAAGGTCACGGGTCCTCACCCGAATGTAACACCCCATCCAACCCCGATACTTGTCTTCATCGATGCTCAACATCAAAGTCTTTGATGCCCGACGATGAAGTCTGATTAATTCTCGAAAGATTTGAGGCCGATACAACCGTATGAGGTGATTCAGGGAAAAATCCAGCCCCCGGCTTTGATGGAGAAGAAGCGAAGTATGATTACTATACGCTATAGAGAGGGATGAATTTGACCGAGGGTGACCTGATATCTCTTGCAAAAATCAATGATCACCGGGTCGACCGGACCCAATATGAAGGAATAAGTGTAAACACTTAAAACCCCCTCCACATGGGTGACGACACTCTCTTCGGGGGATGGAATTTTCAACACAATCTCGGAACCCCAGTTGCAGTCTTTTCTAATGGCCTTGAGATGACCCTCCGTTATAGAGCACATATACATTGACACGTGCTCTCATCGACCCGGGACGGATGAAGGATTCTCAATCTTAAAATCGATCTTTAGAGTACACGGTCCAGGAATGTAGTCATAGGTGGACGGCTCCACTGGCGCCTTGTCGCCGGACGGCCGTGAAGAAGAAGCTTTCTCCTTCTGAGGCATAGTTTTCGAAGTCTTGGCCATTGATATGGGAGGAAAAAAGACAAAGGAAAGTGAAAAATTGACGACAACAAAACTCTGGTGGCAACAAGAAAGGAAGAAAAGATGAGAAAATTTGGGGGAGTGAATGCGTGAAAGTAGTAAATGATAGATAGAAGAGCTATTTATAGGCTCACGTCAAGACGGTTCAATATCACAGGTGGCCGACCGCCATCTGACAAGCATTAAATACCTTGAAAGGATGAATCGATGGGACAGCTATCACATACGTCATAATCGATCCCTGTGAAAACGTCGGCTTATGACCCGATCGAACCACTAAAAATCACATCGATTCTCACCGCATCCTTCATGAGAAATGAGGGGACTATCTGTATATGGTCGAAATAGTTTTCGGCCTTCCTACGTTCGATCGAGTTCAGGTGTTAAAAAGTCAGAATGAGATTTTGGGAGTGAGCTCCGAAGTTAGTACTAACGAGCCTCGAGTTCGAAGGTCGCTCGAGGAGTCAGCTCGGTAACCTTATTGAGCCCGTGACCGAATCGATCCGCAAGGCACTGCTTCAAGGTCGGAAATATGCGACGCCCATCTCGAAGGTCGAACTCAAGCCAAGACCGAAGGGCCCGACCCAGTAACGAGTTCGAGCCAGTATCGAGCTCACAGACAAGAGTCGTTGCAACCGCACCAAGAGAGAGAATCTTGGCGGAAATTGAGGAAGAGACAAGTCATTTTGGGCCTTCCACTATATGCTTTATTTTATTATTTTTTGTAATGACCCTCGACTATAAAAGGGGGAATCCTTGTAAGCTATGAAGGGAAGAAAGAAAAACACACTGTAACAAAAAATCACTTCTTATATTGAAAGATATCCCTTTGTGCTTGTTTTACTTTATCTTATTCATTCTTGTTGCTCACTATTTGCATTCTCATAGTCAAGAATGCACATATCTCTATTTATCTACACGATTTATATCGAATTGTATCGCATATCCTTAGAACCATGCACAAATCTAACGTTATCCGATTTTTTCGGTAAACACTGACATAATATAAAATAATATACCACATATCTTATTTCCTTTTGTTAAAAAGATTCTTGAGCTATGCTCTAATAAGACAGTGTAAGAATTTTGATTTAGGAGCCTTGCTAATAATTGTATTAAATGTAATTAATTATAATTTTTTTGTCACGGCCCAAACCGATGGGCCATGACGAGAGCCCGAGTCCTACCTGTCAAACACCCCTAAGCATACGTCTAAGATATAAACATGAAATAAAGGTAGGTCATGCATAACATCTGTCAATAAACTGCTGAAAAACATACGTGAGGAAACATGCCCAAAAGACATATATACATATACATGTGGAATACGGTAGGACGAGATGAAAAGGCTGCTATGGACACCTATATATCAAAATTAGAAGCCGACAAGACCATATACTATCCAACTATACATGATTGTCTACAGACCTCTAATAAAGTGTAAAACTATATAAAGGATGGGACTGGGCTCTGTCATACCCATATATGTATATAAATATATCGTACCAAAATCCAATAGCATCTCTAGATAAAATGAAGTACACCAACTCTCGCTGAGCAAGGATTCTAAGAAAGGGGACCGTCAGCCTGTCTACCTGCACCTGTGGGCATGAAACATAGGCCCCCAAGCAATAGAGGAGTCAATACGAATAATGTACTGAGTATGTAAGGCATGAAAATCAGTATATAAAAGACATGAAAGAAACATGGAGTAAAGAACTCAACCTGTAAGTCTGAATAGCTCTGTGAATCATGATACATTTATAATGTCATGTATATGCATATAAATGTCATATCATGTATAGGTATATGCATACATAACATCATCAAGGCATTGAGGGCATCCCATCATAACATCTCGGCCTCAGTGGGCGAAATCATCAACGTATACCAGCTGATCAGGTAGTGGTCCATATATCATGCCGTGACCTTTTCCCATACCCCATATATATATGTAACGACCCGACCTGTCTTTTTGAGCATTTGCACCTCGCTCAGTGGTTTGAGGGTATGAGTAGCTTCATATGATGTATTATGACTTGTGTGAATTGTCGGTTTTGATTTTCGGGTTATTCGGAATCGATTTGGAAGAATGAATTTCATTGTTGAAGCTTTAAGTTAGAAGAGTTGACTAAGTTTAACTTTTGTGAATTTGACCCTGGAATGGAGCTTTGATGATTCCGTTAAGTCTGGATGGTGATTTTGGACTTGGGCGTATGCCCGGATTTGCATTTGGAAATTTCTAGTAGGATTCGGCACTAATTGGTGAAAGTTAGGAATTTGAAAGCTTGGAAAGTTCATAAGTTTGACCGGGAGTTGACTTTGATAATATTGGGTTCGGATTGTGGTTCCGAGAATTGAAATATCTTTGTTATGTTATTTGTGATTTGTGTGCAAAATTTGAGTTCATTCCGAGTTGATTGGATATGTTTCGGTGCGAGTTTTGGAAATTGAAAGTTATAAGTTTATTACTTTTGATTTGAGGTGCAATTCATCGTTTTGATGTTGTTATGCATGATTTGAGGCCTCGCTTAGGTCCATGTTATATGATGAAACTTGTTGTTATTTTTGGACGGGGTTCCGAGGGGCCCAGGTGAGTTCCGGGCGAGGTTCGGATAATTTCTCATTCTTATTTGGTTATTGGTAGCTGTTGTTACTGGTGTTGTGCACCTGCGGTTGAATTTGCGCAGGTGCGATGGTCGCAGAAGCGACAAAGAAGTCGCAGGAGAGGATGTGGATCTTGAGAAGGGCTCCGCAGATGCGAGAATTGGGACACACCTGCGGAAGCGCAGAAGCGGTGCGTCGAGTCGCAGGGGCGATGTATGGCGCAGGTGCGATGGCAGAGTCGCACCTGCGGGCGCACAGGTGCAAAGTGATGTTCCACAGAAGCGATGGCTGCTAAGTTTGGTCTATTCATAGAAGCAAAGATTGGGCCACATGTGCGTGTCCGCAGAAGCGGAAATTTGGTTTGCAAATGCGAAAACCGTTGGGCAGAACCTATAAATCGAAGTTTTGGTTCTTTTATCATATTTTGGAGATTTGGGGCTTGGTTTGAGGCGATATTTGAAGTGATTTTCACCACGTAGATTGGGGTAAGTGTTCTCTATTCGCTTTTGCTCATATTTCATGAATGTATATTCAATTTTGGCATTTGGATTATAATTGTAAAGAGAAATTGGGGGTTTTAGCCTAAAGTTTCATAGAGTGAGTTTTTGAGTTTTGAACATCAATTCGGAGTTGGATTATGGGTCGTGACTCTCTCTCTCTCTCTCTCTTTATATATATATATATATATATATATATACGCGTATATAACGCCACTGCCAACTAGTCATGTGCCAATGTATTTGTATAAATGAATGCAATGCATACGTAATTAAGTCAATAAGATCTCTCGAAAAATAAAAAGATCAATATGCCTTTAGTTAATACCATGAAATAAACTTTATCAACTTACGTTTTTTCTGAGACCCATGAACATATGATATAACAATAAGACACATGGGGAATCAAGAACATAGGCACCCCTACTACTTTTATGAATAGAGTCATTTGTGAAAGTCGCGCGTTTGCTCATTTTGTTTGTATCACATGGATCATACCAAAAGGAAAGAAGGGATAGCCTTAACATACCTTTATCGTTTACCTAACCACACAACGTCGACTCAGCCCGTTAGTACTTCAATCTACAATAAATAATAAGGACCATTGTTAAGCTTACGGAAGCTAGAACTCAACACAAATAAGCGACTAGCACGTCTACAAAATTTTAGACAGCACCTCCCCTTGTTCTTTGCACTTTTCTCAAATCAAACAACAAGACCAACATGTCGAGAATGTCAACAAACATATATACATCAATATCTAAACCTTATATTCATTACTATACATCACCAAAACAGTCCACACCATCTCATCCAACAAGCAAGTTCTAACTTGCACTTTTCCATCCATACAACTTAGCTAAAATTTCAATACACTTCAATAGTGACAATCACAATATACTCAGGTTGTTCCTACTAATTTTCAGCCACAATACTCAATAAAAATAACCTCATAATAGTCAAGCAAATTGTAGTAACTTGGAACTTATTTCAGGCCATTTCTTCATAAGTTCGTATTGACGCAAGATAGCTAAGACTCCAATAAGCTCAAACACATGAAGAAGAGAAGATTCCTTACCTTATGCAGCAAGAAGAAGCCCTAGAAAAGTCTCTTTTAACTTGAGTGTCGCGCCTCCTTTTCTCTCGAAAGCAGGTTTCGACATGTGACAACTCTTAAAATGGGTATTAAAAGAGGAGAGCTGCTGCCAAACGATTTTGAGGTGTGTTAGGGCACCTATTTACAAATTACTCTGTTTAATTAGTCTACGTCACCAAAGATTGGGTAAGTGCTCAAATTACCTCAAAGAGAAGATGTTAGGCACTCTTTGAGGTCTATAACCGTGGGTCCCGACCGAAATTTACACTATGTGGGATTACTGAATTATAATTATCCTATGTGATCGGGTAAGTGAGGGAAGACATGGAATTTAATAGTTCTACAAGTGTAAAGAGAATTGAAAAAGAATTAGATTGTATATAAATAATCAGTACGAGTCTTTAGAGGTTACAGGATAAAACATAATTATTCTAAGTTCAAGAGACAAAGTACGAACAATAAACGTATAAAGGAGGGGGTCCTAAGTTTTTTAGCCTAAAGGATCACCCCGTACAACATAAATAATACTTCGCAACTCCCTTAGAGTAGGGGTTGCTCATATTATTCAGCAGGCATAGACTATCATCTCATGCTACCCGATTGTTATGTTAAAGTTGTTTACTTATAGTGGTCTAATTCAATTCTAAACTGTGTCTTATGCGTGCGCTACCCGTCCCATGCCTATGATCCAGGAGGCTTTGGATCTACTATTTGGGTGGTTCTAGACTTGCTTAGGGTGCTCAAAAATTATAAAACTAGGTGCACATTCAAAAACACATAGGACTACACATAAAGGTAATAGATGGCTCAAGTTGGCCTCCACACATAAGCAAAAAATGCATGCGGCAGATTCTTATATTAGGCAATAGACAGTTTCAAAATTAAGACGTATGAAATGAGCATTTAGTAAAGGAATGTATTATTGCATCCTATAGGCATGCTGTCTAATAATTAAACAAGTAGTTATTGGTGTTTGGTTCCTATAGGCATGATATCGGATAGTGCACAATAGTAGACATGGAAGCAAGTACAACATTTACTCAAATCAACATACTTTTGGATAGTGTACAAGTATTAAACAAGTTAAGTGAAGTGTGTGATTTTCTATAGACATGACTTCTATCACTGTACAAAATAAAGCATGTCGAACAAAGTAGAAAACAAAGCAGGTAGATCCTATAGGCATGCTCTCTAACCCGTTTATGTAAGAATTAGGATACCCTAACCCCTTTTCACTAATCTTCCCCATCGTTTTCTTACAGATTATTACAGGCCCAAAGATAAAAGAAGAAACAGACTCAAGTGTTACAGAATCTAGATGACTACATGCCCAAAAAATAGAGCAGACCCAAGAAAAGATAACCCAGCACTGCCTGGGTTTTCAACAGACTCTTTCACTTGAATAGCAGGCCCATATCCAAACACTTCTCGAAAACAGGAGAGTATGTCCATTTGCACAACCCAAAGCCACACAGGGACTCATATCAAGCCCATCAGTTACAATATTGACTACTTAACCGAATAAGTTAATGGACCACACATGAAAATTAACTAAACAACCCTAAAACAATACCTCATAGAGATAGGTTTGTGTGAAATTTAACATGATTCATAAACAAATTGGCATTTCAGAAGAAAGAATGACGGGATTGATTAAGCAAAGAATAGGAAACTAGGAAAGCCAACAGACTTGATTTCCAACATGGTAAATGAAATATAGATTAAACCATTAGGCAGGTGATAGTATGCTAAAGATAGACATAACACTAGGAGAGGTAGGGAGACATGCCATTTGGAATTAACAGAGTAAACATACTAGACACATACAAAATGAACATGCTAAGTTTTCCCAGAATGAATTTAGAATAAAGCATGATCCATAGTTAGCCTAATAAAAGTATTTTGAACCTAGGAGTCTAAGTCATGAAGATCAAACAGAGTCATAGTCAGGGAATGACAATTACACATAGCAAACAGACAAGCAAAAAATCGATAAGAAGCCTAATAATGCTGAGTATAACATAAAGATCTCAAAGTCCAAAGGTGTCATGGCAGGAAGTCATATTATCTTAAGGTTAAATAGAACAGGCAGACTCAGAACTTAAGCCAGTCGACTATGCATGATCATTGAACCTAAATGTATTGGGATTCAACTAGAAGCATAAGCAATACCAAAGAATACAGGATTGACCAAACACCAGAACAAAGCAATGGGTTTGTTTAAAACATCGCGACAACAAATATGGTTCATGTAAGTAGGTAACAATAGAGTTCACATAAAGGAATTATCAGTAGAAGTTCATTAAGGCAAATTCTGGGTAGGAGATGATTCCCTAAGAATTTCAGTGTGAGAATCCAAAACAAAGCATGAGAAAAACTCATAATAAACAGCCGAACAACAAAGCAGACTTAAAGATACAAAATCATTCAAGCAGAGCATATTGGAGTTTAAAAATCTAGGCATGTTGTGTCACTAGAAGATTCAGAATTGCAGAATAGCTGCAAAGCAAGTAAAATTTTTAATGATAATGACACAATATTGGAGTCATATTGGTTCAAACAACATGGATATGCGAAGCACTAAAAACAAGCAAAAGAAGATAGAATTGCAAAAGTTGAGACACTCACCAGTTTGCAAATTCAACAAACAAAATAGAAGAGAATACTAAGAGCCAGCAACAGCTCGAGTATTAGCAGCAAACAGAATAACCAAAAGACCCAAATCCTAGTGCGTTAAATTTTATAGGAGCTTCAAATGAGCCCCGAGTAGTGTGAGAATGGAGAGATGAGAGAATACAAAGGCAGCTGGGCGAGGGAATAGATCTCTAGGGTTTGGGCGAGGGTTATAAAAAGAGAGGAAGGGCTGCTGTGGGCCGTTGATCATTTAAGATCAACGGCTAGGATCGAAAGGGAAACGGGGCATGAGACGGGTCACGGTCGGGTTAAATAAAGAGGTTGTTTGATTTGGACTGTTGAAGGGTTAAATGGGATGGGCTAAGTGCCTTGGGACTGTTTTTGGTCCGAAAGTAGCCCTATATTGGGCTATAAATTAAATACACGAAAAATATTTAAAATAATTTAGAAAAAGTAATTAATAAATAGTAAAAATATTACTTATGTAGTAAAATGATTGAAAATAATAGCTTAATATTATAAAAATATAAAAATGCTATTTTAGCGTAAATAATGTAACAAATATAATTATGAATAGAACGTACTCTATTATTGCAAATATTATGTAAATAGCTCGAAAATACAAAATATAATTATATGAAATGAAGTAAAATATTATAAAATATATATGTGGGTGTAAATACTAAATTTGGATGATTAAAGAATCCCAAAATAATTTGAAAGGATAATTAATAAATATTTGAATAATTTTACATGCAAGAAAATCAATTTTAAAGCTTTAAAAATTATAAAATATTATAGAAAATACTTATATGACTCTTGTAAACTTGGTAATAATGCAAAATATTATTTCGAAAGTATATAGAATATTTTATAAAACATGAGGGCAAAATTGGATATCAACATTGAGAATGCTCACAACTTAGCAACAACATCAAACAAGTGATCTCCACCACATCTACAACACTTTTAATCAAGTGTTGGTGGTCTAACCTTGGAGGAGAGGGGATGCCTTGGGCTGTTTGGTATAGAAACATTTGAGATCTTAGGAGAGAAGATAAAACACATGAAAATCATCTCACATGATTAGGGAGGAATGAAACTTGAAGCCCTTTCCACTTAGAACCCTAGTAGAAAGATGGGTGGTTGTTTCGCTTGGGAGAGAAGAAAGGATGTTGGTGAACTTTATTTTGGATGAAGATGGGTAAAAATGGTCAAATGTTTGCTTTTAATAACCCCTTATGGTCGACCAAACTACTGCCCCAATGGCCCTCTCTTTAACCTTTAATTTGGGTCACAAACAATCCTTTAATTTGGGCTTCTCATTTTAGCAAGTAGGTGTGTCCTACTTATTTTATTATGGTGTATCACATGATGCCCTAGTTAATTTAAATACGTTTCTCCACCTCGTTTAATAATCATGACACGTGTAAAGTAGCTCAAGTAAGTAGGACGGAAAGTAAGTTGGTGAAGCAGACACGTCGGGTAAGCAAGCAGCTCGTTTTTATTTGTCCAAATCTCCTTTCTCAGGTTTAAGTACATTCGTCCTCAACCTAGTTGTGTGTATGTTAAACGGAAATATGAGATGTGGCATCATTAAATTACTTTATATTCTTTCAAAGAGCATCTCATTTTCGAGCTTACATCAATTGACTTACGACGTACTTTTGCGTACGAAAACATGGGTGTAACATTTTTAATTATATATACTCTGTACTTTTTAACAAGTTCTTTAACGTATTTCATCCGTTTACAGCAAGTCCTTTGTTCGTGAACAGGAAGCATAGTAAATGAGTTCTCTCTAACTGTAATATTTTATTATTTTGTATGAGTATCAAAAATTTATTTTCTATAGGCTTAATTTTGTGTTACAATCATCCTAACAAGTTACTTGGATTGCTACATCACAAAATCGGTAATGGATTATACACCTTTATAAGTACTTTTATAAAGAAGATTATTAAGATAGTCGTATATATTACCAGTTGAAGTTGCTCGCTTTTCAAATCAAACAAACAATAATTAATAGTGTGTTTGTATCATTTTAAATTGTAGAAATTAGATAGAAAAAAAATATTTGTACTATATATATATATATATATATATATATATATATATATATATATATATATATATATATATATATATATATATTTTGTACTATACCCAGTTTACAAAAAAATTGGCACGACATTAATCATTAAAAGACTTATAAATCCAATCACTGAAACTAAGATATTCTCAGAAAATATGTTCGACAAAAAGTTCATTCCAATAATAATTGTTTAACCAAAAAATAGTTTTTGTGGTCAAAGAAAATAAACAAATAATTCTGAATTCTAATAACCAATTTTACTCCATTTTTTCTAATATAAAAGAATAATAATAATAATAATAATAATAAATAAATAAGACTGGAAGAATAAGGAAATAGAAATCTATTGATGATTGTTGCTTTATTCCAATTGGAAAGAACAAGATCTTCCAATTGGAGAGAATAACAAGAATATTGGCAATTGATAGTATTACTTTGTAGTTTTCTCGATAGGGATACAAAATATGGAAAGAAAATTTATATAAGGGTACAATTTATAACTGATTACCCTATTTAATTCTTGCATGTTACTAATATTTATTACATTGATTACCCATTACATGGGTGATTTATAACGGTTGAAGTGATAACAGTCAATCGCGCATAATCAGGGATTATGCTAATTTATTTTAATATTTGTAGCTATTAATGATCTTTCCATCTTTGTGGCTTTGAATGTCCTTAATTACCAATCTCGTACCTACTTTCTCTATTTCAGCTAACAGGCGCGTTATCCTCGTAGACGGTCCCGTAGGTATTACTCATAATTTCTCTACACATCATTCTTCTTTATTGCTTTGATTCTCATGCCACTTGTCATCATAATATTAGTCCACATAGTGAATTTATTTTTTACCCCAACTTGAGGCCATGAGCAGCTTCATTTCAGGTATTACGACTGGTACGCATCATCGGAATTGAATGTCGGGGAGATCGGAGTTGATATTGGAAAGAAAATCCTCATTTCGAAAGCCTTAAGTTGGAAGAATTGACTAAGATTGGATTTTTAAGTAAACGACCTCGGAATCGGAATTTGAAGGTTCAAACAGGTTCGTATGATAATTTTGGATTTGGGCGTATGTCCGGGTCAAATTTTTGATGACCCGGGAACGTTTCGGCACCTATTATGGAAGTTGGCATTTTAAGAAGGATTTCTTAAATTTGAGTTGAAGTGCATTTCAATGTTATCAATGTCCGTTTGGGATTCCGAGCCACGGAATAGCTCCGTATGGTGATTCTGGTATTGGGAGCGTATCCGGATGTGGATTTAGAGGTCCGTAGGTTATTTTGGGGTCTTTTGACGAAAGTTAGAAATTTGAAGGTTTTTGAGAAGTTTGCCCGAGAGTGGACTTTTTGATATCGGGGTCGGATTCCGATTCCGAAAGTTGGAGTAGGTCTGTAATGTCGAATGTGACTTGTGTGCAAAATTTAAGGTCAATCAGACGTGATTGAATTGGTTCCGGCATCGAATGTAGAAGTTTGAAATTCTAAAGTTCTTTAAGCTTGAATTGGGGTATGATTCGTGATTTCGATATTGTTCGATGCAATTTAAAGCCTCGAGCAAGTTTGTAATGTGTTATGGGACTGGTTGGTATGATTGGTTGAGGTCCCGGGGGCATCGGGTGCGCTTCGGGGTGGTTTCGGATCATTTGGAGCTGTTTTGGAACTGTTGATTCTGGTATCTGGTTTCCTTCTTCGCGAACGCGAAGGAAGTCCCGCATTCGCGAAGAAGAAATTTTGGGGGTGCTAGATTTGTCCTTCGTGAATGCGAAGCAGGGGACGCGAAAGCGAGGAAAGGTCTGGTCAAGCTTTCGCGAACGCGACGCAGTGGTCGCGAATGCGAAGAAGGAAGGGGAGCCGGGACCCTGAGCCATTAAGCCTTCGCGAACGCGAAGCTTAGACTGTGAACGCGAAGAAGGAGGGTAGTTGGCTACGGCGAACGCGAGAGATTGAACGCTAATGCGATGCTGTGCATGGTCAGGCCTTCGCAAACGCGACACCGGTCACGCGAACACGAAGAATAACGGGTCTGGGAAGATTGGATTTTACGAGATTTGGCTCATTCTCTCTCATTTTTCACTGGGATGGACGATTTTTGGAGAGCTTCAAGTGGATAATTTCATCATCTATGTCAAGTTAAGTGATTCCCACCTATTGCAAGTAAAATACTTGGTTTATATATGGATTTAAATAAGAAAATTAGTAGAAAATTTGAATTTTGAAGAAAAACCTAGAAATTAGTATTCTTGAATTTTGACCACGAATTTGGGCATGGAATTGAAAATAAATCATACATTTGAGTTCGTGAGGTTATGAGTAATGGTTATCTTTAAAAATATTTCGGAATACGGGAACGTGAGCCTGAGGGTTGCTTTATCAATTTTTCGAGCGGAGTTAGAAATTATTATAAACTGATTAATTATGAGTATTTGAGCATATTTTGATTGGGTTGCAACTCATTTGACTAGTTTTGGAGCGACGGGCGTCGGTTTGTGGTATTAGGGAGGCTTTGGAGCCGATTACGGAATTTCGGAGTGAGGTAAGTCTCTTTTCTAACCTTGTATGAGGGAATTTACCCCATAGGTGAAATAATTCAATATGTGCTTCTATTCGTGCTGGCTATATACGTACGAGGTGACGAGAGTCCGTGCGTAGCTACTATTATGCTTATGCCCGGGTAGTCTAGGACCCAAATCACGTTATACTTGCGATGCTTGCATCATACTTGTTAATTTAACCATTTAAAACAGATTGGAACTTGATAAAGGAATTTCAAAAGGGTTAGACTTCACCTACTTGGGTTTTGGACGGGTCACTTGACCGTTAATGAGAATTGATATTTCTTTAAACATCAAACCTAAATAAATCATTGATTTGGTTGTCTGAATGTGTTTAACTTTTGTGGAACGGGCCGAAAGCCTCGGTAGATTAAATAGATGCATCTATAGTTCGCGTCGTTCGACCCTCCAGCAGTGCACAGTTTAATATTATGTTGGATCGGGCCGTACGACCTTGACTTTATTTGTGCATGACTTAATTGTTTGTTTTGGAATTATTGATAATTGATATGGCCTCATTGGCCGGAGATATAAATTGTTAAAAGATGAAAATAAATTTGGAAATCCCCTATTAACAAGAGAATAATTTAGTGGTTGGAGGATGTCGGCATGGAATTTCCACAGGTGGGATATCTCCTGTGAGCAGGTTAGTGGTTGCGTGGTGTTGATGAAGCTTCTACGAAGAATTTTATTGGTTATCTAGTAAGAGGTCAAATATGTGAATGTGACTAGTGATTCCGAATGTTCATGAAATGTTTAACATAAGGATTTCGAGGAAATTTGGCGGGTTGATTGTGCAAGGTCATGTCAATAGGAGATAAGGAATCTTGGTAGGTTCTAGGGCCATGCATTAGTAGCTTTAGGCTAAGTGGGAGAGCCCTACTATCTGTGATTGGATTGTGTAGTTATCAACTAGTGCGGTTTCTGGTTATCGGTGTACTGGTGGGTTGCCATGACTAACGAAAGAGAACATCAGTGGTAGTTAGAGCAAAGAATTTGAGGAATGAAGGCTATATTTGGCCTTATCGACTTGTGTTCAGACTTGGGGAAGACTCAGAGCCTATGCTTCATGTGGAAGTAGTGTATAAGAAAAGAAATTCAGTCGGTTGCTTCTTTGAGAGGGTGTTCATATGCTAACAGGGCCTTGCAGTTTGATTATATTCGGGGACAAGTCAGAGTGAGTGACTCTCAACAACGGTCCTAATGGATTCAAAGGATAAAGTGGGGTGCCTAAGGATTTCGAGTCCATAGTATGGTTGAATATCGAGCTTTTGCAGCGGATTATGATAAAGGAGCTTGGAATGTTCCATGTTATCTTTGGTCTACGAGGTATCATGAGAGGAAGGGGAGCATGTAACTTTGGATTTATAGAAGAATCATCAGAATGGGTATATCAGTTGAAGATGCGATTATGCGCACAAGTAGGGTATGAAATAGTTCGTGGGTTTTGAGACAATGTGGTCTTGTGAAATAGGATCACTCAGGACAAGTGCAGATTGAGTTCGCCATGTTTTGAATAGAGCTATTATTATTCCTAAGGCGAGTCCAGGGAAAATTAGAAAGAGTCAGGTCAGTTAGCAATGGTTGAATCGGCATAATGATGGCAATGATCAGCTCCTTCAGTGTGTTGGGTTATTCATGTGATTTGTGACAGTACGTGCGAGGTTTGACGGTCGCCGTAACTGATCTTATTTGGAGGTTTTCGAGTATTATGGCCTGCTATGTGCAAATGGATCCCAAAAGGGTTATGGTGGTTTCGACCACTACTTGAGGTTGGTATTTTCTGTGGATATGAGGATTCAGTCGCGTGTTGTGATGGTTCTCTTGGAATGAGTTAAGTAAAAGGTTTATATGTGATGAAGTGTTTACCCTATTAGTAGTTCGGAAGTTAAGATGAAATTCTTGTACTCTTGCGCATTGGCATGATTAAGTGCAATGATCGGCAAGGGATTCGGAAATTGAGGATCAAGGTTGTAGTTTGGTGTCGACAAGAATGTCAAGAGCTCGGATGAGCGGGAAAGGATTCAGATGGTTAGAGTAAGCTCGTATTGTCTTTAGCGTCACCTGAGATCGGTGTCCTGTGTAAGAGGCTTTGAGTAGTGATTTCGGATTTTTGATTTGCTTTACAACATTTGTGCGGCCAGTGGTATGGATGTGCAGACTTGTTATCTGGTGCGGAAGGTCATGGGAGCACGTCCCACGGGGAGATTGTATAAGTGTGACATATAGTCACTTGATTGATCGAAGATTGGAACCAAGTATGGAGATTGCGGTACTATTGTTCATGTGAGCATTTATGCCTGGAGGGCACTCGATTCATTTGGTTGTGGACTGTGGAGGTGTGCTCCGGATATGATGGTTGTTCATGTGTGTTATGGGGAAAAAGGGTTATTATGAACCGTTGAAAGGTTATTAGACTAGTACGGTGCGATACGAATCAGCTTGAGGTCCATGGGTGGATCTAGATACAAATGTGGGCTCTATGACGGCCGGAGGTGTTCATTTCAGCATAGCGCTCCTTGTGGAGGAGTATTCGGACATTGGATGTTAATTCGTCGCTGGCTACTTCATGTGATACTATATTGTGCTGCGTGAGTTGTGAAACGGCTTGTTAATTTCATATGTGTTGAGGTTCCGCACAGCGATGGTGTTGTGTGAGCAGGATGGCTCTCTAGATGCAGATCATATATCGCATCTTAGTTGTGCTTGAGTTTTGTAGCGCATGGCGCAATCTGTCTTCCCAGGGATGGTATTATGCACTTGGCGTGCTTGTGGCCAATATACTGGTATACTGTTTGGATCGTGTTGCACGCCGCAACAGTGTGATGCTGAGTACAGTCCCCTATAGCTATTTTTGTGTGTTTTGTTTTCCATTTTCTGAGGAAGGTTCATGATGCCTTTTCGCTTATCTAAATTAGTTACGCGAGTTGAGTAATCCTTTCTAGAGTTCATTTTCCTTAGGTATCACGTTCGGGTTTGTAGCTTATTGGCACATTGTGGCATCATATGCGACTTTTGGCAGCGCCTGAGGTGGCTTATTGCATGGGCAACTTATATTGGGTGAGACGAGATTGTTGGATCTGGGATCAGTGCGATCGGATTATATGAAGCATATTAAAGAGCAAATACCATTATTTGATTCATAATGGGGTGATGATTCTAGTCAAGAGGAGAGGTTCAATGATTTGTTGACTTGGCAGTTGGTTATGAATTTCTACACGCCTCTTCAGTCGTGGCGGTATTGCCAGTGTTGAAACAAGACTTATATATGTCATGAGGTGTATTGTGAGCATCGGATTCATGAGATTTCAGCTATTGTTATCAGAGGATGTTATTGGTCATGTAAGTTATGTAATGCTTAGTGTGGATCCAGCAAAGGTATGCAATCATGTATTGGTACATCATATAGAGATTGATACAGTGTCCATATGATGGAAGCAGGCCTGGCAAAGAAATCTAGATGTTAGAATTGGGCTTTAAGGCCTAATGGGCTAAGTAAAAGGGAAAATCTTCAGATTAGCTCGAGCTAATGTGCTCAATTGAGTTGTGATAGCACGGGTGGGTGCACGAGGTGCTAACCAGTGATTTCGGACAACTCCAGAACAGTTCTTAACACGTTCGAGGACGAATGTAGGTTTAAGTAGGAGAAAATGTAACGACCCGACCGGTCGTTTTGAGCTCTAGAGCGTCGTCCGGTGGTTTGAGGCCATGAGCAGCTTCATTTCAGGTATTACGACCGGTACACGTGATCGGAATCGAATGTCGAGGAGAATGGAGTTGATATTGGAAAGAAAATCCTCATTTCGAAAGCCTTAAGTTTGAAGAATTGACTAAGATTGGATTTTTGAGCAAACTACCTCGGAATCGGGATTTGAAAGTTCCAACAGGTTCGTATGATGATTTTGGACTTAGGCGGGTCGAATTTTGGATGACCCGGGAACGTTTCGGCACCTATTATGAAAGTTGGCATTTTTAGAAGGATTTTTTAAATTTGAGTTGAAGTGCATTTCAATGTTATCAATGTCTGTTTGGGATTCTAAGCCTGGGAATAGCTCCGTATGGTGATTCTGGTGTTGGGAGCGCATCCGGATGTGGATTTGGAGGTCCGTAGGTCATTTTGGGGTCTTTTGGCGAAAGTTAGAAATTTGAAGGTCATTTTGTGGAATTTTTGATATCGGGGTCGGATTCCGATTCCGGAAGTTGGAGTAGGTCTGTAATGTCGAATGTGACTTGTGTGCAAAATTTGAGGTCAATCGGACGTGATTTGATAGGTTCAGGCATCGAATGTAGAAGTTTGAAGTTCTGAAGTTCTTTAAGCTTGAATTGGGGTATGATTCGTGATTTCGATGCTTTTTGATGCGATTTGAGGCCTCGAGTAAGTTCGTAATGTGTTTTGGGATTGGTTGGTATGATTGTTTGTTGTCCCGGGGGCCTCGGGTGCGTTTCGGGGTGGTTTCAGATCATTTGGATCTGTTTTGGAACTGCTGATTCTGGTATCTGGTTTCCTTCTTCGCGAACGTGAAGGAAGTCCCGCGTTCGCGAAGAAGAAATTTTGGGGGTGCTGGATTTGGCCTTCACGAACGCGAAGCAGTGGACGCAAATGCGAGGCAAGGTCTGGTCAAGCTTTTGCTAAGGGGATGCAGTGGTCGCGAGCGCGAAGAAGGAAGGGGAGCCGGGACCCTGAGCCATTAAGCCTTCGCGAACGTGAAGCTTAGACTGCGAAGGCGAAGAAGGAGGGCAGTTGGCTACCGCAAGCGCGAGAGCTTGAACGCGAACGCGATGTTGTGCATGGTCAGGCCTTCGAGAACGCGACACTGGTCACACGAACGCGAAGAAGAACAGGTCTGGGAAGATTGGATTTAATACGGGATTTGGCTCATTCTCTCTCATTTTTCACTGGGATGGACGATTTTTGGAGAGCTTCAAAGGGAGATTTTCATCATCTATGTAAAGATAAGTGATTCCCACCTATTGCAAATAAAATACTTGGTTTATATATGGATTTAAATAAGAAAATTAGTAGAAAATTTGAATTTTGAAGAAAAACCTAGAAATTGGTATTCTTGGATTTTGACCACGAATTTGGGCATGGAATTGGAAATAAATCATACATTTGAGTTCGTGAGGTTATGAGTAATGGTTATCTTCAAAAATATTTTGGAATACGGGCACGTGAGCCTGAGGGTTGCTTTATCGATTTTTCGAGCGGAGTTAGAAATTGTTATAAATTGATTAATTATGAGTATTTGAGCATATTTTGATTGGGTTGCAACTCATTTGACTAGTTTTGGAGCGACGGACGCCGTTTTGAGGTGTTAGGGAGGCTTTGGAGCCGATTACGGAATTTCGGAGCGAGGTAAGTCTCTTTTCTAACCTTGTAAGAGGGAATTTACCCCATAGGTAAAATAATTCAATATGTGCTTCTATTCGTGCGGGCTAAATACGTACGAGGTGATGAGAGTCCGTGCGTAGCTACTATTATGCTTATGCCAGGGTAGTCTAGGACCCAAATCACGTTATACTTGCAATGCTTGCATCATACTTGTTAATTTAACTGTTTAAAACAGATGGGAACTTGATAAAGGAATTTCAAAAGGGTTAGACTTCACCTACTTGGGTTTTGGACGGGTCACTTGACCGTTAATGAGAATTGATATTTCTTTAAACATCAAACCTAAATAAATCCTTGATTTAGTTGTCTGAATATGTTTAACTTTTGTGGAATGGGCCGAAAGCCTCGGTAGATTAAATAGATGCATCTATGGTTCGCGTCGTTCGACCCTCCGGTAGTGCACAGTTTAATATTATGTTGGATCGGGCCGTACGACCTCGGCATTATTTGTGCATGACTTAATTGTTTGTTTTGGAATTATTGATAATTGATATGGCCTCATTGGCCAGAGATATAAATTGTTAAAAGATGAAAATAAATTTGGAAATCCCCTATTAACAAGAGAATAATTTACCTGCCTCGCGTTATTGTGTTTACTGTTGTCTAAAAAAAATCCATAATTTATCATATCAATTGTATATTAATTATAGCCCATAGTAAGTGTCTGAGTCGACCCCTCGTCACTACTTCTTCGAGGTTAGGCGGGATACTTACTGGGTACGCTTTGATTTACGTACTCATGCTACACTTGCTGCACATTTTTGTGTAGGTACACATATGGTTAGAGGCCTTGTGGGCGCAGAGGCGCGATAATGGCGGAGACTTAGGTGAGCTACATTCTATACGATGCTCAACAGCCAACAAAGTCTCCTTCAGAGTACTTATATTTTTTCTGTCCAATTTGTATTCCGGACAGCTGTTGTATTTTATTTTACATTCCTAGTTAATGCTCATGCACTTGTGACATCGGATTTTGGGATGATTATGGGTTGCACTATATTGAAATTTTTAAAGATATTATTATGTATTTTGTAAACTCCATCTTCTACTATTTAATTGAGGGGAAAAACTATGATTTCAAAAATATTAAAATGAGACTTGAATTAAGTATTTAGTGTTGACTTGCCTGACAGCGGTGTCCGGAGCCATCACGACCTTTAATGGATTTTGGGTCGTGACAACATGGTATCAGAGCACTAGGTTCACTTCGGCCTTACGAGTCATGAGCGAGTTTAGTAGAGTCTTGTGAATCGATACAGAGACGTCTGTACTTATCTTCGAGAGGCTACCGAGCTAATAGGAGCACTTCCCTTCTTCATTCCTCATCGTTCGATTTGATTCCTTTGAGGCGTATTCCTTCATTTCCTTCCTATTCAATCTTACACGACGCGAAGCGCTTGATATAAATTTGGAATCGAGGAATTTTAATGGCACTACTGATGTAGAGCAGGATATTTCTCCCTGCGTATTCGATTAGGCTAATGTCGTCGCCTTGTGGAAGGATGTTCTGTCATCTTAGCTCAGTAGCTATATTTTTGATGGTTTTGGGGATATGCACCAATTTCTATGATGTTCATGAGTTGTTATCGCACTGTATTAAAGAAATGGTAGGATGTTTGTCTATGCGTCGAGTTAGTGAATGACTTGAAAGGAGGTTTTACTCAGAGCATGATTCAGAGATTTAGTATTTTATTTTCGGCGGAGGAAAGGCAATTGGGCTACGAACGTTCAAGTTTGGGTTGATGGAGTAACGGGACTTGGTATTTCGAGCGCGGTGGAATTTTCATCTGTGATGTGGTGTCATCGTCCTTGATTGAATGCGTTAAGTTCGCCGGTGTTGCGGTCTTCTTCAAATCACCATTGGGGCAGAGTATTGTGAATGGTGCCGGGGAAGCGGCTGTCAGATGTCGGAGTGTGCTGTGGTTCAAAATTGAATCAATAAATCCTAATGTTGATGGCTCAAGAAAGATGATCTTCTAAGAGGTTTAGAGTTGGTGGCGACTCATGTGTCGGATGTTACAGAGATGGATCCGGGTTTGGAGCAACAATTGGGCAGCGAAGGACGAGGAAGGATATGTGGGAGGTGTCTTACGGTGGTTGAATTGTTAGGAGGTCAGGTGTGAAAAGTAGAAGTCGGGGAGTTACTTAAAGGAGAGGGTTTGGCCAAAGTGGGAGAGGGGCAGAGTAGCATATGGGTTTCGTGGTAGGATGGTTGCACGCCTTGAGGAAAGTTTAGAGTGATTTGGAATTCACGGTGGTTAGTGACCAGGTCTACGGGCTAAATTTGGAATATTGGCTGCTATATTAAGGAAGATTGTGTGTGACGGGAGGGAGTCGCTTAATATGAAGCAGGATACAACATGACTCTGGATTGGAATGTGTTGTCGCACTTTTAGTTGGTGTCCATGAGGAGTGAACGGACTTGTACAGCTGGTGAATGAGCACGGGCTCAGGATGGTTTATTGGCTTCGTGGTAATTGTATTCAGTGCAACGTTGTTGGAGGATGTCGGCATGGAATTTCCACGGGTGGGATATCTCCTGTGAGCAGGTTAGTGGTTGTGTGGTGTTAATGAAGCTTCTACGAAGAATTTTACTGTTTATCCAGTAAGAGGTCAAATATGTGAATGTGGCTAGTGATTCTGAATGTTCATGAAATGTTTAACATAAGGATTTCGAGGAAATTTGGCGGGTTGATTGTGCAAGGTCATGTCAATAGGAGATAAGGAATCTTGGTAGGTTCCAGGGTCATGCATTAGTAGCTTTAGGCTAAGTGGGATAGCCCCACCGTCTATGATCGGATTTGTAGTTGTCAACTAGTGTGGTTTCTGGTTATCAGTGTACTGGTGGGTTGTCATGACTAAAGAAAGAGAACACCAGTGGTAGTTAGAGCAAAGGATTTAAAGAATGTGGGCTATATTTGGCCTTATCGACTCGTGTTCAGGCTTAGGGAAGACTCAGAGCCTATGCTTCGTGTAGAAGTGGTGTATAAGAAAAGAAATTTAGCTGGTTGCTTCTTTGAGAGGGTGTTCATGTGCTAACAGGGCCTTGGAGTTTGATTATATTCGGGGACAAGTCAGAGTGGGTGACTCTCAACAATGGTCCTAATGGATTCAAAGGTTAAAGTGGGGTGCCTAAGTATTTCGAGTCCATAGTATGGTTGAATATCGAGCCATTTCAGCGGATTATGATAAAGGAGCTTGGAGTGTTCCATGTTATATTTGGTCTACAGGGTATCATGAGAGGAAGGGGAGCATGTAACTTTGGATTTATAGAAGAATCATTAGAATGGGTATATCAGTTGAAGACGCGATTATGCGCACAAGGAGGGTATGAAATGGTTTGTGGGTTTTAAGATAATGCGGTCTTGTGAAATAGGACCACTCAGGACGAGTGTAGATTGAGTTCTCCATGCTTTGAATGGAGCTATTATTATTCCTAAGGTAAGTCCAGGGTAAATTAGAAAGAGTGGGTCGGTTAGCAATGGTTGAATCGGCATAATAATGGCAATGATCAACTCATTCAGTGTGTTGGGCTATTCATGTGATTTGTGATGGTACGTGCGAGGTTTGACGGTCGCCGTAATCGATCTTATTTGGAGGCTTTTGAGTATTATGGCATGTTATGTGAAGATGGATCTCGAAAGGGTTATGGTGGTTTAGACCACTACTTGAGGTTGGTATTTTCTACGGATATGAGGATTCAGTCGTGTGTTGCGATGATTCTCTTGGAATGAGTTAAGTAAAAGGTTTCTATGTGATGAAGTGTTTACCCTTTTAGTAGTTCGGAAGTTAAGATGAAATGCTTGTACTCTTGCGCATTGGCATGATTAAGTGCAATGATCGGCAGGGGATTCGGAAGTTGAGGATCAAGGTTGCAGTTTGGTGTCGATAAGAATGTCAAGATCTCGGATGAGTGGGAAAGGATTCAGATGGTTAGATTAAGCTGGTATTGTCTTTAGCGTCACCTGAGATCGGTGTCCTGTGTAAGAGGCTTTAAGTAGTGATTTTGGATTTTTTATTTGCTTTACAGCATTTGTGCGGCCGGTGGTATGGATGTGCAGACTTGTTATCTGGTGCGGAAGGTCGTGGGAGCACGTCCCACGGGGAGATTGTATAAGTGTGACATGTAGTCACTTGATTGATTGAAGATTGGAACTAAGTATGGAGATTGCGGTACTATTGTTCATGTGAGAATTTATGCCTGGAGGGCGCTCGGTTCATTTGGTTATGGACTGTGGAGGTTTGTTCCAGATATGATGGTTGTTCTTGTGTGTTTTGGGGAAAAGGGTTATTATGAACCCTTGAAAGGTTATTAGACTAGTACGGTGCGATCCGAATCGGCTTGAGGTCCGTAGGTGGATCTAGATATGAATGTGTGCTCTATGACGGGCCGAAGGTGTTCATTTCAGCATAGCACTCCTTGTGGAGGAGTATTCGGACGTTGGATGTTAATTCATCGCTGGCTACTTCGTGTGATACTATATTGTGTTGTGTGAGTTATGAAACGGCTTGTTAATTTCATATGTGTTGAGGTTCCGCACAGCGATGGTGTTGTGTGAGCAGGATGGCTCTCTAGATGCAGATCATATATAGCACCTTAGTTGTGCTTGAGTTTTGTAGCGCATGGCGCAATCTGTCTTCCCAAGGATGGTATTATGCACTTGGTGTGCTTGTGGCCAATATACTGGTATACTGTTTGGATCGTGTTGCACGCCGCAACAGTGTGATGCTGAGTACAGTCCCCTATAGCTATTTTTGTGTGTTTTGTTTTCCATTTTCTGAGGAAGGTTCATGACGCCTTTTCGCTTATCTAAATTAGTTACGTGAGTTGAGTAATCCTTTCTAGAGTTCATTTTCCTTAGGTATCACGTTCGGGTTTGTAGCTTATTGGCACATTGTGGCATCATATGCGACTTTTGGCAGCGCCTGAGGTGGCTTATTGCATGGGCAACTTATACTGGGTGAGACGAGATTTTTGGATCTAGGATCAATGCGATCGGATTATATGAAGCATATTAAAGATCAAATACCATTATTCGATTCATAATGGGGTGATGATTCTAGTCAAGAGGAGAGGTTCAATGATTTGTTGACTTGGCAGTTGGTTATGAATTTCTACACGTCTCTTCCGTCGTGGCGGTATTTCCAGTGTTGAAACAAGACTTATATATGTCATGAGGTGTATTGTGAGCATCAGATTCGTGAGATTTTGGCTATTGTTATCAGAGGATGTTATTGGTCATGTAAGTTATGTAATGCGTAGTGTGGATCCAGCAAAGGTATGCAATCATGTATTGGTGCATCATATAGAGATTGATACTGTGTCCATATGATAGAAGTAGGCCTAGCAGAGAAATCTGGATGTTGGAATTGGGCTTTAAGGCTTAATGGGCTAAGTAAAAGGGAAAATCTTCAGATTAGCTCAAGCTAATGTGCTCAACTAAGTTGTAATAGCATGTGTGGGTGCACGAGGTGTTAACTAGTGATTTAGAACAACTCTTGAGCAGATCTTAACACGTTCGAGGATGATCCTAGGTTTAAGTGGGAGAGAATGTAACTACCCAACCGGTCGTTTTGAGCTCTAGCGCATCGTCCGGCAGTTTGAGGCCATGAGCAGCTTCATTTCAGGTATTACGACTGGTACGCGTCGTCGGAATTGAATGTCGGGGATATCGAAGTTGATATCTGAAAGAAAATCCTCATTTCAAAAGCCTTAAGTTGGAAGAATTGACTAAGATTGGATTTTTTTAGTAAACGACCTCAGAATCGAGATTTGAAGGTTCCAACAGGTTTGTATGATGATTTTGGACTTGGGCGCATGTCCGGGTCGAATTTTGGATGACGCGGGAACGTTCCGGCACCTATTATGGAAGTTGGCATTTTTAGAAGGATTTCTTCAATTTGAGTTGAAGTGCATTTCAATGTTATCAATGTCCGTTTGGGATTCCGAGCCTGGGAATTGCTCCGTATGGTGATTCTGGTGTTGGGAGCACGTTCAGATATGGATTTGGAGGTCCGTAGGTCATTTTGGGGACTTTTGGCGAATGTTAGAAATTTGAAGGTTTTTGAGAAGTTTGATCGGGAGTGGAATTTTTGATATCGGGGTCGGATTTCGATTCCGGAAGTTGGAGTAGGTCTGTAATGTCGAATGTGACTTGTGTGCAAAATTTGAGGTCAATCGGACGTGATTTGATAGGTTCCGGCATCGAATGTAGAAGTTCTGAAGTTCTTTAAGCTTGAATTGGGGTATGATTCGTGATTTCGATGTTGTTCGATGCGATTTGAGGCCTCGAGCAAGTTCGTAATTGTTTATGGGACTGGTTGGTATGATTGGTTGAGGTCCCGGGGGCCTCGGGTGCGTTTTGGGGTGGTTTTGGATCATTTGGAGCTGTTTTGGAACTGCTGATTCTGGTATCTGGTTTCCTTCTTCGCGAACGTGAAGGAAGTCCCGCGTTCGCGAAGAAGAAATTTTGGGGGTGCTGGATTTGGCCTTCGCGAACGCGAAGCAGTGGACGCAAACGCGAGACAAGGTCTGGTCAAGATTTTGCGAACGCGACGTAGTGGTCGCGAGCGTAGAGAAGGAAGGGGAAACGGGACCCTGAGCCATTAAGCCTTCGCGAATGCGAAACTTAGACTGCGAAGGCAAAGAAGGAGGGCAGTTGGCTACCACGAATGCGAGAGCTTGAACGCGAACGCGATGCTGTGCATGATCAGGCCTTCGCGAATGCGACACTGGTCACGCGAACACGAAGAAGAACAGGTTTGGGCAGATTGGATTTAATACGGGATTTGGCTCATTCTCTCTCATTTTTCACTGGGATGGACGATTTTTGGAGAGCTTCAAGGGGAGATTTTCATCATCTATGTCAAGGTAAGTGATTCCCACCTATTGCAAGTTAAATACTTGGTTTATATATGGATTTAAACAAGGAAATTAGTAGAAAATTTGAATTTTAAAAAAAACCTAAAAATTGGTTTTCTTGGATTTTGACCACGAATTTGGGCATGGAATTGGAAATAAATCATACATTTGAGTTCGTGAGGTTATGGGTAATGGTTATCTTCAAAACAATTTCGGAATCCGGGCACGTGGGCCCGAGGGTTGCTTTATCGATTTTTCGAGCGGAGTTAGAAATTGTTATAGATTGATTATTTATGAGTATTAGAGCATATTTTGATTGGGTTGCAACTTATTTTACTAGTTTTGGAGTGACGGACGTCGGTTTGAGGTGTTAGGGAGGCTTTGGAGCCGGTTACGGAATTTTGGAGTAAGGTAAGTCTCTTTTCTAACCTTGTAAGAGGGAATTTACCCCATAGGTGAAATAATTCAATATGTGCTTCTATTTGTGGGGGCTACGTACGTACGAGGTGACGAGAGTCCGTGCGTAGCTACTATTATGCTTATGTACGGGTAGTCTAGGACTCAAATCACGTTATACTTGCGATGCTTGCATCCTACTTGTTAATTTAACCGTTTAAAACATATTGGAACTTGATAAAGGAATTTCAAAAGGGTTAGACTTCACCTACTTGGGTTTTGGACGGGTCACTTGACCGTTAATGAGAATTGATATTTCTTTAAACATCAAACCTAAATAAATCCTTGATTTGGTTGTCTGAATGTGTTTATCTTTTGTGGAACGGGCTGAACGCTTTGGTAGATTAAATATATGCACAGTTTAATATTATGTTGGATCGGGTCGTACGACCTCGGCATGATTTGTGCATGACTTAATTGATTGTTTTGGAATTATTGATAATTGATATGACCTCATTGGCTGGAGATATAAATTGTTAAAAGATGAAAATAAATTTGGAAATCCCCTATTAACAAGAGAATTATTTACCTGCCTCGTGTTATTGTGTTTACCGTTGCCTCAAAAAAATCCATAATTTATTATATCATTAGTATATTAATTATAGCCCATAGTAAGTGTTCGAGTCGACCCCTCGTCACTACTTCTTCGAGGTTAGGCGGGATACTTACGGGGTACGCGTTAATTTACCTACTCATGCTACACTTGTTGCACATATTTGTGCAGGTACACATATGTTTAGCGGCCTTGTGGGCACAGAGGTGCGATTATGGCGGGAACTTAGGTAAGCTGAATTTTATACGACGCTATGCAGCCAACAGAGTCTCCTTCAGAGTACTTACATTTTTCCTGTCCAATTTGTATTCCGGACAGCTGTTGTATTTTATTTTACATTCCTAGTTAATGCTCATGAACTTGTGACACCGGGTTTTGGGATGATTATGGGTTGCACTATATTGGAATTTTTAAAGATATTATTATGTATGTTGTAAACTCCATCTTCTACTATTTAATTGAGGGGAAAACTATGATTTCAAAAATATTAAAATGAGACCTGAATTAAGTATTTAGTGTTGGCTTGCCTGACAGCGGTGTCCGGCGCCATCACGACCTTTAATGGATTTTGGGTCTTGACATTTATGGCGGAAATATTTTTCCACCTCTTCTCGATATCATTATGACGTGCATCAGAAGTGAAGAGTCCTATGTTGTCCTGTTGTGATTGGCTCTACGATTTTTTAGGGCTCATACGACTTTATCAGTTTGACGTGACGGTTCCAGGATGACATTTTTCCTTATAAATACCGAATTATCAACCTTTTAAAACTTCTTCTACTTTCTTTCGTCTATTCCTTCTTCCTCGAACTCTTTTAGCGATTTTCGCCCTGCGTGCATCTTTCTTTCTTCTACTTAACAATGGATTCGAAATCTTCAAATCCCTCTACACCTTCTGATCCTCGTCATACTATTATAGTAGACGACCTCTCTTCCACAGTAGCTCCGGTTAGGTGTAAAAGTAGGGGTGGTAAGATTCATAGCCTAGGTTTGATATCGAGTAGAAACACCTTCTCTTCTAAGAATGTGATCACCCGATAGGTCGTTTTGACTACTAGCCTTAATTTCCGTATTTTGAGACCTCTCATAGATTTATTTGATATTTATTGGTTTGCGTGCATGGTCAGTATCATTTTGCGGAAAGCTTTTATGTAAAGGTTTGAGAAAAAAAGTGATTTCTTTACTTAAAGTTAGGTTAGAGTTGACCACGGTCAATAATTTTGTAAACTACCTTGTATCGGTGTTTTGATAATCATGGTAGATTCGTATGATATTTTTGAACTTGTACGCATGTTTGGTTAGGTTCCCGGGTGACGCGAGCGCGTTTCGGCGCATTATATGAAAGAATGTGAAAAATTTACGTTACAATCTTGAGTTTTGATGATCGATTCTTGTTACTTGATGTTATTTTGATGATTTGAGGTGGCAAGCGAGTTTGTTTTATGTTATTACGGGCATGTTCGGTTTGGATCCCAAGGGGCTCGGGTGAGTTTCGGATGCATTACGGACCGATTTGGAATTATTGGCACTGAGCAGTTACTGGTGCAAGGTTGCAGGTCTCGCATTTTCGAGACCCTGATCACAATTGCAAGCCTCACATTTGCGATGTCAGGCTCGCAAATGCGAACATGGGCTGGAGGACTGGTCTTCGCTTTTGCAAAGAATTCATCGCAATTGCGACATCTGCAGCTGGGTAAACCATGTAAAAGTCAGGATTTAGTTCATTTTACACTATTTTTCAACCCTAAACACTTTAGAGGTAATTTTGGAAGAGGATTTTCTTCCCAAAACAACGTATCGAGTCGTTACATTCTCCCACACTTAAACATACGTTCGTCCTCGAACGTGCCAAGAGTCATTTCAATACCATCAAATCACTGTGTAAACTAACCTTACACATACCCATGGGTGATCCCACATCACCCCAATCCATATAAGCCTGACCACACAACTTAACTGAAGGTCTTTACTTCAACCTTAGTCCATAAACCTTAGAATCAAACCCCCAATCTCCGGAATCCATTACAAGACCCAATTCTCACATCTATACATTGTATAAGTCCGACCAAGAGGAATCACGTGATAACCACAACCCAAAAGGTAATCACATGATATACCACATAGCTAAGATACTCATAGCAATATATCCTGGCCACCACAACTGCTCAATAACAAACCAGGTACCGGTAACAAACCTCATATCAAATAAAACCTTATTCTGAACCTTAGCACACTACCAATGATGATAGGAACACATAGAAACTCATAACCACCCATCAGAGAAACAAGATAAAATGTGGAGCTCTCTCGCCCAACAAGGAGTATAGCCAAATTCTAAGCTGATTAGTGACATTATTCTTCCAAACCTACTGTAATCAAATTCGATAGCACCCATTCTAGGTCCAATGACCTCATCTCATCAAATACAAGCTGCTCCACTGACATGCTACACCAATACAACCCAAGGCCACAAACCATGCAATCTGCCCACCCATAAGCAACAACTCAAATGTACCCAAAAGTGGAAAAATGACTCAAATTAGAGAACAGTTCCGCAAGGTCAACAGATACCAGCACAAGCACAATGCTATGAAGCCATCACACAAGGGAGAACCAAAACACCCAAAATCATCACAAAGGATCATATCCCAACATTACTCCACCGCAGTGCGTGACTTAATCCAAACACTGGTCCACATGAAATACCTCGAGCCATAATGCTCAAAATCAACAACCATATGGAAATCAATCAACAAACACACGAAGTGTATGACCATAGCCATTGAAAAATGGATAGCACCATATACCACAAATAGGAAAGATCATAACCAAGGCGCAATCAACCATTCAACATCCTAAGAACCATCTCATTTGAATTTCGTCACACGGCCCAAACAGAACACATCATGTGTGTAAATGGTCAATAATCTCACAACCCATTGCATCATCGAAGAGCAATACATAGAATCCAAAAGACACGAATAAGATCAACTCTGACCGATGACACATCCTTTACATAGTTCTGCTAAGTAAACAAATCCAACCTAGTGTAGAATACATATCCTCATCATGCCTACCAATGGGCCCCCAAATCAGTTCTGGTCATCCACAAATAGATAAATATTCATCCAAGAGCCCACAATAACCTGACCATAACACATACCATTAGTTATCTAACTCTGGCCACATCTTGATAGTCCACAACCAAGGGGTAGTCCACCACTGAGACTCCCAGTCTCAAAACCACAAGAATATAAAAGAATCACCATATCCGGTCCCATCTCCAATACTCGAATGACTAATTCATCTTTCATACCCAATCATTCCACAAAGAAAAATCTGAACACTAGCATTCGATCAACCAAACGAGTACCTGTCACGACCCAAAAACCAACCGTCGTGATGGCACCTATCGTGATACTAGGCAAGCCACTACTCAACTATCTTAACCCAGTAAAAGCTTTGAAATTATAGACGGAAGCAATTAATATTTAAGAAAACCTTTTTGGAACAGAAATAAACCCGCTGCACAATAGAATCTATCCCAAAACTGGGGTGTCATCGAGTACATGAGCATCTATACCAGGAACTGTCTAATACAATATCTAAGGAATAAGAACTGAAATGCGATAAAGATAATGAATGAGATCCAAGGCCTGTGAACCCATGCAGCTACCTCGATAGTCTCCGAGATCAGCTGCTCAAATATCAACACCCGCTATGACCGGGAACACCTGGATCTGCACACAAAGTGCAGAGTGTAGCATGCGTATAACCAACTCAGTAAATAATAATAATAATAAATAAGGAATTGAAAGATAGTGACGAGCTATGCAGTTATAGTTCATTTTCAGTAATCTCAACAAGAAAGTAGACCTGCTTTCAAATTCGGCAGTTTAAGTCAAATCAATTTATAAATGACAAGTTCGAAAAAAATCCTGATATAATAACCCTCAGAAGTTTCAAAACAATGACATATAACAACTATGTGCAACAACAATGGAAGCAAATACCACCTCTCAGGGCAACAATCACTCAATCTTTCTCAATAGCTCATCACTCAGCTCTCAGCCCTCAACACTCACACTCAATAGGTACCTGCGCTCACTGGGGGTGTACATACTCCGGAGGGGCTCCTTCAGCCCAAGCGCTATATCGTTGCGGCGTGCAGCCCTATCCCATATAAATAGCCATAAGGCTCGTTGCGGCGTGCTACCCGATCCATATATATATACAACCCTAAGGCTCGTTGCGGCGTGCAACCCGATCAATATGTATACATATAGCTCACGGCTCGGCACTCAGGCCCTAACTCAGTCACCAACCTCTCCAGTCTCTCGGGCTCTCATAAAGCATAAAAATCATCCCAAACAAAGATAATATAATGTATCCGCAAGAAACAAGAAGAGACTGAGATATGATACATAAGTAAACTGTGACTGAGTACAAAAGAATAATTAGCAATTAATTCAACGAGTACACGACCTCTGCGTGTCCCAACAGTGTAATCACATAGCCTAAGCGTGACTCCTAACATGAGTTGCGGTCAAATTTCTATAACACATGGAGAGCATATAGCTAACAACAAGTTATTCAACTTTATAGTTCCACGGAATGGACCAAGTCATAATTCCTACGGTGCACGCCCACACACCCGTCATCTAGCATGTACGTCACCACCAAACAATCATATAACAACAAAATTCGGGGTTTCATACCCTCAGGACCAGATTTAAAATTGTTACTTACCTCAATCCGAGCCAAACATCTACTCCAATATTCCCTTGCCTCGCGAATCAGCCTCCAAACATCCCGAATCTAGCCATAAGCAATACAATACAATACAATCAATACGGCTAAAGGAATTAATTCCATAAGAAAAATACAAATTGTAAGCCAAAATCCGAAATTGGCTCAAAATCGGCCCCGAGGACCACATCTCGAAATCCGACAAAAGTCACAAAACCCGAAAGCCCATTCACTCACGAGTCTAACCATACCAAATTTATCAAAATCCGACATTAAATGGTCATTCAATTCCCCAAAATTAACTCTCCAAATCCCTAGTCTCAAACCCCCAAATTTCACTTCAAGAACTCACCAACTAGGTGTAAAATCAGTGGGGAAACGTAATCATTGAAGGAAAATGGACACAAAGATCTTACCTCAAGAATTCCACTTGAAAAGCCCTCTAAAAATCTCCAAAATCCGAGCTCAAAATGTTGAAATGAAGCCAAAATTGCGAAACTCTCGTTTTTAAACATTCTGCCCAGACCCTTTTCGCACCTGCGGCCATTTTTCCGCATCCGTAGTCCTGCTTCTGCGGTGAAAGCTCCCTATCTGCGGAAGTCACTTAGCCCAGCTGCCTCCGTTTCTGCGAGCCTTGGACCGCATCTGTGCCTTTGCAGGTGCGGAAAATTCCATCATACCTGCACGCCTGCTCGCATCTGCGCCCGTCCGCCCGCTTCTGTGCAAGCGCCCACATGCCCACATCTGCGGCCTCTGCCCAAATCCTTCCTGGCCGCTTCTGCGGTCCCTTTTCTCGCTTCTGCTAGCTCGCATCTGCGGTTCCCAATCCGCAGGTGCGCTTACACCAGCAGTTGCAAACCTTTAGCAATTCTTCAACTTCAAACCTTGGTTCGTTAACCACCCAAAATCAACCCGAGGCACCCGGGACCTCAACCAAACATACCAACAAGTCTTATATCCCAATACAAACTTAGTTGAACCCTCAAATCACCTCAAACAACATCAAAAACACGAACTACACACGGATTCAAGCCTAATGAACTTCGAAATTTCCAAATTCTACAAACGATGCCGAAACCTATCAAATCAAGTCCGATTGATCTCAAATTTTGTAAACAAGTCACAAATGACCCCACGAACGTACTGCAACTTTTGGAATCAGAATCCGACCCCGATATCAAAAAGTCCACTCCCGGCCAAATTTTTCAAAATTCCAACTTTCGTCATTTCAAGCCTAATTCTACTACGGACCTCCAAATCACAATCCGGACATGCTCCTAAGTCCAGAATTACCCAACGGAGCTAATGGAACCATCAAAATTCAAGTGTGAAGTCGTTTACACATAAGTCGACATTCGGTCAACCTTTCTAACTTAAGCTTTCAATTAAGAGACTAAGTGTCTCAACTCACTTTGAATTCTCTACGGACCTGAACCAACTAACCAGATAAGTCATAAAACAACAGTGAAGTACAAAAATGAGTAGAAAAAGGGGGGGCGAGGCTACAACTCTTGAAACGACCGGTCGGATCGTTACAGTACCGCAATACCAATGAAGTATCTGTAAGTCAAAACACAATGCACCTTCTGAAATATGCACCCTTCTCAAGTAATACCAAGTAGTACTAGCATTCATATAAACATTTGAAATTGTCCATGTTGTCTAAGAATTTGTGACCTTCCCTTCTAAATTGAACCGCGACCTTGTACATGCAAATCTCAATCCCACACGGCGCACCGCATCTATCATGCCATCATATGAAAACATGAGAACCACATTATCAACCATGAGTAACAAGTAGATTACATACTCAATTAGCTAGAAGCCTACCACCTGATCCTATTTAGGAGAAAATCACAACGCACAACAAACTCCCCATGCCTGTAGAAAATATCCATCCCAAACCGTGGTAGAAATTATCGAGAAGTCTACGATGCCCATTTCCACATAACCAAGCCATCAGAACTGAATCCCTCTAACTCAACCAAGTCACGCAGGTCGCCAAACCCAAGAGTTTTGTCAAAAAATACCTGTAGAGACTCACCACATCATAAGAACCCAAAACACTGATTATACCCATTAACATGCTGATCTGATCTACTACCAAGCTATCCTATTTCTCCGGGTTCCTCCAAACCGCCTTCAAGTTAACACTTCTCCTTGCCTGCACACTACGACCCTTAACCCAACGCTGACCACAAGAGATCGTAGCATGAAACCACACCACTCTAAGGCCCATAAGCCGTTGTATTCCCTCTTAAGCACCCCAAAAGTACCACAACCGAGACACCCACTCTGAAGAGACCTTTTGTGAATTTAAAGTTGTTCCTTTTACCTGATACTAAAATATAGAATCCATAATGATATAGAAATACTGCAAGTCTCGACACCATCCAATGCAAATTACAGATTCTAGCCATATACAAATCCGAAAAATTCTCATTTTCCACATATAAATCTTGAATCCATTAGAATCTTCTCGAGAGTTATCCACTATGCTCAAATCTCAATTGCACCACCCAATTGAGCCAAACGACCGGTGCCCCATTAGCACAACAACACCCATAGAAGTAACCTTGCCTTAACGCAACCGAGTAAATTCCTACTCCATGCGCACTACATCCTCCATGAATAACAACTCAAATCAATACACGATTTCCATATACCCATAAAGTGTAATATAACCCGTATCCTGAAATTTCCTTGCTTAAGTCATCCTCAAAATCAACCTATGCAAGTCATAACTGATCCACAAGCATGCCTCAGACCGAAACCAATACAACACATAGCTATGAAATCAAATCGTCGATAGCAGACTCCCCCACTTGGCTCAAAGCAATCAGGCAAAACATCTGATAACTCACAATACCCATACATTATTACTGCGATAATCCCACACTGAGATTCAACTAAATCCTTACTAAGCTCGTGCAACACAAACCATAAAATATATCAAATTAGTTGTTAAGCTCTCATTCATCCTCGTGACAGTCAAGTCAACTTTCTCAACTGATCCAAACTCAAATCGCAACACGTATAACCCACCGATAGAAAGAAACTCTCCACACAACATCATAAGGATCACACATCTGTAAACCACCCCGCAGGAGATAACCCACATACTTAGCCTCAAATTGGCATTTCATTACGCCCTACCATGGCCACAACCATCATGCAATTACTTAATCTTCCTGATTCTAAACACGTCAACAAGACATAAGAATCTACTTCATTCCACAAATGATCGACATGAAAGAACTCTCAACACGCACATAACTCGTGACTGTACAACACAACAAGATAGAAATCAAGCACCCAATAGTCCTTTTCACATCCCAAGCAAACTCTTCTCATCACATCCAAACCATTTGAACACATCCTGCGGTCACACCATACTCATCATATAGCCATCCAACCAGTCACCGAGACATAAATTCCACTCATGCGGACTCTACCGGACATATAAGTCCAAAAGCACATGCTTACATAACTGAAACTACCGAGCCTAAGCTGCAGTCTAAACCTGTCCTCGAGTCCTCCAGACTGGCCCATCACCAAAACACAGAAAATACATCTCGCACCTGATCCATGGAATTACAAGTCGTCAATGCACAGCTGATACCGAGCATTCACATAACATACGAGTGAGTGGAAGGAATTCAAAGAGATGCGCTTCAAGCTCAATCAAGGCCGCATGATAAGGAAGGAAAGATGGGAAATTTATCCTAGATGCCTTGTAGCCTCTCGAAGATAGGTAAGGACGTCATCATACCGATCCGCAAGACTCTACTAGACATTTGCTCATGACTCGTACAACCTATGAACCTAGAGCTCTGATACCAACTTGTCACGACCCAAAATTTAACTAGTCGTGATGGCACTTAACCCAACCCGCTAGGTAAGCCAATTATCCATAAACACAATCCAAATGAGATATACAGGAAATAAATGATGAAATAACTTAATTCTTATACAATAACCCAAGGACTGGTAGTACATGTCATGAGCTTCAAGAGTTAGAGTTGCAAAACTGATAGGAAAATGATACAACATTTGTTTGAAATGTACATAAACAGAATCTCAAATCAAGAACTACCATGAATAAGTAGTAGCGGCAACTGGAACGCATGTGCATCTTCAATGCCAGCTCTCCACATTCACAGCAACATCAACTCCAAGATCTGCACGCACGGTGTAGAAGTGTAGTATGCATGTCAAATGAATGATTTCACAGTGATATTCCCAGGTACTCTCACCCTCAAATATACTCAAGTTGTCTTTCTCAAATGCCCACTTCATCGCACACACACACAATCACTCGGCACTGTATGAGTGCCTCGCTCATAAGCCCCTCACCAAAGCACGTATATCTATATCATTGTGCCTGTGCTCACTGCTGGTATGTCAGACTGCGGAGGGGCGGATCCTGCCCAAGCGCTAATCAAAAGCCTATAAGGCCTGTTGCAGCGTGCAACTCGATCCACAATAATAAATAAGTCAACAAGGCGTGCTACGGCGTGCAACCCAATCCACAATAATAATAATAATAATAATAATAATAATAATAATAATAATAATAATAATAATAATAATAATAATAATAATAATAATAATAATAATAATTAATTAGTTATAATAATAATAAAATTAATAATAATAATAATAATAATAATAATAATAATAATAATAATAATAATAATAATAATAATAATAATAATAATAATAATAAAGCCAATATGACCTACTGCGGCGTGTAGCCCAATCCACAATAACACTCACAACACGGCTCTCAGGCCTACCTCAGTCATCAATCTCTCAAGTCTCAAGGGCTCACAATCTCGTATCACTCAACCCAAACAATGATAACATATGATGTGACAGTGAATGATGAACAGAGACTGAGATATGATATGCAAATAAAGAATCATGATTGAGTATATAATTACAGTTAGAGCAGAAAACCCAAAACAACACAAATAGCCTCATTAGGTCTCAACCGAATAAGCACATAGCCTAAACATAATTTCTAACATGAATCATAGCTCAATTACTCTAACAAGTAGGAATTACACAGATAGAACAAGATATAACAGCAAAACAACTCTGGCCATAGTCTAATAGTCTACTTGAATCATGATTCCCCCGGTGTACGCCCACACGCTCGTCACTTAGCATGTGTGTCACCCCAATACATCTCTTATAACATAGTTCCCCCAGGGTTAAATACCCTCAAATCCAAGTTTAGATATGTTACTTACCTCGAACAAGCCAAATCCAATACCGAGCAAGCCAAACAATACGCTAAAAATGCCATCTCGTGCGTATCAACATCCAAACTGCTCGAAACTAGCCAAAAGCAACTTAAAAACATCAAATAATGCCTAAGGAAACAATCCCAAATGATAAAGGTCGAATCTTTACACATTCACTCAAAGTCAACCAAAAAGCCAAACTCGGGACGATACCTCGGAACCCGACAAAACTCACAAAATCCGACAATTCATTCAATTATGAGTCCAATCATACTAACTAATTTCACTTAAATCCGACTCCAAATCAATGTTCAAAACTCAAAAATTAACTTTAGGAAAGGTTAGACAAAAAAAAACCCTAATTTCTCTTTAAAATTCATAATCCAAATGCCAAAATCGGAGATAGATTCATGAAATATAATCAAAACTGAGTAAAAAAATTCGAGCTCCAAAACCATTTTGGAGGGAAAATGCCCTCCAAAATCGCCCAAATCCGAGCTCCAAAACCATGTGAGAAAAAGTGACTAAATTCAAAAATAAGTAAAATAATGCAGCAGATCTTATAGCTCGAATCAGATCCTAGATGACCCAAAACTCACATTTGATAAGTCCAACATAATCCTTGAGAGATTACACCCAAGATAGCCTTTTGAATCGGCCAATTTGGCCTTAAAATGATGAAGATATGATATTTTGAAGTTATAAAGAAAGTTTAAAACTTTAAGGGACAAAAATGACATTTTTGTTATTATTTTACACTAGAAAATTGGCAACAAAAGAATCTTCGTTTTAGCATCCAAAACTCATTCGGAACCAAATATGCATTTCAATCATAAAACACGCTACGAATTTGTACGCGCACTCAAAACACCAAAAAGAGGACATCTTGACCCAATATTGATCATGGTCAAACTCAAAATCCTTAACTTAACTAGTTTCTCAACCAATGATGCAAAACACAATCGAGCCCCTTGGGACCCCTTCAATCATACCAAAAAGTATAAATATATTATCCAAACTTATCCAAAGCATCAAAATATCCACGGGAACATCACAACAAAGAGTATTCGAATCACATTTAAACACTTCGGATTACTTCCAAAGTTTGAAAAAAAGTTCAATTCAACTATATAGACCTATCCTAAGTCTCGGAACACCAGTTGGAGTCTAATAAAATCAAAGTCAAGTCTTGGTCAAACTTATGAACTCTTAAGTTCTTCAAATTGCTAACTTTCTACAAATAGTGTCGAATCCTTCTAGAAATCTCCAAAATCGAATCTGAACATACACACAAGTCAAAACTTATCATACGAATCTATCGGGCCAAAAAAACTTGATTCCGAGTCAGTTTACCCAAAAGTCAAACCTTGGTCAACTCTTCCAACTTAAAGCTTCCAAATCGAGAGTCATTCTTCCAATTCAATCCTGAATCACTCAAAAATTAAAACCAACCATACACGTAAGTCATAATACATCATATGAAGATATTCAAAGTCTAAAACCACCGAACGGAACGTTAAAGCTCAAAACGACCGATCGGGTCGTTACAGTCGATTTTTTCAGAAATGGCCAAAATTGAACCTTTTTCATTCATGGGTAGGTTCTAAAGCTTATTTTTGGATTGCTTGATTGATAATTGGCTAAATTCGGTTGTTTGGAGGCTTGTTCCAAGGAAAAGGCCTTGGTTAATTGTTGAATTGATTGTCTGAAATAAAATAGATAGAAATAGTAAACACCACAAGGAGAAGACTCCGGGTGCTGCAAATCGGAGCATGGGAAGCAGCTTACCACTAGGTCTCCGGATAATGGGTATGCGCGCTGGAATGGCCACCAGATGTACCTATCTCAAAACTAGAACAATTAGTGCAGAAGTGTAGCGTGAGTACGTAAATCAACACGTACCCAGTAAGTATCTAGTCTAACCTCGAAGAAGTAATAACGAGGGATCGACATCGACACTTACTAGTAGTCAATAAATAAAGTGCAAGAATTATAAATAGGCATGAAATGCAACAGTAATAATGGAATAAGAAACAATAAATAACGTGATTCATTAACAAAATATCAAATTAAAGTCCCCAAATATTGCATGTCATTTCAACAAATAAGAACAATCAAGTAAGTACAAATTCTCAAGTCATGAAGGAAATATCAGGTATATTCAGACTCCTAACGATATTACGCACGAGTTATTCCGAGGTCGTACGGCCCGATCCATAATAATCGTGCACATACACTACCGAGGTCATATGACCAGATCCAAATGCATCTCATTATATATATATATATATATATTGCCGAGGCGTTCGGCCCGATCCACATGAATAAGAAAACTCTTCGGACTACGGGTCATACGTTTGCAACACCATGATAGGCACATAAAAGAGCATAATTTTCTATTAACAATCGAATATTCCGCCAAAACTCAAAGTAACGAAGCTCGGTCTAACATAATCCCTAATCAAATTTCAAATAATACAAGTATTGTATGATAAAGAACTAAGTCTACACAGACATAAACATGATTTTAGCTACATATGGACTTTCGTCACTTCATGCGTACGTAGCACCCACAATTATTAACAATGAACAATTTATCTCGCTTCCAAGTCCACTACTCGGCCCTTCAATCTCACTAATTGCCCCAAATCGATGCCGAGCAATCCGAAACTAGCCAAAGATCGTACAAACTAGTCAATATATGCTCAAAAGTTCATAATTCATCTATTAGAATAATTATCCAACCCAAATCGGAAAGATACTAAAAGTCACCTCAGGGCCCACGTGCCCGGATTCCGAAAATTTTTGTAGAATAATGTTACCCATGACCTCATGAACTCAAATATATAATTTCTACTCAATTCCATAATCAATTTTGTGGCCTAATTCCATTTTTACCAAACCCTAGTTTTTTCAACAAAATCCCATAATTTTCGCAATTTCTATGTTAAAATCTATCCATAAACTATGTATTAAACTCACATTATGTAGAAATAACTTACCTCAACATACTAGGTGAAAATCCCTCTCCAAAAAGCTCCAAAATCAGCTAAGCAAAGTGTAAGAATGAGAAAAATGAGCTTAATCCCGACATTTTAAAAATTTTTGCCCAGTGACCCCTTCTTCGCGATCGCGAAAAGGCCCTCACGATAGCAAAAGGCAAAATCTACCAATCCCGGGAAATGTTCTTCGCGAACGCGATAGGAGACTCACGATTTCCAAAGGCTTCCCAACCAAAACTTCTCAAACGCGGTCCACCCTTCGCGAACACGAAGGGAAATGACCAGCTGACCCCCCAAACCCAATTCCTTCTACGCGAACGCGGGTCTACCATCACGAACACGGAGACCACTGGTCCCAGGCCTTCGGGAATGCGACCCAATCATCGCGGCCGCGAAGCACAAAATTACCCAACCCACAATCCTTCATCGTGAACGCGAGACAACCTCCGCGTTCGCGGAGAAGGAAACCTGAACCAGCAATTTCTTCATTTTTGGACTTAACTCGGGGTTATCCGAAACACACCCAAGTCACCTAGGACCCCATCCAAATGCACCAACAAGTTTATAAACATGATACGGACGTGCTCAAAGCCTCGAAACACGTAAAGCAACATCAAAATTAAGAATCGCACCCTAAAACCAAAGTAATCAACTTATGAACTTCAAACTTCTTCAACTGCTCCGAACGTGAATGTCACACCCCGAACTCAGGGAGCACGACCGGCGCTCAACCGAGTAAACCCAGTCAAGCAAGCCTAATTTACATTAACCTCTCGTCATTACTCATGCATGATTTACCATAACATAATTAGATCTTGACTTTCATATTGAATATATTTGGCTCAATGGCCCATAAATTCTTTCTTATGATGGTTACACAGCTTTATAAATAGTTTTAAATACTGTGAACATAAATACATGACAAAACTCAAATCTTTAATTACATGACCTACAGTGTACATGGAGCATCTATGATAATAGATACCTAAATACATATAATGAACTAGACCCAAACACCCACTAGAACTGTAGCGGGCTCACCATAAGCCGAGTAGTGAAGAAGATCCCTATCAAAGATCTATATCATCATGTAGAAGTATACCTGCATCCATTAAAAGATGCAGCACCTCCGAAAAAAGAGACGTGAGTACATGTGGAATAGTACTCGTATGTAAGGCGGTCAAAACGACATATGAAAATACGGTAACTCAAATAAGAGGCAAATAAAGTACATCAAGAAACTACGAAACATCCCATAGGATCACATTTCAAGTCTTATTATACTTGCATCATTCTAAACTTCTTTTAGGATCAACTGAGACATATGAACTATATGTAGAATACATAATATAATGTAATTGTAACAACATGTACAAACAAGGCCAATGAAAGTGGCACCTTCCTCCTTTCCTTTACACATATGCATTTCATAGACCGTCCTTAGTGTTCACATATCATATTATACACCTATGCGTCTCATAGACCATTCACAGTATCACCTATACAATAAACCTGAGCTTTTCATAGACCGTTCACAGTGTTCACTTACACAATATAAATACCCCTATTCAAGGGCTTGTAAATACAACATGAATATGATGAATCATGGTAACAATAAAAGGGTTTAGATAACCGTTAACATCAAGCAAATTTATTGTTATGCCCCACAGTATTATATTACGATGATGTTACGCCTCGCAGTATTATATTACGATGATGTTACGCTCTGCAGTATTAAATTATGACGATGATACACCATGTAGTATTGTACATTGGATTTATCGTAAGATAATTGACATCAGTTCAAGGACAAGATTATTTGGAGATTATAAGTATTATGCTATTTCAAACAAGGAATAAGTAAATTCGTGAAGGTTAAAGGGTAAGCAAATCGAAAAAAAATGAGTTTCATCGAAGTTTGGCAATTTTGGGATAATATACGGCCCGAGCTAAAATATCCGGTATTTATAGACTAGTACCATACAAGGTACCACATGGCCATGATAGTAAGGTATATAAGGTGTGTTAAAAGTGAGTAGTATTTTAAGTAATTTGAGATAATTCTTCATTATGTGGATAATCGGATAATTAATAATTTTAGTGGGACATTAATAATTAATTAAAGAATTAGTGATTAAATAAATCAAGATCTTGGATAAGGTTAATAAGCCAGAACGTGGCAGCCACATACATGATTCATTAAGTGACTCATGAACAATTTTGCAAGGTGGCAATCTTTAAAGAAAGGATTGAAAAATATCTTCTTAAATTCAAAACTTGCATTATTCACAAAAAGATGGAATTCACAAAAAAAAGCCATAAAGGCTCTAACGTTACTACTTCAGTAACTACCTTGCAAGGTTGTGATCAAATTAACAAAGTGATCATATGGAATTTTCTACAAAAATTTATACGAGATTTCATAAGGTAATAGCAACGGGATTTTGCGATTCTAAGGGAGTACGGTGCAATCTTTCTCAAAAATATCATACAAATTTTTTCCAACCTCGATCTGCTGTTACGTGTTGTCAAAATTAACGTGTGTTAGAGGAATTGTCAAGAGAATTGACTCAGGTATGTTAAGGCTATCCCTTATTTCTTTTGGCATGATCCATACGACACAAACGAAAAGAGAAAATGCACAATTTCCATACATGACTCTATTCATAGAAATATTAGAGATGCTTATGTTCTTGATTCCTCACATGTCATATTATTTTATCATTTGTTCATGGGTCTCAAAAATACGTAAGTTGGTAAAGTTTATTTCATGATATTAATCAGAGGCATAATGGTCTTATGACGTACTGAGAGATTTTATTAACGTATTTCATATGCATTTCATGCATTTATACATGCACATTGACCAATGACCAGATGGCGTTATGTACGCGTATATATATGTGTGTGTGTGTGTGTATATATATATATATATATATATATATATATATATATATATATATATATATGGGATATGGAAAAGGTTATGGCGTTATATATGCACCACCACCTGATCAGCTGGTATACGTTGATGATTTTGCCCACAGTGGCCGATATGATGTGATGAGATACCCTCAGAGGCTTGATGATATTATGAACACATGTACCTATGCACGACATGACATTCATATGCATATGCATGACACTATGAGTATTTCATGATTTACAAAGTTATTCATACTTACATGTCGAGTCTTTTACTCCATGTTTCTCTTATGTCTATTATTTACTGATTTTATTCCTTACATACTCGGTACATTATTTGTACTAACGTTCCTTTGTCGGGGGACATTGCGTTTCATGCCTGCAGGTCCTGATAGACAGGTCAAGACTCTTCCAAGTAGGCTATCAGCTCAGCGGAAGGTGTTGGTGCGCTCCATTTGCTCCGGAGTTGCTTGTTTGGTCAGTATGATTTAGACGTGTATTGATTGGTATGGCGGGGCCCTGTCCCGAAATTTATGATATTATGTATTCTTAGAGGCTTTTAGACAGATGTCATATATACGGATACTTGTATGTCCTTGTCGGCCTATGTTTTGAGTATATAAAGGATCATATCAGCCTTATAGGCCCGTACATCATATGTCTAAGTTTGGATTACACGTTGGGTCGTCCAATGTCTAGTATTTCCCCAAGTTTTATTCTAGTTATCTCACGACAGCCTCTCTGGTTCATTTACCTATGATAGTATGATACGAAATATATGTTACGTAGGTACTCGGTTGAGTAAGGTACTGGGTGCCTGTTGCGGCCCATCGGTTTGGGTCGTGACAAAAGTGGTATCAGAGCAGTTCTGTCCTAGGGAGTCTACAAGCCGTGTCTAGTAGAGTCTTGTTTATGGGTGTATTGTGCATCACACTTATAAGCAGGAGGCTATAGGGCATTTAGGATCGTCACTCTTTCTTCTTACTCTAGATCGTGTGGTAGAGCTCAGTTGTAAGAACTCAATTTCCTAAACTCTATCTTATTCAAAATACGACAATGCCTACATCTACAAAGAGGGTTGGTAAGAGATTGAATGTGGCTCTGGAAGAGTTGAGTCAGAGGAACTCAATTTTTGCATCATGCTTATAATGGATAAATATGAGGTATTCAGTAGATCATGTGTGTACTAAGATGTGTAAACTTCTTGATAAGGATCCCTAAGGTAAGAATGTCTATCCACTCTTACGGTAAAAAGGAATAAGAGAATCGGAAGGTAGACACAAGTTTCAGCATGCAAAAGAAGCAAGGTGAAGAAGGGTACGAGGTACCCAGTTAATGAAGGTTAATAGTATATACAATTTAAGCAGAGAAATATAAGCATTCTGAGTTACTTTCAACAGTAACGGAGATATATACAATTGATCACACCCATTCCACTTATGCCCTATAGGGGCTGACAGGTGTAGTTTAAGAGAAGGATGGGATATCAGGATCCGGCTGGGATTAGAGTAACCCAAAATGATGGATAGATTGTTTGTGTTAGTTGACATTTTCGAAAGATATTGCAAATGTGCTAATAGATCTCCTTGTGAGACACCCAGATGGTTCACTCTAAAATAGTACAGCTAGATATGAGTACTACAAAGATAGGCACTAGAATCCTGGAAGGGATAAATATTACCTTAGTGTGGCTCTCGTCCCTAGTAGAGAAAGAATGTTAGGCAACCCAAAATGCCAGTAGATGGAGCAAGGGGAGCTAAAAGCAAAAGAATGTCTTGTTCAAGTTTTCAGAATAAAGTGATAGATATAAATGTTAACGGGAAATAAGAAGAGAGTTAATGAAGCATTATGAGTAAGCTGTGATACATGAATGACAACGGTAGGTCAAAAGATGACAGTATTACAGAGTCTATAGACAAGGAAAGGAAAATACGAGAGGTAACAAGCCTTGAGGCAACAAAAGAGTATAGGTCATAAAGTCACATCCTCATTTTGAGAAATAAGTTCGTGACTCTAACATGACTACCAGAAGGAAAAGTTAGACCCCAGAGTAACAGAAATCAGTATGGACTGGTGAACAAGATAAACTAAACATGAATTAGGAACTGAGTGATTTGATAATAGCCTGCATCATGAGAATTTTAGGGATTGCATTCCGACGATAATAGAATGGACAACAGAAGAATAATCTTTAAAGGTCATTCAGGAAGACGTTTCCCTAACGCAAGCAATGTGAGCAAAGTCAAGCTTAAGGGACTGTGTGTGCCAGTTACACTAAGTGTCACCCTCATGAGTAAGGAATTGTGTTATCCTTGGTGCAGAAGGATTACCGCAAGGCGAGTAAGGATCATCAATGATGTGAAAAAGATGACAAAGATAAAGAGGTAAAACATCTATAGGTAGATCATCGTAGCTCTAAATCTTAGTACTCCCCTAAAGGGGGGAATATGGAAGGATGTGACATTAAGTCGGAATTAAGTGGTTCTAGTAACTATGGAATGGAAAAGGAAGAATGTGATAAAAATGAAAGGGAGGAGATTGCATTTATTCTAATCCCATATATATGCTACAATTCAAGAACATTATGCAAATACGACGTCAAGGAGAGGAAGTAAGGGTTCCTTCCCGGAATGTTATTTATAAATAAGGAGCCAGTGCGAGAGGTAAGTTAGACAAAGGAAATAACCCAAGAAAGATTACGCGGAATATTAATATGAGAATGGGCCAACGAGTAATTAGCAGTTGATTAAGAAAGAGCCTAGTTATGGCTAGACAGGAGGTTACAGACGAATCAGCAGATCGTGCAAGATAAACATAGTAAAACTCAATATAGTAAATTCAGCCTCGCAGTAATGTCATTGTAATACTTGAGATATATTCATATAGGAGTCGGGGTAGTTAAAGGTACCGTATGAATGTTACAGTAATAAAAGAGAGTGCCCCTGGGAAGACAGTCAAAATGTCAGTTCAGAAGCAACCCTACAAGATTAAGAGCATGAAGGTAAGTAACTACAGATAATTATAAGCAAGGAAGGACATCCAAAGATCCGTAATAAGCTCACAACTTTACAAGAGTCAGAGGGTCCTTCCTAAGTACTACAACTAGCTGAGGAAATAAGGAAGAAGACTTCAACCTAAGCACAGTGACCTAAAGAGGAAATGGTCGTGAAACAACAGTCTCACTACAAAATTGTATGCATTCCAAAAGAAAGTGGCACCTACCATGGCTAATGAGCGGGGAGTAAAACCAAAAGTAATATTCAAGACCATATGAGTTGCACAAAGATTCCGACATGTGTGGGAACTTAGATAAGCTAAGTATGCACGCAACAATGGGGCAGAAAGACCAGGAAAGGTAATAGCTTATGTTTGAGGACAGTTGAGAAGAAATGAAAGGAATTATTTGATCAATGATCCAAAGTTAGTTACGTTATGAACACACTTAAGATTTCGGAGTATTATCCATGCAGCATATATGTTGACAATCATACAAACGTAAAAGACTCTGGTATAAGTTAAAAGAAACAATTGAGTCCAGGTCCTAGAAAAAGGATTGAATTGTTAGAAGATTGTATCATGAATATTCCATTGCGCCCATGAAAGGCTAAAGTAATAACTTATACCATGAGCCACAGATCGGAAGATAGCTTAAGCCTACATAAAGGTTAATCAGAGGAAAGAGGAAACTAAAGAGTTACATCAACTAAGTAAATCAGGAGTTTGATTATTAGATCTAGAAAATTATGGACATCGTGATTGAGAACATTGCAGAGTCACTCTTAATATCAGAGGTACAAGAGAGACAATACATTAGCCATAATTTATAACGGCTCTACGATAGAGCTAGTTAGAAGAATACCAGCCTCACAAGAAGTAAGTATGAAGCTCCCACCGGATTGTGTATGCGCCAGAGATACAAGTATTATAATAGAAGTTCAAGTTGTGGATGTAAATTATACCTATGTGGAAGGGAGGTCACGAAAGAGATAGAAGATGTGATGAGAGACTTTAAGGTAAGTAAGGTAAAGGTGAACAACGTACGAGATACTCAAATACAAAAGATTGTGAATAGTCCATACTTCGGATAAAAGGCTAGAAGCGTGGGGATTCAGTATCCAAGATTAATAACGGCATCGTCAGTATCATATCTTCCAGCCTATGGTTTCTAGGTACCGAGAGATCTGGCCAAGAGAGTAAAGAAGAGTTAGAGATGATGTGATGTCTCACTTGATGTTCCAAAATCACATAAGGAGATCTGTGTGCAAGCGAGTTGAAGGAAGTTTGCGAGTAGTATAAATGAATATGTAGGTCGCAAGCTAAAGTATGGTAAAGCGACAAGGTTTTAGGAAGACATGAGTAAGGATAAGAAAGGGCGAGTGAGAAGATGATGAGAATGGATAAAGTCCTTAGGATTAAGCCCATGAAAACAAGAGAGTTGATGGTTTCTCTAAGTTATAAAAAGCTCAGTATAGCCTAAATCAACTCAAACGAGTCTAAGACTAATGGCATTTAGAAGAGATGGAATGCTGTCCTGATAGTACAATGAGGGCGTAATTGTGATAAAATAAAGGATGACGTTTGAGCCTTCGATTGAGTAATGATTTGAAGAGGATTTCATGAATTGTACGGGATTAAAATACCCACATAAGTGAATTGCATTGGGATGCTATAAGATACGATTATTGAAGTACAGTATCAGCTAAGTGGATCAGGAAAATTACTTCAAATATTCCTCGATGCAATGTAAGCCCTAGTGGCAAGGTATTACATAAGAAGTTTCATGTTATCAGTGGTATAGTGTAGATCAATATTGAGGTGAATCAACAATTGATGGACAAAAGTCATAAAGTATGAGGTGATATTAGGCCATCATTCTTAAAATGAGCAGTAATGAGGAAGCATTAAAAGACTTAGATTTATACATATGGGATAACCAACGAAAGTAACCTGGAGTTCGGTAGCAGACCTCAGTAACAATAAATCGAAGTAAGAGTTATGGTATAGTATGACCCACCTAGATGCAGTAAAGTCATACGAATGGATAATCGGGTCTATGAAATAAGATATAGCAATATTCGTAAGTTCAACAAAGTATCTGGAAAAGAACTTCAGTATACCTATAAATGCCCAAGGAGGCATATTTTCAAGCTCTGTATATGCTTACAAAGTGACGCCTAGAGATAGGCTAAAAGCTGGAGGAAAGAGGAGAGAAGAGTCGTATAGGCGCACATACAAAGTTAGAGTCGTATAGGCTGCATGATAGAAGGTAGCAACAGTTACGAGATTAGAAGGATTCTAACTACAAGTCGTGGTATGAGAAACAGGCTTAAAGGGGGAATGCCCTGGCCTTTTGGATTTATTCAATGAACAGTTGCTTAAATGGCAAGGAGAATATTAAAGTATTCGCAAGAGCTATGGGTTATGAGAATGATAAGTGCATCAGTAAACATTTGAGGACGAATGTTCCAAAGGGGGGAATGATGTTATGCCCCGCAGTATTATATTACGATGATGTTACGCCTCGCAATATTATATTACGATGATGTTACGCTCCGCAGTATTAAATTATGACGATGATACACCATGTAGTATTGTACGTTGGATTTATCGTAAGATAATTGACATCAGTTCAAGGACAAGATTATTTGGAGATTATAAGTATTATGCTATTTCAAACAAGGAATAAATAAATTCGTGAAGGTGAAAGGGTAAGCAAATTAGAAAAAAATGAGTTTCGTCGAAGTTTGGTATTTTGGGATAAAATACGGCCCGAGCTAAAATACCCGGTATTTATAGACTAGTACCATACAAGGTACCACATGGCCATGATAGTAAGGTATATAAGGTGTGTTAAAAGTGAGTAGTATTTTAAGTAATTTGAGATAATTCTTTATTATGTGGATAATCGGATAATTAATGATTTTAGTGGGAGATTAATAATTAATTAAGGAATTAGTGATTAAATAAATCAAGATCTTGGATAAGGTTAATAAGCCAAAACGTGGCAGCCACATACATGAGTCATTAAGTGACTCATGAATAATTTTGCAAGGTGGCAATCTTTAAAGAAAGGATTGAAAAAATATCTTCTTAAATTCAAGACTTGCATTATTCACAAAAAGATGGAATTCACAAAAAAAAAGCCATAAAGGCTCTAACGTTACTACTTCAGTAACTACCTTGCAAGGCTGTGATCAAATTAACAAATTGATCACATGGAATTTTCTACAAAAATTCATACGAGATTTCATAAGGTAATTGCAACGGGATTTTGCGATTCTAAGGGAGTACGGTGCAATCTTTCTCAAGAATATCATACGGATTTTTCCCTACCTCGATCAGCCGTTACGTGTTGTCGAAATTAATGTGTGTTAGATGAATTATCAAGGGAATCGACTCAGGTATATTAAGGCTATCCCTTATTTCTTTTGGCATGATCCATACGACACAAACAAAACGAGAAAATGCACAATTTCCATATATAACTCTATTCATAGAAATATTAGAGATGCTTATATTCTTGATTCCCCACGTGTCATATTATTTTATCATCTGTTCATGGGTCTCAAAAATACGTAAGTTGGTAAAGTTTATTTCATGATATTAATCAGAGGCATACAGGTCTTATGACGTACTGAGAGATTTTATTAATGTATTTCATATGCATTTCATGCATTTATACATGCAAATTGACTTATGACCAGATGGCGTTATATACGCGTATATATATATATATATATATATATATATATATATATATATGTAAATGGGATATGGGAAAGGTTATGGCGTTATATACGCACCACCACCTGATCAGCTGGTATACGTTGATGATTTTGCCCACAGTGGCCGATATGATGTGATGAGATGCCCTCAGAAGCTTGATGATATTATGAACACATGTACCTATGCACGACATGACATTCATATGCATATGCATGACACTATGAGTATTTCATGATTTACAAAGTTATTCATACTTACATGTCGAGTCTTTTATTCCATGTTTCTCTCATGTCTATTATTTATTGATTTCATTCCTTACATACTCGGTACATTATTTGTACTAACGTCCCTTTGTCGGGGGACGTTGCGTTTCATGCCTGCAGGTCCTGATAGACAGGTCAAGACTCTTCCAAGTAGGCTATCAGCTCAGCGGAAGGTGTTGGTGCGCTCCATTTGCTCCGGAGTTGCTTGTTTGGTCAGTATGATTTAGACGTGTATTGATTGGTATGATGGGGCCCTATCCCGAAATTTATGATATTATGTATTCTTAGAGGCTTTTAGATAGATGTCATGTATACGGATGCTTGTATGTCCTTGTCGGCCTATGTTTTGAGTATATAAAGGATCATGTCAGCCTTATAGGCCTGTACGTCATATGTCTAAGTTTGGATTACACGTTGGGTCGTCCAATGTCGAGTATTTCCCCAAGTTTTATTCTATTTATCTCACAATAGCCTCTCTGGCTCATTTACCTATGATAGTATGATACGAAAGTTACGTTACGTAGCTACTCGGTTGAGTAAGGTATCGGGTGCCCGTTGCGGCCCATCGGTTTGGGTCGTGACATTTATTAAGGGCTTCCATTCAAATTTATAGATATTAATTCGGGAATCCTCTATAACTACCTTCACACAAAGCGGCCCTGCCGCCCCACCCCAACATATGCGGATGGAGGTGTATCACGATACCACAATCTCTACACAAAACGTCCATGTCTCCTTACCCCAATATATGCGGGTGGAGGTGTATCACCATACCACAATCCCTATATAAATCGGCCCTGCCGCCTCACCCCAATATATGCGGGTAGGGGTGCGAACCTGGGGTTGACGTTTTTGGTTGACTTTGTATATTTGAATCAAGATCTTAGATTTTTTATTTGGAATTGTTTCATATGGCTTTTATTGATATTATTAAGTTATTTTGGCTAGATTCGAGCCGTCCAGAGGTTAATTCACACGGGAAGGGATTCTTATAGTATTGATTTGGCTTGCTTGAGATAAGTATCTAACTTAAACTTGGTTGAGGCACTAGATGACTGGGTTATTTGTGATAGCTACGAGTTATGGGTAGCGCACATGTGTGGGCTTGAGCCCATGTGCATGCACCGGAGTATTAGTCATGCTCGGGGTAGTTCTTAAGCTATGATATGCCTTGAATTGATTGCTAAGCTTCATGTTGTGATGTTTCTTATGTTTGTACCCCTTTATGAGCTATTTTAACCATGTTTGAGGTTACATAGAGGTTAATCTCCTAATTGAACCTGGTAATTGCTACTTTAGTGATGTAATTGCCTCATTTAAGCTATGGTAGCACACTTTGCACATGCATACACTTTAGCATGTCACTTATACCAATCCGTGAGCATGAAATTTGATATGTGTTGTTCATGTACATGTAATCTTGTATATCTGCCTTCTGTATGATATGGATTCGACTGGTATTGTGTGAGTTATCCGTGCGGTTGTGATTATTGGCACGTGAGTTGTCCGTGCGATTGAGATATTATTTTCACGTGAGTTTTCCGTGTAGTATGTGAGTTGTCCGTGCGGATGTGATTATTAGCACGTGAGTTGTCCGTGTGGTTGAGTTTCAACCCCTTTTACTTTTCAACATCTTTTTCACTTGTACTCTCCTAAACTATTCTGTGCTGGTATTTTCACACTAGTGGCGAGAAGCAAACGAGTCCTGGTCTGCCCCAATGATGATCGTAACAGGGGTAGGTATAGCCGATTCATGGTTGTCCCAAATCGTGAGTTGGTGGGAGAAGAGAATATGCCTTTTCCTGAAAAATAGAATTTTGCCTGTAAGTTTTTTTGTTTACTTACGTTATCTGTAATATTCTTCCATTCTCTCTTAGAATACTAATATTCTCATATGTGTTTTTCCCTAGCAGTCATGGAAGTTTTTGGTGAGCTTCTGAACTTCTGTGGTTGGGTTGAGTTATTGTTATATGCTGCCCCTATGGAGCAGAGAACTTGGAAGTTTCTTTCCCAGAAATTCAAATGGGAAGCTAAAACTCACGGTATGCTGCTTTATTTTACCATGTGTATTTTTGTCGTCATTTTTTTCTTTAAACATTCCTTCTTTTTAAATTTCAGGATTTGGAATCTGCGATGTTCGTCCCTCTCCCTCTCTCGTAGTTAGATTTTATGTCAATACTGCCTAGAAGCGTATTCTGAACTTGTCCTCTTTGAAGAGGAAAAATAAATAACCTCTTGCCTTCGATGAAGAAGAAGAAGAAAAAGAAGGAGAAGAAGAAGAAGAAGAAGAAGAAGGTTCTCTCATGAAGAAGCCTCGAGCTAGGAGGCAAGTTCTTTTGAGAGATGAGCGAAGTGGTCCTCAAACCCAGCCTTCGGAATCCATGCCTTTTCACTTAGTTGATGAGCCCGAAGATATTCCGTTGGTGATTTCAGAGGAAAAAGCTATTGAACCAACTTGAACCCTCTATCAATTCCAGTTGAGAGGCTTTTTGCTCAAGGGTTTGAATGCGACGAGGATTTTGGTTTTTCTCTTAATAACTACCTCTCGCCACTCTTCCCATAAGTCTCATTGCTCCCACGTCACCCCTCGAGATGAAGTTGGCCCCTCCAAAAAGGGTGAAATGGAGAAAGTTATAATTGAAGTCCCTGAGGGTATCAATCTACTAAGAAAACCTAACTTGGGTGCTATTTGGTTGAAACCTCATATTGGCCCTCATGAAAGGGAAAAGCTTGACTCTCATTATTCTATCACCCTTATGAAGGACGTTATTCATTCTACTCTTAAGGTATATCTCCCTACCTTTAATCATGTGTTTCTTTGTTCCTCGGGTATATAACATCTTTCCTCTTCCATTTTTTTTATATATCAATTTACCGGGTACAAAGCTAATGAGAAGATTATCTTGGACTGAGCAGCAGGTGGTGAAGTTATGCATGGAGGCTGACAACTAGAAGGAACAATTTGAGAGCCTTTAGTTGGAGAAGGATGTCTTGGCCGACGACAAAGAGGCTTTGGAGCAACAACTCAAGCTAGCCAATGTTGAGTTAGCAGTGGTAAAAGCATCGGTAGATTAGGCAGAGAAGGAAAAAGCCAAGATGGAGGCTACCTTTTCTAAGCAGTATTCAAAGGCAACAGAAGAGATTTGAAGTTTAAAAGAACTTCTGAATCAAAAAGAAGAGTATGCGGGTGAACTAGTTCGAGAGTTTACCCAAGCTTAGGAAGATCTTCGTGCCTCCTCCAGCAAAATTAAGCTCCTTGAGTCTTCATTGGAACCTTTGAAGGTTTTGTATGATGCTGCTGAGGCAAAGAAAGAAGGTCTAAGGGCTGAAGTTGAACAACTAGAAAGGGATTAGGAGGCTTTAGAGGATAAGCTGACTTTGGAAGTTAGGTGGGCTTATCTCTGCACTCGCCTTGAAAGTTTGACCGAGTCTAGCCAAGAAGGCTTTGATCTCAAAGTTGAACTTGCTAAAGCTAAGGAAGCTATCGAAACTACTAAGCAAAGTCAGAATTTTTCCACACTTGAGCATGAAAGTTCCAAGGGTGATTAGCAAGGATGATGCGAAGGCATATCCTCAGCCTTCAACTTCAAGTCCTCCAGCTGATCCTCCTTCTGCTGTCAAACTTCCTCCCCAAGATAGTCCTTAGTTTTTTTTTTAATTGATATTTTTTGTGTTTTTGTTTGTCTTTTGAAGACTTTAGACAATATCAATATCAATTTTGCACATTTTATATATGCTTTGTCTTTTCTCTTTAATTTCTCGATCCTTTTATTGCATTATCTTAGTAGAATGAATGCTTTGATATGACGTGACTAAATATGCACGCTCTTATTTATAAAAGAGGGCCCTTTTATGCAATCCACACAAATGAAGATGATGTCTCATCTTCATGTTGGTATAAAAATATGAAGTAATTTGAGAAGTTTTATTTGAACTTTCAAGACAAATATTCATATACATCATTTTTACAACTACTTTCTTGCAGCAGAATTACAAGTAAATGTTGGGAATATTGATCTCGTGACTATTTTTTAGTTTCAATTAAATAGCTCTTGGAAGTTTTTGTTGAATCTTCAATTATTCACTTTCCATTCGATCTTCGAGCTTGAGTTTCTTCAAAATTTCTTCAAAATATGCTTCATCCATATAGTCCCCCCAGTATTTGAGTTTGAAGTATGAAAACTTGAAAATTGGATCAACTTTTCTCCTTGATCCTTTTCCTGAAAAGGAATTACACATGAGACTCGGGGTGATTATTTTAGATGATGACTGCTTAACCCTTTTCATCAGAATTATTGTACCCTGGACCAAGAATAATTAGATATTCCGCGTGTCTTTTTGGGTATAATGTCATCATCTGGTTTGGGTTAGCTTTTTTCATATCATCTAAAAAAGTTAGTTAAATTTATATGAACAAATAAATTTGATTTAAGAGATACCTTATCGTGGGTACTTTCCCAAAAGTAATATTTCTTCAAGTGTATTACGTTCCAATTTGAATGTAACACTTTCCCGTCCATGGTCTCTAACTTGTATGCTCCTTTTCTAGCAATGCCTTGGACTCGATATGGTCCTTCCCAGTTCGAACCTAATTTCCATGTATTCACCACCTATGTTGACTGAAATACCTTCCTAAGGATGAAGTCCCGAACCTTGAAATATCAAAGATTTGCCTTTCTGTTATAACATTGTTATATCCTTTGCATTTGAGCTGCCATTCGTATTAAAGCTGACTCCCTTCGTTCTTCTGCCAAATTCAAATTTGTACGAAGTTTCTCATACTTGGATAATTCGTTCTTATGTTCAAACCTCAGGCTTGGTTCTCCTATCTCTACTGGAATTAGGGCTTCAGTATCGTAGACAAGAGAAAATGGAGTTTCTTCCGTACTTATTTTAGATGTCATTTTGTAGGCCCATAACACCCCTTGTAGCGCCTCAGGCCACCTGCCTTTTGCTGCTTCCAAACGTTTCTTCATACAGTTGAAAATTATCTTATTTGTCAACTCTTCTTTCCTATTAGCTATGGGATGATATGGTGTTGACGTTATTCTCTTGATTTTTCATCCTTCGAGAAATTCGGTGGTCTTTGCTCCCATGAGTTGTGGTCCATTATCGCAGATAATTTCTTTTGGAATTCCAAATCGACAAATTATATTTCTCCAATTGAAGTATATAACTTCTTTTCCCATACATGTTTGAAGGCAACTGCTTCCACCCACTTAGAAAAATAATCAATTAAAATTAATAAAAATTGTACCTTTCCTGGTGCTTGCGGTAAAGGACCTACAATATCCATCCCCCATTTCATAAATGGCCATGATGCGATTATCGAATGAAGCAGCTCCGCATGTTGATGCATATTATTTGCATACCGTTGACATTTATCACACCTTCTTACAAAATTTTCTGTTTCATCTTCCATTTTTTCCAATAATAACCTACTCTTATCAGCGTTTATTTCAACGATCTTCCACCGGCATGATTTCCACAGTGGACTTCGTGTATTTCTCCCATCACATGCTCAGTTTGTGAGGGGCCAAGGCATCTAGCAAGAGGTCCACCAAATATTTTTCGATACAAATTTCCATCTATCAAACAGTATCGAGCTACTTGCATTTGTAATCGTTAGGATTGCTTTTTGTCTTAGGCAGTATTCCGTACTGCAAATAATCACGGATTGTCCCATGTTAAATTATTAAAATTTACCTCGTTCTTGGTGTGATCAAGTGCTGAACGAAATAAATGCACCATGATTGCATTTTTCAGAATTTGCCACATCAGTTACTGATCCCAAATTTGCCAATGCATCCGCTTCTACAGTCTCTTCTCTTGGAATTAGAATGGCTTTCCACATTCGGAATTGATGTAATAAGTCTCCTACCACCTCCAAGTATTGTTGCATCTGTGTCTCTCTAGCCACGTAGTTTCCTTGTATTTGATTAACCACAAGTTGGGAATCGCTTTTGATTTCAATTTGGTCAATTCCGTCTCTTTTGCAAGCTTCAAACCTGCAACCACTGCCTCATACTCAGCTTCATTATTAGTAATAGGGTAATATTTTATCGTCTGTCTAATAATATCCTCTGACGGTGATATTAAGATAAAACCCAAACCTGCTCCCTTTACATTTGAGGATCTATCGGTGCATAGAGTCCAAGTCCCCATATTAGATCCGACAGATGCATGTACCTTATTTTCAGCTTCCAGAAGTAAATTTGAACTAAAATATGCTACGAAATCTACTAATACATGTGACTTTATGTGTCAAGACCCAAAATCCCACCACAGGCGTCGTGATGGCACCTAGTCTCTAAGACTAGGTAAAATGATTACTTACAACAATTTAAGTCAGTTTAACAATGATAATTTAAAACAGAGTTTAATATGAATACCAAACAAATGCAAAATAAGCCTACGCGGCAATAATCATAATAACCTCCCAAGACTAGGTAATACAGAGTCACGAACTATAGCTGAATACATGAAAGATCTCAAAAAACGAAATACAATACTGTTCAAATAAAAGGCTGACAGTACAATGAAAGGAAAGTACTCCAAGGGACTATGACGATCAAGCAGCTCTACCTTGAATCCTCGCGATCAATGAGCTAACTCTGCCCGAGTCTGATATCTCCAATACCTGGCTCTGATAAAAATGTGCAGAAGTGTAGTATGGGTACACCACGATCGGTACCCAGTAAGTATCAAGACTAGCCTCGGTGGAGTAGTGACGAGGTACAAGTCAAGACACCTACTAGACAAAATAATATATGCAGTATAGAAGTATAAAGCTAATAATGAAAGCAAGAATCAGTAAATGGCAACAAGAATCTACATATGATATAAACAGTAAAGTATTACGAACACCGTGAAAGTACAATTGAAACCAAAAAAGTAAAACAAATAACAACCAATTAAATTAAACCATTCTAGCACAAGTTTCGCAACGAAATTACTCCGAGATACCTCATCTCATAATCACAAGTCATGAGTCTCAAACCACAAATCATATGATCACAGCAACTTGTGCCCACATGTCTAATCACAACCGCACGGACAACTCACGTGCCAATATCCCAATCCACCCGACATGATCACAGGCTCACAATCACAATCTGTCTGGCATGGTCACAGGCTCAATATCAATATGAAAGCAGGTAATACAAAAATGCATGGGCATGATCAATAGATGTTAAGTTTCATAATCCCGAACTAGTATAAGTGGCATGCTAAGGTGTATGCTTGTGCGAGTGTTCTAGTACAGCCCAAGTCAACAAGTAATATCAAAGACATCGAATAGTTCATTGAAAGCAACACAACAAGTCACGTAAGGTGTATGACATACACAAGGAGGATCACACTATCACACAAATATCATCAACATAGTGCCCCCAGACCATCACACATCATCCCTGACACTGCCACCCTTATCTCTCCGATAGCCACGCATATCACTCCGCCCTGACAATATCATTAGCCACTCGTATCACTCCGCATAATAGCCACCCTTATCGCTCCGCCAGAACAATAACACAATAGCCACATGTATTACCCGTACTATCAACAACAGTGAGATGCCACCCTTATGCCCCACATAACAACAACCAATCCACACAACAATTCACATGTGCTAACATCACAACAACACGACATATCAACTCATACCACAGTGCCCATAGGCCACAACCTTTCCAAAAGAACCAACAATATCAATGTTTTCACAACAAACAACCCAAGGCTCACACAAAATGTGTATAGAATCTCAATAACAAAAAATAAATGGAAAAGTAACTCAACAATGAACAACACCCCCTTTAAACACAACTTCAATTAAAATAGATTAATGACTTTCAATAACTTCAACTTCAATTAATTGCTTAAGGATATACTCGATAATAAAAGTATTTTCATAAAATGGCAAACTTCGGATTCTAGTGTATGAAATAGGCTAACAATGAAAGAGATGGCACGAAATAGCAACTACGTCTAAATGCATGCGAATAACCCGGCAACAAAAGGACATCATGTAACAACAATTTCAATTAAGAGTAACTCAATAATAAAAGAAGTCACATAATGATAAAAGAAGTAACAACTACAAATAAAGCATATAAGAGTAAACTTGACAAGTAAAGGATATGACATGTAACGACAACTTTAAATAAAGCATGTGATAGTAAACATGACGAATAAAGATATAACATGTGCTAAATTTCCAAATAAATACATGAAAGAAGCCTAAGAGTCTAAATCGGTAAATTTCCACATAAAATCCTGAGTACGCACTAATCACCTCACGTACACGGCTTTCACACAACACAAATAGCACAACAACTCAAATCCTAAGGGGTATTTCCCCCACAAAAAGTTAGGCAAGACACATACCTCAAAGAAGCCAAATCAATACTCTAAAATTACCTTCTCGTGTGAAACAAACCACCGGTCTCAAATCTAGCCAAAATAACTCAACATCATAAATAAAAACCATAGAAAATAATTTCGGATAATAAAGCTTCAATCTTTAATGAAAAGTAAAAAGTCAACCCCGGGCCCGCACCTCGGAACCCGACAGAGTTCAAAAAATCCAAACATCCATTCTGATACGAGTCCAACCATACCAAAATTATCCAATTCCGACATCAAATCGGCCTTCAAATCCTCATTTTATATTTTTGAAAGTTTTTACAAAAATTCTCATTTTCTCCAATTCAAATCACTAATTTAATGATAAAAACAAAGATGGAATCATGAAATATAACCAAATCGGGGTAAAGAACACTTACCTCAATCCAAAGTGTGAAAATCCTCTCCAAAATTGCCCAAATCCGAGCTCTCTAACCCAAAAAGTGATAAAATATCAAAAGCCCTCGAAATATAGTACTTTATATTCTGCTCAGTGGTTTCTCTTACACGATCGCAGAACAATCCTCGCGATCGTGAAGAACAAAATGCTGCCCAGTGAAAATAAAGCTTCGCATTTGCGGTACACACCTCACGAACGCGATGAACAATGACAATACGCTAAGCGAACGCATATAGAATAACGCGAACACGATAATTAAAAGTCCACCGGCCCTCAACTCCATTACGCGAACATGAAGCTAAGGATGTGAACGCAGACAACAGACAGCTAAAGCATCGCGAACGTGTGCCCACAATCGCGTACGCGATGAACAAAATTCCTGAGCTCCAAGAAACCTTTCGCAATCGCGGCTTCATCTTCGCAATCGCGAAGAACAACAAACACACCAGAAACCATCAACGATAAAGCATGAAGAAATGGCATGTAGCCCATCCAAAACACACCCGAGGCCCTCGGGATCCCGTCTGAACATACCAACAAGTTCCATAACATAATGCGGACCTGCGCGAGGCCTCAAATCACATCAAACAACATAAAAACTATGAATCGCACCTCATATCGAACTAAATGAACTTATGAACTTTCAACTTCAGCAACTCGCGCCGAATCATATCAAATCAACCAGGAATGACATCAAATTTGCATGCAAGTCCAAAATGATACAACGGAGCTATTCCAACTCCTAGAATTGCAATCTGAACCCGATATCAACAAAGTCAACTCCCGGTCAAACCTTTCAACCTTCCAAACCTTCAACTTTTCCAACTTTCACCAAAATGCATCAGATCAAGCCACGGACCTCCAAATTCAAATTTGGGCATATGCCTAAGTATACATCCACCATACGAAGCTATTGGAATCATCAAAACACCATTCTGGATTCGTTTACACAAAAGTCAAACTCCGGTCAACTTGTACCGCTTAAGCTTCTAGAACAAGAATCATCCTTCCAAGTAAATCCCAAATCATTCGAAAACTGAACCCGGCCACACACACAAGTCACAATACATAATACAAAGCTACTCGAGACCTCAAACCACCAAATGGGATACTAATTCTAAAAATGATCAGTCGTGTCGTTACATTCTCCCCCTCTTAAACAAACGTTCGTCCTTGAGCGTGCCAAGAACCATTCCGAAGTTATCAAATCAATGAATGAACTCACCATACCTATGCTCACGGGTGATCCCACATCACCCCAATCTACATAAGCCTGACAACACCCTCTCAACTGAAGATTATTCCTTCCACCCATACCAATAAGCCTTAGAACCAAATTGTTTCACCATCCGATCATTTCCCAAAGACCCGATTCCTACATAAACACATTATATCAACCTCAACCAGCTGTCATAGCTCATGCATACACCCACAAGGTATAACCGCACGACGTAACACATCACACATATGCCCATAACAACTACTCTGACCACAATAGATGCCCATAACAAAATCCAGTACCGGCAAATAACCTCATAACAGCTAGGACCCTGTTACAAACCTTCACAACACTGACAACGATATAAGAAACATGAATATCTCATAACTATTCACCCAAATCAACAAGTCACACCCAATGCCACTTGGCACACACCTCGCAAGCTAAAACCCAATAAGCACAACGCGAATATGACTAAATATTGAAAGAGGGACACATGATAGAACTATCAAACAAGCCCGACAGGCACAACTCCCTATCAGTGACATACTATGAAATAATTCCACAAGGGAGAATCAAAATATATGAACTACTCACAAGGATCTCATTCTAATATAACTCCACCGCGGCACGTAGCACGATTCAAACATATCAAACCACACAAAAACACGAGGATCCCATCCTTAGTTCTTAATCACAAGTAGAATACACATCACATCAACCAAAACCTTCCACTAACTCAATTCCAATATCACAACACATAACAGACTTCCCATACCTGTAGAGCACTTAAATCATAAATCGTAACCAAACCATCCAGAAATCACAACAAAACTTACTGTAATAAGTAACAGAAAGTTCAATCTAAGTCTTATAGCTCTCAATGGTAAACAAAACAAAACAAAAGACATGGGCTACCACTATAGAATCTCCTAACAGGGATAAACACATAAGTAGAGTAAAAGAATCACTAAACTCATCCATATATGAAGCAAGGTAGGAGGACTCACTCCAATAAGCAGAACCAAATTAAAATAAGAATGATTCTCCTTTATAATTGAAACCATACCTGTAATGACACCATCTGGGGTAGCAGCCTCAACCTTACCATGTAAAGCAAAACAACGGGCCGGGCCTCCCCCTCTAGGGCGCCCTCTACCTGCCTGTCCTCCACCCCTAGCTGACTGCGCAGGTGGCGTAGTAACTGGAACGATAGGAAATAATTTCGGATAATAAAGTTTCAATCTTTAATGAAAATTAAAAAGTCAACCCAAAAAGTCAACCCCAGGCTCGCACCTCGGAAACGACAAAATTTACAAAATCTGAACATCCATTTTGATACGAGTCCAACCATACCAAAGTTATCCAATTCCGACATCAAATTGGCCTTCAAATCCTCATTTTATATTTTTAATAGTTTTTACAAAAAATCTCATTTTCTCCAATTCAAATCACTAATTTAGTGATAAAAATAAAGATGGAATCATGAAATAAAATTAAATTCGGGTAAAGAAAAAAACCTAATCCAGAGTATGAAAATCCCCTCCAAAATCGCCCATATCTGAGCTCTTTTACCCAAAAAGTGATAAAATATCAAAAGCCCTTGAAATAGTGTACTTTATATTCTGCCTAGTGATTTCTCTTACGCGATCGCGGAACAATTCTCGCGATTGTGAAGAACAAAATGTTGCCCAGTGAAAATAAAGCTTCGCGTTCGTGGCACACACCTCGCGAATGCGATGAACAATGACAATAGTCTACGCGAACACATATAGAATAATGCGGACGCGATGAGTAAAAGTCCACCAGCCCCAGCTCCATTACGCGAATGTGAAGCTATGGATGTGAACGCGGATAACAGACAGCTAAAGCATCGCGAACGCGTCCCCACAATCGCGACCACGATGAACAAAATCCCTGAGCTCCAAGAAACCTTTCACGATCGCGGCTTCATCTTCGCGATCACGAAGAACAACATATACACCAGAAACCAGCAACTCTAAAGCATGAAGAAATGGCTTGTATCCCATCTGAAACACACCTGAGGCCCCTGGGACCCCGTCCGAACATAACAACAAGGCATAAAATCACATCAAACAATATCAAAACTACGAATCGCACCTCAAATCGAACTTAATGAACATTCAATTTCTACAACTCGTGTTGAATCATATAAAATCAACACGAAATGACGTCAAATTTAGCATGCAAGTCCCAAATGACACAACGGAGCTATTCCAATTTCGAGAATCGCAATCCGAACCTGATAACAATAAAGTCAACTCTCACTCAATTCTCTCAACCTTCCAAACCTTCAACCTTTTTCAACTTTTGCCAAAATGCATCAAATCAAACCACGGACCTCCAAATCCAAATCCGGGCATACGCCTAAGTCCAAAATTATCACACAAAGCTATTGGAATTATCAAAATACCATTCTGGAGTCATCTACACAAAAGTCAAACTCCGGTCAACTCTTACCGCTTAAGCTTTTAAAAGAAGAATCATCCTTCCAAATCAATCTCGAATCATCAAAAAACCGAACCCGACCACACACGCAAGTCATAATACATAATACGAAGCTACTCAAGATCTAAAGTCACCGTACGGGATGCTAATTCTCAAAATAATCGGTCGAGTTATCAAAGTATGGTGGTTCATGGTTGATAAACAATATCATATTCACTAAGTTCTATCATCTACTTAGCTAATCTTCTTGATAATTCATGTTTATGCAAAATGTTCCGTAATGGGAAAGTAGTTACGACAGATATAAGATGACATTAAAAATAAGGTTAGAATTTTCTTGATGCCATTATTAATGCCAATGCTAATCTTTCTAAGATATCTTGTTTTAGCTTCTAGTAATGTTTTTCTAACATAATAAATAGGAGATTGCATACCTTTTTCTTCTCATACCAGTACTGCACTTACTGCAACTTTAGGTACGGCTAAGTAAATAAGTAATCTTTCTTCATCCCTTGGCTTCGATCAAAGGAAGTTTTGAAAGATATGCTTTCAAAATCTTTCAGTGCTTATTGGAAGTCATCTAACCACTCAAACTTATTTTGCTTTTTTGGCAACGAGAAAAATTTGAAGCATTTCTCTGAAGATTTAGATACAAATTTTCCCAAGGCTGTTATCCTCCCAGTTAACCTCTGCACTTCATTTTTACTTGTGAGTACATCCGATATTTCTTCAGTTGCTTTAATTTGAGACAGATTTACCTCAATTTTCCTGTTAGAAGTAAGGAAACCCAAAAATTTACCTGATGCAACTCCAAATGCGCATTTTTCCGGGCTCAGTTTCATATTATGATAGCGAAGAATAGCAAATGTCTCATCCAAATGCTTGAGATGATCTCATGCTTGTGTTGATTTCACCAATATGTCATCAATGTAGACCTCCATGATTTTTCCCGGATGTTCTTGAAACATCTAAGTCACCAATCTTTGATACGTAGCTCCATTATTCTTTAGACCAAAAGGCATAATTTTATAGCAATAAGTCCCCCTGTCTGTAATAAAATATGTCTTTTCCTTGTCATCGAGATCCATTTTAATCTGATTATACCCTGAATAAGCATTTAAAAACTTAAAACTTCATGTTCAGTAGTAGAATCAATTATTTGATCTATATGTGGTAAAGGAAATGAATCTTTGGGGCATGCCTTATCTAAATCAGTATAATCTACATGTACTCGCTATTTACCATCTTTCTTAGGTACTACAACAGTATTTGCTAGCCATTCAAGGTATTTTAATTCACGAATTGAATCAATTTTCAAGAGTTTACTTACCACCTCCTGAATTACCTGATTTTTGAAAGCTCCTTGCTTTCTTTTCTTTTGTTTCACCGATGGGTGTAATGGATCTTCATTTAACTTATGAGTCATTACCTCCGGTAGAATTTCTATCATGTCTGAATGAGACCAGGCAAAACAATCAGCATTAGTGCGTAAAAATTCAATTAACTTACTTTTTAACTCTAGGCTTAAGTTTATCCCGATATAAACTTTTCTCTCAAGTTGGTGAGTGAATAACATTACATCTTCGGGCTCTTTTGTATTTGTTTTGATAGTTTCATTCTCTTCTAGTTCCTGTATCACATCAGGTCTCACATCCATGTCTATTTTGTCTCACGTATTTGACGTTGAGGTTGAGAGAATATTCTCCTTAATTGGACACTGTAATTGCTATTTTTCTTCTCCGTCTTTGGTCGTCCCATTTGTTACAGCCACCGCATTTCATTCTCGTGTTGCTCGTTGATCTCCCCTAATCTGACAAATTCCCCATTGTGACGAGAATTTGATCACCTGATGCAAAGTTGACGGTACGGCATCCATATTATGAATCCATGTCCTCCCTAAATCATGTTATAAGTCATGTTTGCATCCACCATATTTGGTGTCTTTCACTAATACTTCGGTAAATGTGAACAACGTAATTTCTCCCTGAACCTAGACAAAGACCGAGCATTGTGTATTACACGATCAATTTCTTGCATTTAGCTGACTACTCTTGGTAATATAATATTCACTTAACTTCTTGTATCAATCAAAACTCGTTTGACATTAGTATCATGAAGAAGTGAAGAAATTACCAGTACATCGTTATGAGGGATAAACAAGTCATATGCATCCTCATCATCGAATGTTATGCTCTTTCCCTCTAAAACTTGCCGAATTCGCTTCTCGTGAGTCATTGAGATTTTAGATGTTCTTTTAGTTGTTGTGTATGTTACTCCATTAACCTCCTCACCCCCGGTTATTACATTCACCATCCTTATGGTGATAGGGGCTTCTATAACGACCTAATAGGTCATTTTGAGTACTAGTTTCCTTTTGTGTTCTAAGACTTCTTATAACTCAATTTGATGATTTATGACTAGTGTGCGTAGCCCGTATCGTTTTTCGGAAAGTTGATATGTGAAATTTTGAAGAAAATGTGATTTTTAATTTTAAATGTGGCAAGAGTTGACCACAATCAATATGTTTGGTAAATGACCTCGGATCGGTGTTTTGACGATTCTGGTAGGTTCATATGATGATTTTGGACTTTTACGCATGTTTGGTTGGGGTCTTGGGTGACCTAATGCAGTTTTGGCACATTATATGAGAAGTTGGGAAAAATGAGAATTGAAGTTGAAGAACATGAGTTTTAATGATAGATTCATGAATTTTGATGTTATTTCGATGATTTGAGCAAGCGAGCGAGTTTATATGAAGCTATTACACTTGTTTGGATATTCAGATTATAGCCCAAGGGACTCGGGTGAGTATCGGATGTGTTTTGGATGATTTTAGAACTACTGACAAAAATCTGGTGTTGGGAACCTGCAAGTCTGGCATTTGCAAAGACCTGTTCGCAAATGCGATCCGCGCATTTGCGATGTCAGGATTGCATTTGTGATAATGGTCATGGCTAGGAGACTTTGCAATTACAAAGTCAGTCTCTCTTTTGCGAGCCAGGGAGGGGTCGCATTTGCGATGGCAGTGTCGCAATTGCGGCACTGAGTAGGGACAAGGCAGCTTCACAAATGCGAAGCTTGGTCCGCATTTGTGATGAAGGGGGTCTTCGCAAATGCGAAGAAAGTGTCGCATTTGGGACATAAGAGGCACTGGGACACTGGTCTCTTTTGCGATCAATGGTTCACTTTTGCGAACGTCGCAATTGTAAACAAGAGTTCGCAATTGTGACATTTGCATCTGGGTAAAATGTTAAGATTTCGGGACTTAGCTCATTTTACACCATTTTTTAACCATAGACTCCATGGAGGCGGTTTTTGGAGAGAAACGTCTTCCCAAATTCATAGGTTAGTAACTTCAACTTGTTTTCAATCAATTTCAATTACTTTTCCATGAATTTCATCATCAAATCTAAGAATTTCAAATTGGGGGTTTTAGGTAGAATTTAGGAATTTTGTAAAATTGAGATTTAGACCTCGAATTGAGGTTAGATTATGAAATGAATCATAAATCCATACTCGGGGGTGAATGGGTTATCGGGATTTGGTCATAATTCAGGATATCGACCACGTGGGCCCGCATTGACTTTTTATTGACTTTTTAATTTAGTTAAAGATTGAACCTTTTTTTCATTTGTGGGTAGCTTCTAAAGTTTTTTTTGAATTGTTTGAATGATATTTGACTAGATTCGATTGGTTTGGAGGCTTGTTCTAAAGGAAAAGTCGTGTTGGATTGTTGATTGTGTTCCGGAAAGATGTAAGTACCTTGGTTAAACTTTATTTGAAGGAAATAAGGTAGAATCGAGTCTATTTGCTATGTGAACTATGTGTTGGGGTGGCGTATATGCAGGGTAACGAGTGTATATGCCTTGGCCATGGAATAAGCATACGGGTAGAATTAGCCTTACTTGTACTATGTTATTTTGTGTATTATGTCTTCCATGCTTTAGATAGATTGTTTAATTCTTTGATTACTCGTTTCTATGATATTTCTTATATTGAGATTATTGTAATGTTGGGTATTGAGATTGTGAAAATTGCTGATTGGTTGTTGGTACCAATTGTTGGGAGATTCTCATATGACGAGTTGTGTTCAAATACTATTTTTGATGTTGAATAAGCTTCCAACCTTGTTTGGCAATGTGTTGTATGTGATTTCTTTGTGAGGAAGAGTGAAATGCACGAAGGGTGTTGTCGCTTCTTATTTACATATTGATATCATTACTTGAGTGAAGGTAAGGATAAAGCAAGAAGGGTGATATCATGCACTTGCCTTATTATTACTATGTGAGGATGAGAGTAAAAGCACGAGGGGTGATGTCGTGTACTTGATTTATTATTATTATGTGAGGATGAGAGTAAAATCATGAAGGGTGATGTCGTACACTTGCTTTATTATTATTATGTGAGGATAAGAGTTAAAGCATGAAGGGTGATGCCGTTCACTTTCTTTTATATATCATGTGAGGATGAGAGTAAAAGTACGAAGGGTGATACCATGCAATTTTGTTGATTTCATTGCTCTTTACCTTGATATTTGGAATGTGGGCTTGGCTTTGTGGTTTCGCTATTTATTATTGAAAGAGGTTTACTTAGTGATACTTTACTTTATGTTTTTGTTTGCTACCCATTTCTCATGTCCCTATCCCGTTATTATATTTGATTCTTTATCTGTGATTTTATTACTTCTTGATATATAACTGCACAGGTTCATCCTAGCTGTCTTGACTTAGCCTCATCACTACCTTGTCGAGGTTAGGCTCGACACTTATGAAGTACATTGGGTCGGTTGTACTCATACTACACTTCTGCACTTCTTGTGCAGATCTAGATATTGGTACCAACGGAGTCCCGAGAGGTGCTTAGCAGATACTGGGCAAGTGATTCGAGGTAGATCTGCATTCTGTTCGCAGGCCTTGAGTCATCTTCTTACTTCCAATGTTTCCATTCTTAAGACATTGTTGTATTTTCTTTCAAAATAGTGTATGTAATGAACTCTAGAGACTTATGTACTTGTGACTCCACATCTTTGGATAGTTTGCGTTAGATATTGGTTTTAGACGTGTTACGTATATCTCTGAGTTTCTCTTACACTATGGTATTACTCTATTGCTAGTTATTTATTGCAGCCTTTCTTATATTTATCTGTTATGTGTTGGCTTTCCTAGCAAGCGGTGTTAGGCACCATCATAACCCCGATTAGTTGGGATTTTGGATCATGACAAGTTGGTATCAGAGCCCTAGGATGCATAGGTATCACGAGTCATGAGCAAGCTTAGTAGAGTCTTGAGGATCGGTACGGAGACGTCTGTACTTATCTTCTAGAGGCTATAAGGCTTTAGGAAACTTCACTTTCTTTCTTTCTCTATCATGCGCTTTTGTTCTATCACTGAGTTTGAATTATTCTTCTATTATTCTCTCATAGATGGTAAGGACGCGTACGTCATCCGCAACTGATTAGGAGTTGGAGCCCCAGATTGTAGCCACTACCATGGGTAGGGGTCGAGGCCGAGGTAGAGGCAGAGCTCAGCCTAGAGCATGCGCGGCGGCACTCATTGTCCATTCTTAAATGGAGCAGGATGATGAGATCCCTGTTCCAATAGAGTTTAGGTCCTAGAGGGGTTTATAGCTACCCTAGTGCTTCAGGACATCTTAGTTTGTATGGTTGGACTCATGTAGAGTATGGCTCAAGACGATGTATTTCCTGTGGCACCAGCCGTTTCTCAGGCCGGGGGAGGAGCCCAGACTCCTAATACTCACACTCCAAAGCAGATGTCTCACGGGTATCAGACCCTAGCAATTCTATCAGTTGGGGTGATTCAGCATGTTGTTTCTATACAGCCCGGGGAGAGACCTGTGATGTCAGCTAATGAAATAAAAAGGTTGGACAGGTTCACCAAGTTATATCCCCCTCACTTTAGTAGTACACCTTCTGAGGATCCCCCAAGACTTCTTGGACTGTTGCCATGAGATTTTGCGTGGCATGGGTATAGTGGAGTCCAACAGAGTTGATTTCACTATATTTCATATGCATGATTCTGCCAAGAGGTAGTGGCAGGTGTACGAACAGAGCAGGCCAGCGGGATCACCTCCTCTCACATGGGCTCAGTTCTCGCAGTTGTTCTTGGAGAAGTTCATTCCCTTCACTTAGAGAGAGCAGTGGTGCAGTTAGTTCGAGCGCCTTCAGCAGGGTAGCATGACCGTTACTTAGTATGATACCACATTTGTGGATTTGTCCCACCATGCAGCTATCCCTATGCCTACTGAGTGAGAGAAGGTGCATAGGTTCATAGATGGTATTACCTATGGCATCAGACTTCAGATGGCAAGAGAGACCGAGGATGAAATTTCTTTTACTCAGGTAGTGGAGATTGCTGGGAGGTTCGAGCGCATCAGAGGTCAGGTGAAGGAGGAGACCTCATACAAGAGACCCCGTTATTTTTGAGGATTCAGTGGTGCCTCGTCTGGAGGCCGGGGTTCCTACGGTAGAGGTCATCCTATAAGGACGATTCAGTTATCTCTACAGGTCACCCATGGTACTTCAAGCAGCCATAGTGCTTATAGATCACATCCCGAGCAGCTAGCATATAGTGCATCTCCAGCTTCGGTTAGTGCACCTCCAATACAAAGTTACCAGGGTGGTTATTCAGGTCGACAAGGATAGTTCCGGGGTCATTATTCATGTCAGTCGAGGGCTTGTTATACATGTGGGGATCTGAGGCACATCGTGAAATTTTGCCCTAGGTCATAAAGCAGTATCCCACAGTAGAGTACTCGTGCCATGGTTCTGGCACCGATGGCTCTACCACCCACACAGCCAGCTAGAGACAGGCATCAGGCAGCCCAAGGTGGGGGCCATTCAGTTAGAGGTGGAGGCCCGTTAGTAAGAGGTCATCCTAGAGGTGGAGGATAGGTTATTGGGGCTCAGCCCCGTTGTTATGCATTTCCATCTCTAGTGAGAGGTCATCTTAGAGATGTTTCCATGTTGTTTGATCCGGGTTCTACATATTCTTATGTGTCTTCATATTTTGCTTTGCATTTGAGTATGCCTCGTGATTTTCTTGATGTTCCTATTTTTGTGTCTTCACCTGTGGGAGATTCCATAGTAGTTGATCATGTGTACATGTCTTGTGCTGTCATTTTTAGTGGTTTTGATATTGTAGTTGATCTTTTGTTGTTGAATATGGTGAATTTTGAGGTCATTATTGGTATGATTGGTTGTCCCCGTAACACGCTATCTTGGATTATCATACCAAGACTGTAACTTTAGACATGTTGGGTTTGCCTAGATTATAGTGGAGAGGGACCCTCGGTCACTCTACTAGTAGGGTGGTTTCATATTTGAAGGCTCGGCATATGATCGAGAACGGTTGTTTGGCGTATTTGGCTTATATCCCAGATTCTAGTGCGGAGGTTCCTTCTATGGATTCAGTACTGGTTGTGAGTGAGTTTCTAGAGGTGTTTCATACAGATTTGTCGTGTATGCCACCCGACAGGAATATCAACTTTTTTATTGATTTGGTTCCGAGCACTCAGTCTATTTTTACTCTACCCTATTGTATGGCTCCAGCTGAGTTGAGAAAATTGAAGATTGCTTGACAAGGGATTCATTAGACCTAGTGTTTCATATTGGGGTGTGCCGATGTTGTTTGTTAAGAAAAAGGACAGATCGATGAGGATGAGCATAGATTATTGGCAATTGAACAAGGTCACTATCAAGAACAAGTATCCATTACCTAGGATTGAAGATTTATTTGACCAGCTTCAGGGTGCCAAGGTGTTTTCCAAGATTGATTTGAGCTACCATCAGGTGAAGATTAGGCATCGGATGTCCCTAAGAAAGCTTTTAGGACTCGATATGGTCATTACGAGTTCTTGGTGATGTCATTTGGCTTGACCAATTCTCTAGTAGCCTTCATGAATTTGATTAACCGAGTGTTCAAGCCTTATTTGGATTCCTCTTAATTAATGATATTCTGGTTTACTCTAGTAATCGATAGGAGCATGAGAAGCGCCTAAGGATTGTACTTCAGATTTTGAAGGATCATCAGCTATATGCCAAGTTTTAGAAGTATGAATTCTGGTTAGACTCAGTTGCTTTTTTGGGTCATATTATGTCTTCCGAGGGTATCAAGGTGGATGTTAAGAAGATTGAGGCAGCTGAGAACTGGACTAGACCTACTTCAGCTACAGAGATTCGGAGCTTCTCGGGTTTGGCGGGCTAGTAGCACCGGTTCATGGAGGGGTTTTCATCCATCTCAACCCCGTTGACCAAGTTGACCCAGAAGGGTGCTCTTTTCAGATGGTCCGATGAGTGTGTGAGAGTTTTCAGAAGCTCAAGACTGCCTTGACTACAGCCCCAATATTGGTGTTGCCCACGGGTTCGGGATCTTACATTGTGTATTATAATACATCGCGTATTGGACTTGGCACGGTATTAATGCGGGATGATAGGCTAATTGCCTACGCGTCTCGTCAGTTGAAGTTTCATGAGAAGAATTACTTTGTGCATGATTTAGAGTTGGCAGCCATTGTTCACGCGCTCGAGATTTGGAGGCACTATCTCTATGGCATTCCATATGAGGTCTATACCGACCATCGGAGTCTCCAGCATTTGTTCAAGCAGAATCTTAATTTGCGGTAGCGGATATGGTTAGAGTTATCGAAAGATTATGATATCACCATATTATATAATCCGGGGAAGGCCAATGTAATGGTTGATGCCTTGAGTTGGAAGGCGAGCGCATGGGTAGTTTGGCATTTTTACCCGTAGTGGAGAGGCCATTAGCCATGGATGTTCAGGCTTTGGCCAATCGATTTGTGAGGTTGGATGTTTTGGAGCCTAGCCAGGTTCTTGTTTGTGTTGTAGCAAAGTCATCATTGTTGGAGCGTATCAAGGCTCGCCAATTTGATGATCCTCATTTATTGGTATTGAAAGACACTGTGCAACGGGGTGGTGCTAAAGAGGTTGTGATTGGAGATGATGGTGCTATACGACTTTCGGGCCGGATTTGTTTTTCGAATGTTGATGGGTTGAGGGAGTTTATCCTTGAGGAGGCTCACAGTTCCCGATATTCCATTCACCCAGGTGTCACGAAGATGTATCGTGACTTAAAGCAATACTATTGGAGGCGAAAGATGAAGAAAGACATTGTTGGACATGTATCTCGGTGTTTGAATTGTCAACAGATGAAGTATGAATATCAGAAACTGGGTAGGTTAACTCAGAGATTGGTGATACCGAAGTGGAAATGGGAGCGCATCATGATGGATTTTGTGGTAGGCTTACCACGGACCTTGAGGAAGTATGATGTTGTTTGGGTTATTATGGAGCGGTTGACTAAGTCTGCACATTTCATTCTGGTGATGACTTCTTATTCTTCAGAGTGATTGGCTCAGATTTACATCCGAGAAATTATCCGCCTGCACGGTGTTCCCATTTCTATCACTTCGGACCGAGGCACATAGTTCACATCATACTTTAGAGAGCTGTGCAGCGTGAGTTGGGCAGGCGGGTCGAGCTGAGTATCGCATTTCATCCTTAGACAAACGGACAGTCCAAGCGCACTATTCAATTTTGGAGGACATATTGCGGGCATGCTCTATGGATTTTGGGGGTCAGTGGGACAAATTACTACCTCTAGCAGATTTCGTCTACAAAAAAAACTATCAGTCGAGCATCCAGATGGCTTCGTACGAGGCCTTATATAGGAGGTAATGTCGTTCTTTGGTTGGTTTGAGCCCGGTGAGGCTAGATTATTGGGCACAGATTTGGTTCGTGATACTTTGGAGAAGGTGAAAGTGATTCGAAGCAGATTCGTACAGTTCAGTCTAAGAGAAAGAGTTATGCGGACTGGAGGGTTCGAGATGTGGCTTACATAAAAGGTGAGAAGGTTCTTCTCCGAGTTTCGCCTATGAATGGAGTGATGCGATTTGGGAAGAAGGGTAAGTTGAGCCCGAGGTTTATTGGCCCGTATGAGATCTTGGAGAGAGTTGGGGAGGCTGCTTATACGCTTGCATTGCCTCCTAGCCTAGAAAGGAAACATTTGGTATTTCATATTTCCATGCTTTGAAAGTACAAAGAAAGAGCAGATGGCTATTCTAGACCGGCAGGTTCGAAAGTTGATATCCAAAGATATTCCTTCCGTGAAAGTTCGTTAGAGAGGTCAGCCAATTGAGAAGGCCACTTGGGAGTCCGAGTCCGATATGAGGAGTAGATACCCGCACCTTTTTGCCAGTCCAATTATATTTCTATGTTCGTTCGAGAACGAACGTTTCATTTAGAGGTGGGGAATGTAACGACCTTGATAGGTCATTTGAGTACTAGCTTCCTTTTCAGTGTTCTAGAACTTCTTATAGCTCAATTTGATGATTTATGACTAGCGTGCATAGTCCGTGTCGTTTTCCAGAAATTTTATATGTGAAATTTTGAAAAGAATGTGATTTTTGACTTTAAATGTGGCTAGAGTTCACCACGGTCAATGTTTTTGATAAACGAACTCGGGTCGGTATTATGACGATTTCAGTAGGTTTGTATGATAATTTTGGACTTGTACGCATGTTTGGTTGGGGTCCTAGATGACCCGAGGGCGTTTCGGCGCATTATGTAAATGTTGGAAAAAATGAGTTTTGAAGTTGAAAATCTTGAGTTTTAATGATCGATTCTTGAATTTTGATGTTATTTTGATGATTTGATCTAGCAAGAAAGTTTGTATGATGTTATTACACTTGTTTGGATGTTTGGATTGGATCCCGAGGGGCTTAGGTGAGTTTCATATGTATTTTGGATGATTCTGGAACTGCTGAGAAACATCTGGTGCTGGGAACCTGCATGTCTCACATTTGCGAAGACATGTTCGCAAATGTGATCCTCGCATTTGCGAAGACCTGTTCGCAAATGTGATCCTCGCATTTGCAATGTCAGGATCGCATTTGCGATAATCGGCATGGCTTGGAGACTTTTCAATTGCAAAGTCAGTGTCGCTTTTGCGAGCTAGGGAGGGGTCACATTTTTTATGGCAGTGTTGGAATTGCGACACTGAGCATAGGCAAGGAAGCTTCGTAAATGCAAATCTTGGTCTGTATTTGCGATGAAGGGGTCTTCGCAAATGCGAAGGAAGGGTCGCATTTGTGACACTAGAGGCACTGTGACACTGTTTGCTTTTGCGAACATCGCAGTTGCGAACAAGAGTTCGCAATTGCGATATCTGCAGCTGGGTAAAATATTGGAATTTTTGGACTTAGCTTATTTTACACTGTTCTTTAACCCCTAGACTCCATAGAGGCGATTTTTGGAGATCAACTTCTTCCCAAATTCATAGGTTAGTAATTTTAACTTATTTTCAATCAATTTCAATTATTTTTCCATCAATTTCATCATCAAATATATGAATTCCAAAGTAGAAATTGGGGGTCATCAATAGAATTTAAGAATTTTGTGAAATTGAGAATTGCGGTCGGCCTTCGAAACAAATCACATATTCGGGCTCATATTCGGGCTCGAGAGTGAATGGGTAATCGAGATTTGGTCTTAATTTCGAAATTTGACCACGTGGGCTTGGGTTAACTTCTTGTTGACTTTTTAAATTTAGTTAAAGATTGAATCTTTTTCAGACATTGGTAGTTTCTAAAGCTTGTTTTGAATTGTTTGAATGATATTTGACTAGATTTGTTTGGTTTGGAGGCTTTTTCTAAAGAAACAGTCGTGTTGGATTGTTGATTGTGCTCCGAAAAGAGGTAAGTGCCTTGGTTAACCTTAATTTGAGGGAAATAAGGTAGAACCGAGTCTGTTTTCTATGTGAACTATGTATTGGGGGCGGCGAATATGCAAGGTGACTAGTGTATATGTGTTGGCCATGGGATAAGCATGCTGGTAGAATTAGCCTTACTTGTACCATATTATTTTGTGCATTATGTCTTCCATGCTTTAGATAGATTGTTTAATTTTTTGATTACTCATTTCCATGATATTTTCTTATATTGAAATTATTCTGATATTGGGTATTGAGATTGTGAAAATTGTCGATTAGTTGTTGGCACTAATTGTTGGGAGATTCTCATATGACGAGTTATGTTCAACTACTATTATTGATGTTGAATATGCTTCCCATCTTGTTTGGCAATGTATTTTATGTGATTGCTTGGTGGGAAAGAGTGAAATGCACAAAGGGTGTTGTCGTGCCTTATTTACATATCGATATCATTGCTTGAGTGAATGTGAGGATAAAGCACAAAGGGTGATGTCGTGCACTTGCTTTATTATTACTATGTGAGGATGAGAGTAAAAGTGCGAAGGGTGATGTCGTGCACTTGCTTTTATATTATTATGTGAGGATGAGAGTAAAAGTACGAAGGGTGATGCCGTGCAATTTTATTAATTTTATTGCTCTTTACCTTGATATTTTGAATGTGAACTTGGCGTTGTGGTTTTGCTATTTATTATTGAAAGAGGTTTACTTAGTGATACTTTACTTTATGTTTCCGTTTGTTACCCCTTTCTTATGTCCCTACCCCGTTATTATATTTGATTTTTTATCTGCTATTTCGTTATTTCTTAATATATAACTACAAAAGTTTATCGTAGGAGTCTTGTCTTAGCCTCGTCACTACCTCGTCGAGGTTAGGCTCGGTACTTACTGAGTCATTGGGTCGGTTGTACTCATACTATACTCTTGCACTTCTTGTGCAGATCTGGATATTGGCACCAGTGGAGTCCCGAGAGGTGCTTAGCAGATATCGAGCAAGTGATTCAAGGTAGATTTGCATTCCGTTTGCAAGCCTTGAGTCATCTTCTTACTTCCATTGTACTATTTCCATTCTTCGAACGTTGTTGTATTTTCTTAAAAAATAGTGTATGTAGTGAAATCTAGAGGCTCATGTACTTGTGACTCCACATCTTGAGATAGTTTGCGTTAGATATTGGTTTTAGATGTATTACGTATATCTCCGAGTTGCTTTTACACTCTGTTATTACTTTATTGCTAATTATCTATTGCAGCCTTTCTTATTTATCTGTTGTATGTTGTCTTGCCTAGCAAGCAGTGTTAGGCGCCATCACGATTTGGTATTTTGGGTTGTGATACCCTTAGTGGCTCTTCCCTGTTGTTCATATAAGACTGCTTACTTTTCTCACTAAATAAATTTGTGAGATAATCATTTTTCAATAAATAATCAACCTCTGCTTGTAAAAGCCTACCGTGATCATTATGAAATTCACACTAAACTTTATGGCTTTTTTTACTAGGATCTGATCTAATTTCTTTGGGCCATCGTACCTTATTGCCCATGTCTCTTGACACTGCTACCAACTCGGAAGTACTTACATTGAAGTTGTAATTACCTATTTTTGATCAAGAATTTTAGTCGTTGTTCCTTATCATATCCTGTTCCTTTCCAAATCGAGAAGAGGAACTTGTTTCCTTCTGCCGTGATCTTTGATTAAACTGTGCATGTTTCGGTTTTGGTATAAGATCTCGCCTTGTTGGACCCATGTAAGGCTCATACCTATTTTTCGGTCCTTCGCTCCGGTTCAGATCGTCTAAATTCGAACCTATCCTCCATCTTTAGTTGGGATACTGTATCTTCTTCTATTCTAAGTTTTGTTTTGTACCTGTTATAAATCATTCCAAGTAGTTGCTGGGAACTCTCACAAACTTTCTTTTAATCTTCTCGTGGCTTATGAGCTTCTCTCATTCAGGTTGCTCGCAAATGCTATTGCTGCCCAATTATCATGTATGCGAGGTAACAACATCTTTTCTCGTTGGAAGCGATCCACGAATTCTTTGAATAATTCTATACTCCTTGTTTTACTTTTAAGATATCCTCCATTCATTTATTTTTAGCTCTTGAATGTGCTTTAATAAATGAATCTGCAAGCTCAGCAAAAGAGTCAATTGAACTTTCAGGTAAAAGAGAATACCACGTTAGTGCACCCTTTGTAAGGTTTTCACCAAAAAATTTCACCAACACTAATTCGATTTCCTACTTAGTCAAGGCATTGCCTTTGACTCCTATAGTAAATACAGTCACGTGATCTCGTGGGTCAGAGGTCTTATCGTACTTAGGAATATCAGGCATCTTAAACTTTTTTGGTATCGATAATGGTGTTGCATTTATTTCCATGTCTATTATGAATACTTGTCTATATCTACTTTTTAAATTACAGGTGACACTCCTGGTGTCTGTTTTATCCGCTCGTTTTGTTCCTTGAGCTGTTTCTGAAAGGTTAAAGCTAGACTTTGTAAATTCGAATTATTTGGCGTACCAGAACCTCCGGCTCCGAAACTATTTGAAATTTCTCTACTTTAAGAGTTTTCAAGCCCTGTATTGAGATTTTTCACAGTTATATTAACTGGTGGTGGAGTCTGAACAACACTTGGCAATCTACCTATCGAAGCACGTAAAGTTTCACCGATCTGTTGTGCAATGAATTGTTTCAAGTCCTCTTGTAAGCTTGATTGTTCTTTATTTTGCTGCAACACGTTATGATTAGCAAATCTGACTGGTGAGTTTTCACGTGAATGTAGTGGAGAATGTGTGGGTGAGTTACGTAGAGAAGACCCCCAGTTCATTCCCCTGCTGTCTGTTGCTAAAGATAAAGTATGTAAATGGAAAGTGAAAAGATTATTAGATTTTTCGGTAACATAACCAATTTGTTTAACCAAAAAAATATTTTGTGTTTAAAGCAAATAAAAGAACAATTTGATTTTCTAATAACTAATTTTACTCTACTTTTTCTAATATAAAAGAATAATAATAATGGAAAATAAGACTAAGAGAATAAGGAAATAGAAATCTTATTGCTGAGTTATTTTCTTCCAATTGGAAAGAATAAGATCTTCCAATGGCAGAGAATAATAAGAATATTGGCAATTGATAGTATTACTTTGTAGTTTTCTAGATGGGAATCAAGATATGGAAAGGAGATTTATATAAGGGTATAATTTGTAACTAATTGCCCTATTTAATTCATGCCCGTTACTAATATTTATAACATTGATTATCTATTATATGGGTAATTTGTAATGGTTGAAGTGATAACAGTCAATCACGCATAATCAGGGATTATGCTGATTTTTTTCCATATTGGTGGTTATTAATGATCTTTCCATATCTATGGCTTCTAATGTCCTTAATTACCAACCACATACCTATTTTCTCTTTTTCAGCTAACAGGCACGGTATCCTCGTAGACGGTCATGTGGATATTACTCATACTTTCTCTGCACATCTTTCTTCTTTATTGCTTCAATTCTTATGCCACTTGTCATCATAATATTGGTCCACGTAGTGAGTTTATTTTCCACCAATACAATAATGTTGACTGCATCCAAGTTAAAATACCCTCTAAATTCAAGCAAAAATAATTTTCTATTGCATTATTCTTTTATCGTTATTATAAGTCAAGATGTATCATTATTTCATATGGGACTATTTTTAATAAACATGTGCTTACAAATGAAGCACTTGATGATTTTTATCATGAGTTATATGTAGGAAGGGCTTGAAGATTGTAATGATGACTATAAATAAATAACAATTAAAGTTAGAAAAATAGCAAATAAAGAATTTTGTAGAGTCATTTAATCATAATATATTCTTATTCGATTTGACTCATTTTATATTTTCAGGTTATTTGTTGCAGAATTAATATAATTATGATATTTGAGTGTTATTCAAAAATTATTCGATGATTATATATGTCATTTAATTTAGTCACATTGAACTTTTATTATTGAGTAGATAAGACGATAATTATGACATTTGTCACTTTTATTATTCGGTGTTTACACCCAACTAATAAACAAATGACATTTGTCACTTTATTTTACTATAGTTATTAATAATTAACTATAGTTACTACTTATGTGTTTTGCACATAATCTTAATTAATAAAATTAAAAATACTTATTATCTTGCTAAATATATTCACCGTTGTGTTCTAAAACGACAACATCAAGTAGATTGATTTTAGTTTATGTTATTGTACTTTCTTTTTACTTTTTATAAAGAAACATTTCTTAAATTAAATAGATATTATCCTCAAAATAAATTTCAAAAGTTGACAGACTCATACAAAAAAGGATTCACAAAATTGCACTTGACTTTCATACTTACACTATTACTAATCATGAAAATTAAGAATATATATTAAAAATAACTTAATCTAGAAAAGAAAATTAAACTTATGTTTTAATAGTTTTTTCTTAAAAAGAATAATTCTTTCTGACATGCAGGTATACTTGTAAAAGTATGAAATTAACTAATATGCTATATTCCAATTTCTTAACTCCCAACCAGTCATAGTATATAGGGCAATAACGCAAAACTTCGGACTGAACCAGAACCTAGAAGGAAAATAATATGTAGTAACAAAACGGCGACATTAACCTTAAACTTTCTAACGTTTAGTTATTATGACTTTATTTTTTTATTTTTTTATTTATTAAAAGTAGGACTCCTAATAGTCATGGTTGTCTTCTACGGTTAACTTAAGTCAATCGGGTGTAAATATCCGGTGCGAATAAATTTTTACCTATTTTAATATGACTAATATTCTTTAATAATATTTGCGCATTGCGAGTACTGATACTAGTAATTAGTAAACCATAAAATAATATCTTAAGGAAAAACATTTCTACCGAAGTTTCCTTTTTACGGAAAACATTTTCCTCCTGAAGAAACCCTATCGGTTTGCTTACCCAAAAAAGTCAATCTATATTTGGGAAAGTAGGCGTTAAGAGACGATCATTGTCTAAGGTTAATTTGAAACATTTTAGCGATTCTTTATAGAGATTCTGTTTTTCTTTTCTGAAATCTCTATGTCAACATTTACTAATTAATCTCTTTGTCAATATTTATAAATACCATACTCTTTTTGTGCCTTAATGAAATGCTAATTTTGCTTATATGTTCGTAGATGTAACACTTCTCTGAAAAGTTAACATTATGTTTTAAAATATCACGGAGTTTTACATAATTATTTATGGTTTCATAAAATATTCCATAATCTACAACTATTAATTGAATAAGATATTATACAACCTGAACATAGTAAAAGTATAAAAAGATATACCCTATAAATATGGTAGCTCCCTATAAAGAAGGAAACAAATTCTGAAACTTATCTCTTCATCAATCTATCCCTAAATATTCTCAATTACATTAAAGATTTATAATTATCCGAATCCAAGACGATCTCCATTCTTTCAACTAATTTTTCCGATAAGTCATTTTGATAAGGTTCTCTTTTTTTGGCCTCCTTTTCATTTTTATTTTTTACTTTTACTTCTTCTTTTTTATGACTAAAAAGATTGTTGGAATTATTTGTGTTTTAATTATTTTAAAATTGCTTGAACATACGTATTAGTAGCTATTATTCGCGCTTTTGAAAGCAAGTCTTGTGAATTTTCAATTCAACGTTTTTTTACTAACATAAGGTATATATATATAATTTATATATATTTAGTATAATATGCATGTATAGTATGTGTGACATATTTTGTATATTGTTTACCCGTAAAACGGTACAGTTGAATTTATACGTGGTTTCTAGACAAGTGAACTAATTTGATCCTGAAATAATACAATAATTGAAGAAATGTATAATACTTAGCCTTGAAATATAGATGAAAACAGTAGAGATGACAATTCCGGGAACAGTGTTTCCGGGCACAGCGATGATGAGATCAAAAAGCAAGAAAGTAAAATTGTATAAAGTTTTGTATAGAATAGAGTGTAAGTTTTGCCCGAAAATTTGTGTCCTTTACAATAATAAATGAGTTCACTATTAATATGTGTTACGACCCAAAAATCTGACCTGTCGTGATGGCGCCTATCTCAATACTAGGCAAGCCGATAACATCAATAACCCCCTATTTCCTTTAAGTTTGAAAAATATAATATTTGAATACAATACAAAATCCCACAAATACTGATACAAACACTCCCCAAAACCTAGTATCACTGAGCACATGAGCATTTATCATGAATACAAGTCTGGAAAAATACGGTCTATAATAGTCTGAGACCAAATACAGTAAGCAAGGAGATAGAGAAGGAGAGACAAGGTCTACGAAACACGGCAGTTACCTCTAAATCTCCGAAAAACTAACTGTGTGAGAGAATTAGCACCTGCTATGTCCGGAAACACCTGGATCTGCACACGAAGTGCAGGGTGTAGTATGAGTACAACCAACTCAGCAAGTAACAATAATAACTAAGGAACTGAAGATAATGACGAGCTACACAGTTATAGTTCATTTTCAATAATTCCAATAGAGATTAGACATGCTTTCAAATCCAACAGTTTAAGTCAAATCAATTTATACAGTTCAGGTTCATGTAATCCGGATATAAAATCTTTCAGAGAATTTCACAACAATGACATATAGCAACTAAGTGTAACGAGAAATGGAAGCAAGTATAGCCTCCCAGGCAACAGTAACTCAACTCATCACAACAGCTCACACTCAATGGGTACCCGCGCCCACGGGGCTGTACAGACTCCGGAGGGGCTCCTACAGCCCAAGCTCCATAATTCGCACGGATAACTCACGTGTTGTACGGACAACTCACGTGCTATAATATCCTGCACGAACAACTCACGCGCCATAATATCCTTACCTCACCGACAGGCCCTCAGCCTTACTCGGTCCTCAACCTCTCTAGTCTATCGGGCTCTCGGAAATCACAAAGATCAGCCCAAATAAAGATAACATAGTGTATCAACAAATATCAAGAAAGACTGAGGTATGATACGCAAGTAAAATTATGACTGAGTACAAGATAATAATTAACAAATAATTCAACAAGTACGTGACCTCTGTGGGTCCCAACAGTACCATCACATAGCCTAAGCATGATTTACAGTCAAATTTCTTCAACACATAGAGAGCATATAGCTAACAATAAGTTATTCAACTTTACAGTTTCACGGGACTGACCAAGTTACAATCCCCTCGGTGCACGCCCACACACCCGTCACCTAGCATGTGCGTCACCTCACAAATAATCACATGGCACAAAAATTCGGGATTTCATACCCTCAGGACCAGATTTATAACTGTTACTTACCTCAAACCGTGAAATTCTTTACTCTGATATACCTTTGCCTCGCAAATCGGCCTCCGAATGCCTCGAATCTAGTCACAAATAATTTGATTCAGTCAATAAAATTCATTGGAATTAATTCCATAAGAAAATGCTAATTTTCCATAAAAATCCAAAAATTAGCTATAAAATCGCTCGTGGGGCCCACGCCTCGGAACCCAACAAAAGTTACAAAATCCGAAAACCCTTTCAACCACGAGTCTAACCATATCAATTTTACCAAAATCCAACCTCAACTCGACCCTCAAATCTTCAAATTAAACCGAGAGGGTTTTCCAAACTTTTCTAATTAATTCACCCATTAAATGATGGATTCAAAGGCATAATCATGAAAATTAACGAAAAATGGATAAGAATCACTTACCCCAAACACCCACGCAAGAATCTCCTCAAAAATCGCCTTCTACCGAGCTCCTAATTTGATTTTGTGTTATGAACTCAAAACCCCCGTTTTGGAACTTTTAATTCTGTCCAGAAATGCCTTCATTGCGTTCGCGACCATGGCTTCGCGTTCGTGAAGCACAAAAAATGTGCTGCCAAGGTTCCTTCTTCGTGTTCGCGACCTCTTCATCGCGTTCGCGATGCCTTCCTACCTCGGCCCTTCACGTTTGCGAGAAACGAGCCGCATTCGCGAAGGCTTAACACTAGGTAGGCCCCAGCTCCCTTTCCTCTTCGTGTTCGCGTCTACCCACTCGCGTTCGCGTAGGCTTTCCCCAGCTCCCTTATTTGCGTTAGCGTCTTCTTCATCGCGTCCGCGATGGGCAAATCCCAGTCGTCCAAAATCCTTCTTCGCGAATGCGTGAGACCCTTCGCGTTCGCGAAGAACAATACCAGATATCAGTTCCAGCAGTTGCAAAACAAGAAAAAATGATCTGAAACCGTCCCGGAACTCACCTGAGCCCTCCGGGACCTCAACCAAATATACCAACAAGTCCTAAAATATCATATGAACTTAGTCGAACCCTCAAATCACCTCAAACAACGCTAAAACCATGAATTACACCCCAATTCAAGCTTAATGAACTTTGAACTTTCAAATTCTATATTTTGTGACGAAATACATCAAATCAATCCGGAATGACTTCAAATTTTGCACACAAGTCATAAATGACATAACGAAGCTATTTTAATTCCAGAATCGGATTCCGACCCAGATATCAAAAAGTCAACCCCCCGGTCAAACTTTCCAAAATTTAACTTTTGGCATTTCAAGCCTAATTCCACTACGGACCTCCAAATAATTTTTCGGACACGCTCCTAAGTCCAAAATTACCATACGGATCTATTGGAATCATCAGAATTAAATTTCGAGGTCGTTTACACATAAGTAAATATCCGGTCAACTATTTCAACTTAAGCTTCCAACATAAAAATTTATTTTTCCAAGCTAACTCCGAAATACCTTAAAACCAAACCCGGCAATTCACACAAGCCATAATACCTCTAGGAAGTTATTCAAGACGTCAAATAGTTGAAAGGAGCGTAAATGCTTAAAACGACCGGTCGGGTCGTTACAATCTCCCCCACTTAAACATACGTTCGTCCTCGAACGTGCTGATCATGCCCAACTATGCCTTATTAAAAGGACTAAGCGGTCGTTACAAACATAATCCGATTTACAAGTCTGAAGTCGAATCCCACATAGAACTAAGGCTCAGCTACAATTGTTCAATATCGCTTAGAAACACAAGTCCAAACAATTTCCTAATTATAAAGATTATATTATTTATTTTTATCTAATTAACTAACAAATACTAGAAAGCAGTAAAACTATCAATTAACAAGGATAAGGATTGGAGACAAGATTAAGGAGGTCTAGAGTTATGATTTTTCCTGTTGTCGGAATCCTTTCCGCTACGTTTTCTATAAATTTTTCTAAGTTTTCACTATCGCTCATGAGCGCTCTGAGTGTCGTAATTCTCTCCCGAGTAACTACCACAATTTACTAGACATATTCTTCCAAACTACGCTAACTGGCACAAAGTTACGGCTCACTCGGATCGCATCAAGGTTTCATTATCCCTAATCCCACCTTTAAACTCTCCGTATTGATCCCTCATATATGTTAGGAGTGATGTTATTCAACAAATACCTAAATATACACTCTCTCCCGAGTAATACACACTAAATTGGCACAGTCGATTGAGAGCTCTTCAACCAACCACAATATAAACGTAGTTGAACAAATAGAGAAAAAGCTACAGCAAATCTATATTAACGTAACAGAAAAATCATCCTCCAATAGGTTCCATCAAAACCCTAGATAACAAATTAGCTATTCATAATAGTATGCATAACTACAATACTAGAATTCATAACTAATAATGGAAATAGGAAGAAGGAAGTGAAAAACTCGTAGAAGAATTCTCTGCCTTGCTCCTAGTGTGTTCTTGCCTCCTTAGATCAAATCCCTGTCCAATCTCCTCTCTCAAATTGATGTTTAATGCCTATTTATATGTGTAGTAAAAAGGCCTAGACGAAATAACCAAGTCCAAAACCAAAAAGGAGACAAAATAGGTCTCAAACCCGGAACACGCATCGCCTCGCGTTAACCCTGGCGGCGCGAGCTCTAACGCGAGCAAACTCCCTCGCGTCGCCAGGCTCTTTGCTGCTTTGTTTCTAAAATTGATTTTGCTGCCTAACTTCACATTCTCTTTATCAATTCTTTCTTCATTTCACATTAATTTGCTTGTTTCTTTTTGTCTTCTTTTAATTTGTTTTGTCATCTTTTCATTTTGTCTTCAATCATTGTTTCATTATCTCATTATAATATTTCTCATCATCAAATAATCACGAGTCATTCTTGTAGTGCATAAAATGCACATAAAATCTCTACTTTGCTCCTAATTTCGTCTTCAACGTACCTACACATAAAATAGACTCAATTAAGCACAAATATAGTATAGTTTAGCATTAAAGCACCTAAATGTAAGGTAAGCGATGCACTAAAAATATATAATTATAACCACACATCACGTGCCAAGAGTTGCTTCTAACCTTCAAATCCCTATTCCACATTACCACGCACATACCCGGGGTGATCTCACGTCACCCTATTCTATATAGGCCTGACCGTACAACTGAAAATCCTTAATTTAGCCTTAGCCCAAAAACCTTGGAATTTAATTCCCAACCTTCAAAATTTCTTTTCAAGACACGAATCTTACATTTACACACTGTATGAGTCTGAACAAGCTGCATCGAGCTATAACTATAATCACGGATATAATCACCCAGCATATTACACAACTCGCCCGCTCGTAGCACCATTCCTGATCACAGTAACTACTCCAAACCAACCAAGTACTAGCATTAAACCCCATATCGAACAAAAACTCATCCCAACACCTTCGTACACTGTTGATAATAAAAGAAACACGCAAAAACTCGTAACCATTCATCAGATCCACCAGTTGGAGTTCCCTCTCCTTCGACAAGAACCATAGCATATTTTTAAGCCGACTTTCAATATTATCCTTCCGAATATACTGTAATCAAACATGATAGTACCCATTATAGGTTCAATGACCTTAGATTATTAAACACAACTATCCCATAGACACGCTACATCAATATAACTCAAGCCACAACTGCGCAATCTGTGTACCCAAATAGGGGAGATGTCTTAAGGAATAGAACTGTATTGCAAGTTCAACAAGCACCACTACAACCGCAATGTTACAACTAACTCCTCAAATTTCATGAAGAGGATAACTGTAGGCGCATATGCACAATTGTAGAGGAAGGAAATTAATGAATCAGATAAATTATCATAGAAATAAAATTCTCACACACGGCACGGACAACTCACGCGCCAATAATATGAATCGCCTGGCATGGTCACACGCCTCCAGTCCCACCATATCATACAGGAGCAATTAAACAAGTACACTTGTATATGATAATGAAATAAAATTCTTATGCTCCTGGACTGGTATAAATAGTACGCCATAGTGCAAGCATGTGCAAAGTTTGCTATCACACTTCAAATCGGTAATTTTACGCAGAATTAGTAACTACCCCATTTATTTAGGGAATCATCTTCTTTGTAACCTCAAGTATAGCCTAGATAGTTCTCAACAAAGGTACGAATACGGAAAACATTATAACTTTACACTTAACAGTCAACTCTAGGCATATTATAGCCTAAGCATTCCTCCGAGTCTGAATACTTGTTCTAATGCCCGCACATGGGCTCAAACCTCACATATATGCGCACTCATAGAGCATAGCTCTTACAAATAATCAACGCAACTAGTGCCTCGACCGAGTTTTAAATAAAATATCCACCTCAAATAGGTCGCAACCTCGAAACAATATACTTCTGAGAACTCCCAATCTCCAAATTCATTGAACACACGAATCACCGTAACTGATCCCAACTCTAGCACTAAAATGACTAACACATCCTCCATTCCCGATAATTTCATGAGGAATACTTTCATAATTCTTCCGTGCCACATAGCAATAATTTGAATATCAGCAGTCTATCAACCAGGTGAGTACTGCAATACCGATAAACATTCTTAAGTCAAAACACAACGCGCCTTATGAAATGCGCACCCTTCTCAGGAATTACCGAGTAGTTATAACATTCATCGAATATCTGAAACTGACCATGCTGTCCAACATTCGTTACCTTCTCTTCAAGACTGAACTGCCACCTTGTACATGTAATCCTAATCTCGCACAACACACCACATCTATTATGTCATCATGTGACAAGCACACGAATCCTATTATCAACTCTGAGTCACCAGCAAATTACATACCTTATTAGTTAAAAACCTCTCTCTTGCTTCTTTCCAGGAGGAAATCACAATACACAACACGTTTCATACACCGGTAGAAAATATCCGGTTCAAACCATGGTAGAAACCATCATGAACACTTTGAAATCCATTTGCACATAACCAAACTATCAGAACTGAATTCCTCCAACTCCACCAAGCCACACAAGTTGCCAAATCCGAGAGTATTGCCACAAAACACCCGTAAAGTCCCATATCATCATAAGAACCAAAAGAACCGAGCATACCATTACCATACTGATCCAGCATGTTACCCATTTGTCCTATTTTCTCCGAGTGCTTCTGAATAACCCTCAAGTTGACATTTCTCCTTGTCAAAACACTACTATCTTTACCCAACGCTCACTACAAGACATCCTAACATAAAACCACATCGCCCTAAGGCCCATAAACTACTGTAATCTTCTTAAGCACCTTCATAAATACCCTAACCGTAACACTCACTCTGAAAATACCTTATGCGAATTTAAAATTATTCCTCTTTCCTTTCTTATACTGAAATGTATAATCCATAGTCAAACAGAATTACCGCACGCCACGATACCATCCAATGTAAGTAATTGATTCTAGTGATATACAAATTCAAAAAAAATTCAATTTCCACATATACATTTTGAATCCATTAGAACCCTCTCGATAGCCATCCACTCTGCCCAAATCTAATTTACTCCGCCCCAAACGGGCTGAAAGACATGTGCCCTTTTAGCACAGTCAACACTCAATTAAGTAACCCTGCCTTAATACGACCAATCAAATTCATACTTCGTGTGCACTACATCCTTCAAAATAACAACTTAATCGCTCTATAATTTTTTTCATATTTCTATAAAGTGCCATATAACCCGTATTCAGGAATTTTCTTACTCGGGTCATCCTCGATCTCCATCTCTGCAAGTCATAACTGATCTACAAGTATGGCTCCAACCAAATCTAAAATTTAACACATAACCATGAAATCAAATTGTCAATAGCAGGCTCCCTCACTTAGCCTTAAGATACAATTATATAAAATTAGAACCCGCAGGGATTTCTCCTTCTCAATTACCAAGATCTGGCAGAAGTTTCATCAACATCACACCACCGCTAACTACTCACAGGAGATAATCCACCTGTGAAATTCCTTACCGACATCTTTCAATGACGCTGCACTAGGTGCAACGACTACGTAATTAGTAAATTCTCCTGAGCTCATGTTCGCCCACCATTTGTATAAGTCTGCACTTTCCCTATTGACATCAACTGAAAGTTCAACAATACCTTCTGAACTCAAGTCATATTGCGCCTGAAACGATAATCAGATCTTCATATCCCGCTTCATTTCAAACAAACTCTTTTCTGCCATATTCAATCTTTCTCCATACAGTAACCATCACTTCAAATAAAGTCTGTAGGCCAATCACATTCTATCATATTTCCAAACCGTTCTACACTTTCTCAAGGCACACGACTACCCTACCACAGAATCCATATGCTAATCTGCCACTCTTACTTTGGTTAAACCATCTCCTTTAAGCAAGTTCTCAACCTCTACTTCTCCTACTTGACATGCTAGTACATCAACCACCGCGAAACACTTCCCGTCATATCTTTCCTCACACTTTGCTTCCCAACTGTTGCATCAAATCAAAATGCATCTCTGTCACACCTGAACCAATAAAATGTTACCGACTCTAAGTCTCTTCGAATATCATCTTTCTCGAGCCATCAATATTAGAAATATCCATTCGCAACCACAATTACTACATAATCACTTACTCTTCTTGAGTCCAAACCCATTGACAAGACATGAGAATTTAATTTGTCCCACAATTTAACATGAAAGATACTTCAATACACTCACAACTCGAGACCATACGTCAAATCAAGACAGAAATCAAGTACCCAATAGCAAATTCTTGAGTCACAAGTAAACATTATTTGTCTCATTCAACCCATCTGAACACATCCTGCATTCACATCATACTTATCATATAGTCATTCAACCGCTCATCGATCCACAAATTCTACTCGTAGTGACATTACCGGACATATGAGTCAAAATGTACACGTTACAACTGAAGCTACCGAGCTTAAGCTGCGGTCTAACCCTGGCCTCAAGTCCTCCAGACTGGCCCATCATCAAAACACAAAATACAGATCTCGAACCTCGTTCACGGAATCACAAGCCAACGATGCACAACTGATACTGAGCGCTCACATACGCACACGAATGCGTGGAAGGAATTCAAAGAGTTATGTTTCAAGCTGAATCAACTCCGCACGATAGAATACAAGAAAGTGAAATTTTCCTAAGGTTTCGGCAGCCTCTCGTAGATAAGTACAGACGTCTCTGTATCGATCCGCAAGACTCTACTAAACCTGCTCATGACTCGTGAGACCTATGTAACCTAGAGCTCTAATACTAACTTGTCACGACCCAAAAATCTAACATGTCGTGATGGCGCCTATCTCAATACTAGGCAAGCCGATAACATCAATAACCCCTGATTTCTTTTAAGTTTGAAAAACATAATATTTGAATACAATACAAAATCCCACAAATACTGATACAAACACTCCTCAAAACCTGGTGTCACTGAGTACATGAGCATCTATCATGAATACAAGTTTGGAAAAATATGGTCTATAATAGTCTGAGACCAAATACAGTAAACAAGGAGATAGGGAAGGAGAGACAAGGTCTGCGAAACACGGCAGCTACCTCTAAATCTCCGAAAAACTAACTGTGTGAGAGAATTAGCACCCGCTATGTCCGAAAATACCTGGATCTGCACACGAAGTGCAGGGTGTAGTATGAGTACAACCAACTCAGCAAGTAACAATAATAACTAAGGAACTGAAGATAATGACGAGCTACACAGTTATAGTTCATTTTCAATAATTCCAACAGAGAATAGACATGCTTTTAACTCCAGCAGTTTAAGTCAAATCAATTTATACAGTTCAGGTTCATGTAATCCGGATATAAAATCTTTCAGAGAATTTTACAACAATAACAGATAGCAACTAAGTGCAACGATAAATGGAAGCAAGTACAGCCTCTCAGGCAATAGTCAGTCAACTCGTCACAACAGCTCAATCACTCGGCTCTCAACCCTCACCACTCACACTCAATGGGTACCCGCGCTCACTGGGTTTGTACAGACTCCGAAGAGGTTCCTACATCCCAAGACCCATAATCCGCACGGACAACTCACGTGTTATAATATCCTGTACGGACAACTCACATGCCATAATATCCTTACCTCACCGACAGGCCCTCGGTCTTACTCAGTCCTCAACCTCTCTAGTCTCTCGGGCTCTCGAAAATCACAAAGATCAACCCAAACAAAGATAACATAGTGTATCAATAAATATCAAGAAAGACTGAGGTATAATATGCAAGTAAAATCATGACTGAGTACAAGATAACAATTAGCAAATAATTCAACAAGTATTTGACCTCTGTGGGTCCCAACAATACCATCACATAGCCTAAGCATGATTTACAGTCAAATTTCTTCAACACATAGAGAGCATATAGCTAACAACAAGTTATTCAACTTTACATTTTTCACGGGACGGACCAAGTCACAATCCCCTCGGTGCACGCCCACACGCCCATCACCTAGCATGTGCGCCACCTCCAAAATAATCACATGACACAAAAGTCTGGGGTTTCATACCCCTCAGGACCAGATTTATAACTGTTACTTACCTCAAACCGTAAAATTCTTTACTCTGATATGTCTTTGCCTCGCACATCGGCCTCCGAATGCCTCGAATCTAGTCACAAATAATTCGATTAAGTCAATAAAATTTATTGGAATTAATTCCATAAGAAAATGCTAATTTTCCATAGAAATCCGAAATTTAGCTCAAACATCGCCCGTGGGGCCCATGCCTTGGAACCCGATAAAAGTTACAAAATCTGAAAGCCCTTTCAACCACGAGTCTAACCATACCAATTTTACCAAAATCCAACCTCAACTCGACCCTCAAATCTTCAAATTAAACCGAGAAGATTTTTCAAAATTTTCTAATTAATTCGCCCATTAAATGATGGATTCAGAGGCATAATCATGGAAATTAACCAAAAATGGATAAGAATCATTTACCCCAAATACCCACGCAAGAATCTCTCCAAAAATCGCTTTCTACCGAGCTCCCAATTTGATTTTGTGTTATGAACTCAAAACCCCCGTTTTGGAACTTTTAATTCTGCTCAGAAATGCCTTCATCGCGTTCGCGACCATGGCTTCGCGTTCGCGAAGCACAAAACATGTGCTGCCAAGGTTCCTTCTTCGCATTCGCGACCTCTTCGCGTTCACGACCTCTTCGCATTCGCGATGCCTTCCTACCTCTGCCCTTCGCGTTCGCGAGACACGAGCCGCGTTCGCGAAGGCTTCACGCCAGGCAGGCTCCAGTTCCCTTTCCTCTTCTCGTTCGCATCTGCCCACTCGCGTTCGCGTAGGCTTTCCCCAGCTCCCTTCTTCGCATGCGCGTCTTCTTCATCACGTTCGCGATGGGCAAATCCCAGCCGTCCAAAATCCCTCTTCGCAAACGCATGAGACCCTTCGCGTTCGTGAAGAACAATAGCATATATCAGTTCCAGCAGTTGCAAAACAAGGAAAATGATCTGAACCCGTCCCGGAACTCACCCGAGCGCTCCGGGACCTCAACCAAATATACCAACAAGTCCTAAAACATCATAAGAACTTAGTCGAACCCTCAAATCACCTCAAACAACGCTAAAACCATAAATTACACCCCAATTCAAGCCTAATGAACTTTGAACTTTCAAATTATATATCTTGTGCTGAAATACATCAAATCAATCTATAATGACTTCAAATTTTGCACACAAGTCATAAATGGCATAACGAAGCTATTCTAATTTCCAGAATCGGATCCCGACCCCGATATCAAAAAGTCAACCCCCCGGTCAAACTTCCAAAAATTTAACTTTCGGCATTTCAAGCCTAATTCCACTACGGACCTCTAAATAATTTTTCGGACACGCTCTTAAGTCCAAAATTACCATACAGAGCTATTGGAATCATCAGAATTAAATTCCGAGGTCGTTTACACATAAGTCTATATCCGGTCAATTATTTTAACTTAAGCTTCCAACATGAAAATTCATTCTTCCAAGCTAACTCTGAAATACCTTAAAACCAATACCGACAATTCACACAAGTCATAATACCTCGTAGAAAGTTATTCAAGACTTCAAATAGTTGAAAGGAGCGTAAATGCTCAAAACGACCGGTCGGGTCGTTACATTATGTCTAGGGAAGGAGGTCCTAGGATCGTGCTCTCCTTTAATGTCATGAAAGTCATTGATGAAAACGTAACGGTGAACATAAATGCCAAATTCTTTGTAACGGATCGTCGCTATTAATGTTGCAGAATATTCCCTATTAAATGCTACCGGATGCAGAGCATTTAACACACATCTATGAACGTTATCCTTTTCGCTGACAAGCGGAATGGCTGCATTCGGTCTTCGGCCATCCCTGTCTTGGGTTCCACGTGTCCTCCCTTTAGACGACCACGTATCATATCATATTTCACCCTATACAGATAGTCCCATTGCTTTCCGGTGATATAACTTTGTGTTACCAGGAAGTTGGTAGAAATACCTTTTTGGCGGGAATTACTATAACTCCCTGTGAAAGTCCCTGACAGTTGATTAGACGCACGTCTCTCTGTATTTAATTCCCTGAACATGCGTCATCCCATGATTCAGCACAGCTTTTGCCGATTATCGAGGTAATCGTGGCCATGAATTTAGCCGCCAAAATTTTACTTATACGCCACATTCTTTTCCTTTGCGTTTCAGAATTTCTCGAACTCCTGATTTGCATCTTTGTTTTCCACTCTTTCTCTAGTTTTCATCAAACACAAAACCTTTTCCTTCTTCTTTTTCAATGGCTTCTTCCTCTAAGCGTGATGATTCTACAAAGAACAAGAACAAAACTGAGGACTCCGTTCCTCCAATGGTAGGTTCCATCATCCCAAGAAAACTCAGTACCACAAAGGACCTTGAAGAGAAATTCCCTACTGCTAACCCTCATACATGGATTGTTAGTAAGTACCCTTCTTCCATTCGTCCTTCCAGTATTCCTGCTGTGAAGGAAGATTGTCGCTGCCATGAGTTGGATATCATCGCTCCTGATCTATCGGAGCGAGTGACCTTCCCAAGGATGGCTTTACATACTTTTACGTGTATCTCTTTACTTTGGATACGTTTTCTTTGAGTGGAGAGCTTGATTCCGTGATTGCGGAGTTTTGCCTTCGCTACCAAGTGTGTTTGGCACAGGTAAGTCCTTCAGTGTGGAGGACGGTCGCCTGTCTTCGACGCTTGTGCTAGGAAACTGGAGATGAGCTAACCTTAGCTCATATGATGAATCTCTATTCTCCCAAAATCTTTCGCGGGGGAATGGTAACCTCTGCAAGCGTGGCCACCATACTCCGTTGTCTAGCATGGATGATGACAATGACCGTGGGTGGATGGAACGGTTCATTGTGGTTGCCACCAACGACATCATTCTGACAACGGCTTCATCCTTTCCGGTTGCTTGGAACTGCACTCGTAAGTTCTTTGTTTTGTATTTCTTTTTACTAGATAGTCCTTTATGGTCGTATCAACTCTTCACCCTTCGCATGTTTCACCAACTCAATGGATCGCACCGGTGGTGGAAGGTTTGGACTGGTGGGTTCAGAAGATGTTGGATGTCACAACTCCCGAAACTCGTTTGTGGAAAGAACTTGCTCTTAAATATGGGTGGAAGGCCAAAAATCATGGTAATTTTAATTTACCTTGCTTCCAATTTTTTGTATATGGAAAACTTGGATGAACCCTTCTGACTTGTTCATGAAATTAGGTCTACTTGCGGGCTCTGTTGTTGTCCCCGAGGAGGACGTTTTGGCTGATCCTGCCGATGCAGCGAGGCTGCTTCAGGAAGCACTTACTCGAACATGTATCTCCGGGCCTATTTTGAGCGCAAACACTTCCTTACGGAGTCCCCGGCCGGAGGATGAGCAACCAAAAAAAAGACATTCCTCTACCGCCAGGGGAAAGAATAAGAAAGCAAAGACTGATGCCCCTGAGTCATCTCTGGTGGCGATGATGACTGGTCCTCCTTCCGGGCCGGTCATAGACACTGTGATGATTGATGACGATGAAGAAGTTGTCGATGATGGAGCTTCTTTACATATAAGGCGACGATCCTCATCATCTCAACAGGATGCTCGACCTGTTGAGATAATTACGCCAACTGAAGACGATGTCTCGGCACTTTGGGGAGAATCTGATTTGGTAGAAAATGCCGACTCCCATTTTCGGGCCCCAATTGTTGTAACCGGTGTTGCGGGGCTGAGTACCGGGTCCTTGCCGTCTTTGGTTGGAGAGCATCCAACAGCCAGCACTGCATTTGATGCAGCTGTTTCTCACTCTTCAACTCCATCAGCTTCATCTCCACCTTCACCAATACCAGCAACAGCTACATCACTTCCATCTTCATCCACTCTTCCATCAACAGTTGTTATATCTCCTCCATCGGCCGCATCTGACCATGAAGAAGGTGTTCCTCTTCCACAGTCCCCAGTTCATGGGAATTTGGGGCAAAATTACGTTGCCCCTTCTGAAGATCCACAAAGGAGGAGGAACGTTACTCTTTCAGTCTCTACCGGATGCAACTTGCTATCCCGGCCGGTGGAGCTTGCTAATTATCTAAAGCCTTTGGCTTCAGAAAAAGACTGGGAAAAGATTCAGGCACTCTCGGGAGAGTGCTTGTTGAACAATACCATGCACAATGCTGTAGTGGTACGTCATTCTCTTCCTTTATTATTTCTTATACTTTTGTATGAATGTATTATAAGTTTTACTTCTTCTTGTCTTGTAGGCCAACTTTCTTGCTTCTGAGGGCCTTCAAAGGTTGATTCGTGAAAAGGAAGAACTCACTTCTGAATGGAATCAGCTTTTAGTGGAACGAGAACAAACTGTTCTCCACCTCTTGTAATTGGAAAACAAAGCTATTGAGGCCGTTGTTTTGGTGGCTCGTTTGCAGCAAAGAGAGCAAGAAGTTACCCTTAGCCAAGAAATTGGCTTGCCTGCTCTTCTCCCGTCCTTTGGCCGATGATGTAGAACCGACCTGGGCATCCTCGATCTTTATCTTTGACTCGTACTGATTGTGTACATCTGCCCAAGTTGTTCCTTGAAATTCAAGCAGGCTCTTCTTCAGCTTCCGGGAAGCGTCTGAGCTTCTCGGGCTTAATCCTTTGGTGAATGCTTCAGCTGCCCATTCATCCGGGACAGTCGGGAGCAACATTCTTTCTTTCTGGAATCGGGTAACGAACTCTCGTAATAATTCGGATTCTCCCTGTGCGATCCTGAATATATCGGTCTTTCGGGATTGCACTTTTCTAGCCCCGGCATGAGCCTTGATGAAAGAATCTGCGAGCATCTCAAAGGAATCTATGGAATGCTCGTGTAATAATGAATACCACGTTAGGGCTCCCCTCGTGAGAGTTTCTCCAAATTTCTTTAGCAGCACAGATTCAATTTCGTGAGGAGCTAGATCATTCCCTTTTACCGCCGTTGTGTAGGTGGTAATATGCTCCTATGGGTCTGAAGTCCCGTCATACTTCGGAATTTCAGGCATCTTGAACCGCTTCGGGATTAGTTCTGGTGCCGCACTCGGCTTGTACGGTAATTGAATATACTTCTTCGAGTCTGGGCCTTTCAATACTGGTGGCGCCTCCGGGATTTGGTCCATGCAGGCGTTTACTTCCTTCATGAACCGTAAAAGTTCATTCTTGAACGGGTCGTTCTCGTTGTTGAGACCGGATCTGCTCCCCCCAACCCCGTCGGAGCCAACTTCGCCCCTGGGAGTGTTGTTATTGATTCTCTGTGTTGTTTGGTTTGCGGGAACATCGGGAGGAATTGGATCTCGTCTGTTTACATTATTCGAAGCCCCCGATAGCGCCTGCTTCAGTTCCATCATAACCTGATCCTGCCACGTGAGATTGCCTAAAATGATTGCATGTTGCTCTTGCAGGATCCTCACCGCATCCACAACATGTTCCTCATCAGCATCATCGGGAGTTGCATTCCGAACCTGTCCTAATCATGCACCAGTGTGGCGTCGTTCTCCTCATTGCGGGTGTTACTGATTGAATCCTCGAAATGAGGTTGATCCCCTCGAATTTCGGGGTTGTACGTGTTGTTAACAGTGTTATCTACCTTTTTTTATTTTTTCTAAGACAAAAATAATCAAATCGCGTTAGTAAAAAAGACAAGGATTAATTTAATTGCACGGCTGTCTAGGCCCCAAGGTGGGCACCAAACTGTTTACCCGTAAAATGGTACAGTTGAATTTATACGTGATTTCTAGACAAGTGAACTAATTTGATCCTGAAATAATACAATAATCGAAGAAATGTATAATACTTAGCCTTGAAATATAGATGAAAACAGCATAGATGACAATTCTGAGAACAGTGTTTTCGGGCACAGCGATGATGAGATCAAAAAGCAAGAAAGTAAAATTGTATAAAGCTTTGTATAGAATAGAGTATAAGTTTTGCCAGGAAATTCAAGTCTTTTACAATGATAAATGAGCTCACTATTTATAGTTATATCTAGGGAAGGAGGTCCTAGGATCGTGCCCTCCTTTAATGTCAATTATGAGAGTCATTGATGAAAACATAAAGGTGAACATAAATGACGAATTCTCTGTAACGGACCGTCGCTCTTAATGCTGCAGAATATTCCCTATTAAATGCTACTAGGCGCAGAGCATTTAACACACCTTTATGAACGTTATCTTTTCCGGTGACAAGCGGAATGGCTGCGTTCGGTCTTCGGCCATCCCTGTCTTGGGTTCTACGTGTCCTCCCTTTAGATGACCACGTGTTATATCATATTTCACCCTATATATATATATATATATATATATATATATATATATATATATATATATATATATATATATATATATGTGTGTGTGTGTGTGTGTGTGTGTGTGTGTGTGTGTGTTATATTAACGATATATACTAGTACATTTAATTATATGTCTATATTTCTACATGTTACGTTTGAAGTTTGGATTTGGCATTTACCCAATTGAAGAGAACAAGTGTAAGTTTAAATAGTATGTTAATGCTGTGTGTGTATATGTGTATGTATGTGTGTGTCTAAATAATATGTGACACATTTTATATATATATATATATATATATATATATATATATATATATATATATATATATATATATATATATATTAAGTATTAGATATACAATAGTATATGTGATAGTTAACTTAATCTTAAAATTAATTAAATTTTCAAACCTTGCTATTGAAAACGGCAGAATAACTGACATGCAGTTCTGTAAAAAATTAAAAGAAAGTAGATTTCTCAATTAAATCCTCTTTTTCTCTTTATTTTTGCTATGTTTTTTCATGTTTCTACTTCTCTTCTGCCTTCTAGTTCGAGGTTGTCCTTGATTTTGCTCTTCTTCTGATTGTTTTTGTGAAAAGATGGCGGCTTGAGAAATTGTGGTGGAAATGATGCAGAGAGATGATCTAGTTGAGCCTTTTTTATGCATTTTGACCTACACAGAATATATGGGACGAAGAAAAGGGGATAAACGCGTGTGATATACAGTAATATCTTTTGCTGAAGGAATTTGGGGGAAATTGATAGTGATAGATACTTTAGGTGAGAGAGAATGAGAAAGAGAAATCTTTTAACTGGGAGGGAATCTCAAGGGAGAGATTTTAGGATATGAAAAGTTGTACATAATTTAATTAAAAAGGTAAGATTTTAAAATAAATTGTACTAAAAGTAATTTTGTAAAAGCAGTTGTAGAAAATATAAATAAGTCTTTAAAATTAAAATGTTGTATTCTATGTAAATTCCTCCATTTCGTTTTCATTTTTAGAGTGCTACCTCTAGTACCTGTTTTCGTGATTTAGCTTCCTATATTCATCCATCAAATATCTAGAACTAGAACAAAAAAGAAAAAAAAAGAACTGTCACATTGTAATAACAGCAAAGCTGAACTTCTGGAACAATTGGAAAAGAGAATTCTCTATACAAGCACAAGATTTCGTAAAACAAAGAAAGGAATTGGTAAAACATTGGCTCACCTTCAACTCACTATTACGTCCATCATCCTTCTAAGTAAGAATCGTGTGAGAATTTGTGTTTTCAGGGAACAATAAGACACATCAACTAAAATGTCAATGTTGCGCATGCGGTGATATGACCAGCTTGAAGTGTGCATATATTTCCTGAAAGAAGAAATTGTACCAAGCCAGAGTTATTTAACAAAACTGATTCTGTTTCATGTTGGAGAAAGATATGAAGGAAGAAGCAGATTAGCCTACCAATTTCATCTCAGTATAGCCTCAAGTAACCTCCCTTTTCATTTCTTTCCCTAACTCCTGTACTTCTTCTAAGGAAGGATCTCCGGTTGAGAGACCAACTTCTTTTCATGTCTCGCCTTCTCTTCCAAGCTACTACGTGACTATAAAGCGCGGGAAAAAGGAAGCAAAGGAGAACCAACAGTAGCAGAGCCACACAGAGCAACATAACATTGCGGAACCCCTCTTTCAACTCAGGTTCTCTTTGATTGGTCCAAGGAACTCCTCCAACATTCATCCCAAACACTAGCATAGCAGACAAATAAGTGATCTCAAACTATGAAATGATAAAACATGACTTGGAATTATGAAAGAAGTTCCTTAAGAAGTTCACCTCCGGTTACTACTGACAAGGGAAGAAAGACGATGGAGAGGAAGGAAAGGTAGTAAAGTTTTTTATTTATCTGCTCAGACTGCCAACTGTCAAGACCCGCCTGAATTGCTGTTACACGATTGGCGATAAACCCAACATTCTCCTTTAGTCTTCTCAGTCGACCAATTAACTCTTCAAGTGAATTGATGTCATCGCTGGCAAACCAACCTTTTGAAGAACATTTCTCCTTCACTCGCGGAAATACTTGCTCACCATGTGCAATCACCTGCAACAAGAGTGATTAAGATCAAATCTATCTCTAGAATCTAAACTATACATCTGAAATCTCAGGAAAAGGAGAAGTTGTAGATATAGCATAAGGAAGCTGCTATTTATACGACCAAAATGGGCAAGGTATTCTCAATAAACTATTGCCTTCCATAATGGGGACTAAATTTAGAAAACCACAAGAAAGCCAGGAAAAGTGAGAAGATAACAGCTCAGGCTTGGTAACCAACAGAAGTCATTGGCTCATTGAAAGATGCCGGTGTCATGTGTCACACACACACACACACACACACACACACATATATATATATATATATATATTGATGATGGGAATAATGTACTTTAGGCTGGTTGTGCAGCTTGTGGAGGTTACCAGCCTCTTTTTTTTTTTTGGACAAGGAAAAGGACAAACTAAACCTAAGCCAGCACCCTTTCAGGAAGCCAATCCAGCCTTTTTGTTTGTGCTTGTCGATCTTTATGTCGACTAACATTTCCCCTTAATCCATTCACTGCACACTTTTCCCCTTACACTTAGTAGCTTTTCCCTCCCCTAAATGGTCATAGAAGTTCCCTCTATGAACTCGCTCTGCAACTCTTCTTTCTCAATTTACTTCATTCTTCTTCATTTGAAGTTTTTTCTTCCTAAATTGTTTTAGTGCATGTGTTTGTGATGCTCCTTTCTGTTCCCTCCCCCAACCCCAGGGAGTTAATGATTAGAAAGCAAACCACTCCACCTATATGCATTAAAGAAGATATATAAAACTGGTTATATACAAGTCATGCATATTGTTTTTTTTTTTTTTGCCCAGACCTTGTTCTTCGTTATAGGATAAAGTCAAGGATGTCATTTTTCTCTTCCCCCTTACCTCAATTAAGTATAAGGCCACTTAGGTAATAAATCAGTGCAGTATGCCGCTCCGCCAAGCAAGGAGTGTCAAGCACAGAGCAAAAAGAAACCAAATTTAATATCATGAGGGTACGTTACCTTTTTGTTGCGACAACTACCAACCCCGAACTCTTGCCCTAGTGGCATGGAGAGGACTCTCTCGACCACTATGAACAAGATTTGCCGGTTTTGTGCCACTTAATTATTTTCTGATTCATCTTGCAATGTTAATGTTTCTGTACTTGGATCTTCTTTCATTTGATTGGGTTTGATCAATATGTAAGGAGACGGCGGAATTGAAAAAGTAATAAAAAGAAATGGAGCAGCGAGAACATAACATACAACAAAACCTATGTTTTGAATTGAACTGCAGCAAGGGCGTCTAGTTATACAGAATATTTGTTGAGAGATGAAACTGATAACAAACAAACCTACCTCTTTTACTACTCCTCATCTATTTCTTACCCTAGACTTTTATCAAGTACTAGTGCTTTACATGGTGTGTCATGTCTTTCTTCTGTCACTTGAACATCAATCACTTTTCCATCGAAGGTTAAACAACCTGACAACTTTCCTCATCCCCTCCATCCATCTACATTCACTAGGCAGCATCACCATGCAATTAAATTTAATTGTTTAATCACAGATTTCTTAAAAGTGGGGCGACCAAAGAAGAAGAACAACATCCATGAAGGAACTAAAGAATCTTAGCACAAAGCAAAAATCAGTAGGAAAACAGAGAGGATCAGATTAAACCAATCCCAAACTTAAATGTTCCTCAATAATTGTTAAATTTAACAAAAATGGAGAACATTTTGTGCTAGTTAAAAGATATAACCCTCTTTTTAGTCATAACTACATCCTCATTCTTTCTAAATTTAAAAAAGGAAGAAACAATTTTGTTCAGTGAAGGAAAACAGAAAAAAGAACTAATCTTTCCCCTTTGTCAGATCCACAGGAATGAACAACTACCTGGAGGAGGCGCTGCAGGTCAAGATGCATCTTTGGAAATCTTCTATCGTCCAGCAATTGTTTCTTCAAAGCAAAACCACCTGCAGCCAAAGCAGAAAAAAATCATTCATTCAAACAATCAACAACGAACTCCAAGAAAATTAATAAAAGGAAGATGGTTTCAGGAATTAAATAAATGAGTATTTGTTTTCTTCATAAAGCAGCACCAACCACTAAAATCAAAGGAAAAAATGTAATGCATTGCAGTGAGAGAGTAAAATCAAGAAGTAATTTCATGAGTGATTTTAGCACTAAACAATTATAGGAAGTAATGGGGATATTTCCTAGTCACCTTTTGTTGGTATGGTAACCCCAGGTCCACCCAAACCTTTTGCACTCAGGAAACTGAGCAGTGGGCAGTGGCTCATTCCTATTTTTTCTCCTTTGGTGAGTCGAACCACCAACCTTGATTGGAGGATGGAGAGTCTTTACGCTATCCCTCAAAATGTAATTCAGGAAATCTTCTTTATCTTTTTAGTATTACTAAATAGTTATTATTCTAGCCTGCTGACCCAAACGTAAAGGCCGACTAATGAGATGTCTATTTTGATCTGAGTTTATGTACTCCTACTACGCATATGAATGTGCAAGTAGCCTGCAAATAGAATTAGTATGAGGGTTTAAGCTTGAAACAAGGATTCCTTCAACAAGTAAAACATGAACTGTCCATCAAACTGTATCATCAATCATGAGGACTGCCATCACGAATTGACAATGTTGTCAGGTTGCAAACATTCCATGAACCTTATGTGATGGAATGTATTTTCCATCTCCAAAACCAGAACAAAATGATTGTTTAATATTACACAATAGGAAACACAAAATCACAACAATTGATTTCCCAGTTTAACATTTATAAGGAAAATATACCTTTGTCCAATTCCAGCTCCATTGAATCCAACTCAATCTCCAGCTTCGTCACAACATCTTGAAGGTGATCCACATGAGTGTCTATGATGTGAACAACCAGATTTGAAAGAGATTTAGGTACAGGATTATCAGCTTCTTCGGAATGATTCATCATCAACAGAAAATCAAGAACATGCTCCCTGATAACAGTCCCACCCCTTTCTTTCAACTCAACACCACCAGATCTTGGACTTTCCACAATGGGAACCTCTGAGAGAAGAGACTCATTTACTGGGGAGAAACCCAATCTTGGAACACGGCCTAGTGACACCGTGATCACAGAATTCTCGGTAACTCTTGCTGCAATTCTAAATGTAAATTTACTGGATGCAGGGCCGGGTGAATTAACTCGAAACACAAGAGCCCCATCAACATGCCCACAAAAAGGTCCATTGCTAACAAGTGACAAAATGTCTTGGAGCTTCAGAGGGGGACAGAGTACATCAATAAGATACTGTGCAGATTGTGAGAGTCTCTGGTTCCACTTTGGTAGCTCAACGTGGTACCAACAGAATTCCTTGCCTCTACCCTCTGTTAAATCCCATTCCTTATTAAAATAATTCCCTTCTCCATCAAAAATATAAGCTTTTTGCCTCATAGCACCAGACAAACGGGAGTTATGGTAAGAGATGTCCCTAATATGTGCTCGTGAGGTCGGTTCTCTATCCATTTCCTCTTCTTCTCCCTCTCCCTCTACATTTTGATCTTCGCGACTAACTTCCATCACTCCTCAGCCAACTTTTAAATCCAGCAAAACAATAAAGTAACCCTCAATAACCTAAAGGCTATTTCAATATGGATATCTACTTAAATTCCCAGATATTTCCCACTTTTATATATTCCCCAGAAACAAATTTCGGGCACAAAGAACTAAACCAACAATAATGACCCAAATCAAGATAGGCAGAAATGTAGAGAATTCATGGAAACAGCATTATCAGCATTTTCCCCCAAAAAATAGGCTAAGCGCATTCACATTTTCCCTTCAAGGAATTCATGCTCATAATAATTCGATCTCATCACATGCTAACTGATAAGAATAAGCACATTTCAAAAGACACGCGGATTAACAGAATTAAAACCCGACTAAAACATATTCAAAGACCAGCAAAAATATAAATCTGTTCCCTGCCAACCGCGAAGAGAGCAACAATGGAATAACAACAAACAACACAAGACAACTCAACTACGCCTAAGCTCCAACTAATTGGAGTCGGCAATATTCATTCCGCTCCATTTGGACCCGTTTCATGCCAATACAAACAATCAGGAAATGAAAGAAAAAATTAACGGAGAAAACGAGAAAGGATCAATTGCTCAGATCAATAGCTTTTCAACATGTTGGGAAGTTTCTTTGAAGGTTCTTGTTCTTCCGTTGAATATGTTATGTTTTTAACATTGTTTTTGTTTATTTTAATTTTAAAGAAGAAGTCTGGTCCACCAAGTAAACACTCGTCGCACTTCCGCTCATGTTCCGTTTGTTTGTTTTTTCTACAAGAGACATCCGAAAATGTTTGTTCCCACTCATTACTCAACGGTGACATTCAATATGCCTTACATTAAAGCAGAAAAGAAGGTAAGTAAAAGGATAAAAAGGAATACCGCATTTCTAGGTGTTCTATAAAACCTCTGAAGTTTCTGCATTTATCTTAATTTTGGAATCGATAATAAATGCTAGTCCGGTAAACACGTAATTGTTTAATTGGGTGAATGCAAACTATTGAGGAATCTCTAGATAAAAAGGATAATTTGATATTTATATATCATGATTAATAAGCCGGGAAAATTTTCAAATTTTGATCGTAAACTTTGCGAAATGGTTAAAATTTGCCTTCAATAAATATTTACTTGGGATCAAATATATTCTGATGTTACAATAATGGTCCAAATATGTCCTTATTCACTAACAGTAAAAGCTTCACAACATGTGTGCCAAATTTGCACCTGAACTATACGAAATGGTTCAGATTTACCCCTGAACTTTTAACAAGAAGGTCATTGTTTTGGCAGCTGTAGACATTTAAAATTTATTGGATTTAAATTCATAAAATAATTTGAATTATAATTTAATTCAAGATATTTTAGTCCAAATAAATATTAGAAAAATTAACTAAATTAGCCGTCCATCTAATCTCTTAAACTAAAAATAGCTGGTGGATGTATAATATACATATAATTCATATATAACATATGTATAACTATACATAATTAATGTATAATCTATGTATACAGGCTAGAGAAAAGTAAACATTGATTATGGCCGGCTATTTGTGTAACAATCCCTAAATAGTATGGGATAATATAATTAGATTAATCATATACGTCCAATATGTATGGATTAGATAAATAAGTTTAAATCCATTTGGCTAACCCATTTAATTGGGCTACAAATGATTAATTGGGCTACAAATGATGAGCCCACTTCAGTAAGCCCAAGATGTCATTTTTCTAGAGGCCCAGTTTGGTGTCACGTGTTAAATGATGTGGCATGACAAGTCAAATGGGAGAGCCAATAGGATCATGCCGCATGTGGGCCGGTCCCGGGCCTAAACGGGCCAAGTAGGCCGGTCCCAACGGTCCCGGACCGGGCCCAAATTAAACGGGTCAAACGGGCCCGGGCATAAACGGGCTTTTTCTAAGGACCGGCCCGGGACCGGGACCGAGATCGTTTGGTTCCGGGCTAAACGGTTCCGGACAGCGGGCTAAACAGGCTAAGTGGGCTAAGTGGGCCCAATATTTATTTATTTATTTAAAATAAATAAATAGATATTAGAGACAAAAGGATGTTAAAATAAATATCTAAGATGTATAGATATTCGAATATATATAGTATATAAGATGTATATATAGTATATCGATATAAGATGTATATATATATATATATATATATATATATATATATACACACACACATCTTATATATATATATATATACACACATCTTATATATCGATATAAGATGTGTATATAGAATTGTGACCTAAATTTTAATATTCAATATTTAATATCGAATATATATAGTATATAAGATGTATATATAGTATATCGATATAAGATGTATATATAGTATATCGATATAAGATGTATATATATATATATAGTATATAAGATGTATATATAGTAGATGAATTCTTCTGTATCATTTAAGTCTTCTTCAGATAATATTCTTTCTGCTTCAATGGGCTGAGAATCTTCAGCGATATCATCGTTGCTGTTTACACTCTTATTCTTACTATATTAGAACACTTCAATGGTAGATTTACCAACCAGAATGAGACTGTTCGTACTCTCCTTAATAGCCTTAGATGTAAGACTTTAAGTGAGTTTAGGTGGTATAAAGACACCTTTATGAGTAGAGTGATGGAACTACCTGAAAATAAGCTTGAACATTGGAAAGCTAAGTTCATAGATGGCCTTCCCTCTTTATTTGCCGAAAGAGTTAGAAAGGTTTTAAGAGGTAGTTATGGGGAAATTCCATACACAGACTATACCTATGGTAAGTTAATAGGAATTTGCACACAGGAAGGATTAAACCTGTGCAATGAATTAAGATTGTCCAGACAGCTTAAGATGGATAAGCTTAAGGAAAGAAACCAATTAGGAGACTTTTGCACCCAGTTCGGTTTACCCGAGACTTCTACTCATAAAAAGAAGAAACATAAGTATCATAGATACCCAAACCAAGATAGTCCTTATAAGAGAAAGAGATCTAGATATAGATCCAAAGAAGAACGAGAAGCTAAGAAAGCCCATCGCAAGGCTACTAGATTTACCAAAAATAGGTCTAAGAGAGATCTAGCTGATATTAAGTGTTATAAGTGTGGTAAATTTGGCCATATAGCTCTGAATTGTAAGCTTCAAAAGCTGAAAACCTTAGGAATGGAAACTAATACGTCTTACAGCGGTTCCGAAATTTACGAATGGAATCTTGATGGATTTATACTCATAAAAAGAAGTATCATAGATACCCAAACCAAGACAGTCCTTATAGAAAAAAGAGATCTAGATATAGATCCAAAGAAGAACGAGAAGCTAAGAAAGCCCATCGCAAGGCTACTAGATTTACCAAAAATAGGTCTAAGAGAGATCTAGCTGATATTAAGTGTTATAAGTGTGGTAAATTTGGCCATATAGCTCCGAATTGTAAGCTTCAAAAGCTGAAAACCTTAGGAATTGTAAACTAATACGTCTTACAGCGGTTCCGAAATTTACGAATGGAATCTTGATGGATTGATTGATAGACAATTAACTATTCTTGTGCATAGAATGCTTATGTATGTAACTATCTGTAAAAGTATAAAAAATACAGATAGAAATATTTGCAGAATGATTGTTGCAGGTTTTACTGGCCAACTTCGTGGCTGGTGGGACAATTATTTGACTATCGATGAAAGGGCAATGGTTATTAATGCCAAAGCCACTGAGGATGGAATTGATAACTTAGGCATGGCTCTAGTAGCAAATAAAGAAGATGCCCTTTTAACTCCTTTATCGGGCTGAGGTTCACGGCTGGCTAGACGAAGCCACTAAGGCAAAGCCAATAAGAGCAGTGTTATATCAGACTGTACCAACCATCTTGACACCAAGTCAAAACTCTATATATAAAACTCATTTATATTTTAATAGATGCCGTCGCTTTCATGGTGTATATAGGAGAGAAGTTAGATACTCAACATAGATATGATGTCTCTTAGCCGGACATCGTCACGGCCAGAGAGGAGAGACTAGAAGAAAAGCTAACTAAGAAAGATAGAAAATATGTACCTTGTGGCCAAGAAGCAAGGCCCTGAAGATGAAGAATTGAAAACTTTTATTTACTTGTTCTTCTATTACAGGCTACCAGCTACAAACTTCAAACTATCAACTAACTCTTTACTTACAGTTTAGAGAGAGAGAGAGAGAGGGTCTCGACTTCTGCCTCTGAAGAATGAACGAATGAATTCTATAAATAGAAAAAGAAAAGGAATCTATGAACAGTAAAAAGTGGGTCCCGTGGGTCCCTATTATAGTGTTTCTACTGTTGAAACAGTGTATCTACTGTTGATGAACAGTGTATCTACTGTTTGAGTAGGGTCCGGCGGCTTCACTGTTGCTGTGGGTCCGGCGGCTTCACTGTTTTTGTGGGGTCCAGCTGTTTCACTGTGCTGATCTCTTTTCTGCTTCTTTCATTTTGCGGATGAATTCTTCTGTATCATTTAAGTCTTCTTCAGATAATATTCTTTCTGCTTCAATGGGCTGAGAATCTTCAGCGATATCATCGTTGCTTGTTTCACTCTGCATTGATGTATCTGATTTTTCATATTGATTAATGGAATGAAGTAAATTTCTTTTGACCTCTTCCAAGTATTTATTAATCATCTCTGCTTTATCTCCTTCTTGAAAGGAGATTCTTCTGGCAATATGCCTTACTGAACTGTCATCAATTACCTCTTTCTGAGGTTTGCTGGAATATTCTTGGATTTTTATCTCGATTGAATCCAAGAGTTCTTGACCATATAAGGTCTTTGTTTTGGGATCCTTCTTCATTAACTTGTCCCAAAAATTGTTGTAAAAAGTCCTGTATAAGCATGGGACTTGTTCTTCGGTGAATCCGACTTCTGGATTCCATTTGTGTATCCAGGGAATAGAAAATTCCAGAAAGAAATAAATCTGGTTGATTTTGTCTGGGTAGCAGATATGATCTGCGTGATATAAATTGTTTATAAAAGGAGAAATTTTTATCCATTCTTTGTATAACATGAGAAATGGATTAGGTAAAATTTTTATTGTTGGACCGTGGTATGACCACCAATTTAGAAACCAGTTAGGAATTGGCTCTGCAAATATCTTTGCACATACTTTAATAAACTAAGTATGTTTGTGTCTGTCATTGTTGTAGTATAATACTTTATCAAATGCTTGGATATAATCCCAATAAGTAAAATTTATTTTATTTTTGTTAAGGCTTATCTGTCTTTCCTTCATTGTGGATATACCCCAGTCTTCAACAGATATAATCTGTTTAATTATAATCTTCGAGAAGTTATAAACGTTCTCGTCTGTGCTATACCCAGAAAAGTGCTGAAATTCTGCACTGCCAGTACTGGTTAGTATTGTTTCATAGTAGGAACGGGTTTTGTATGACTCACCCGGATAATATAACCCATTTATTAAATACCTTTGGAATATCTTCCACGGTTCTTCTTTTCTCTGAATGTCAGAGTTTTCTAAGAGAAATATCATTTCTCTTTTCGACACTTTCTCGTATGACTTGATATCATCATTGTCATCTTTAGTAATGGAAGCAAAAGTATCACTTTGCTTAACAGAAGTATCTTTCTGTTTTTGAGCAGTCAAATATGCCTGCAAATGTGCGTATAATGGATTGTCTTCTGGAATATCTTCCAGATGGACGGATGGTCCGATCGATGCTTCTTCTCGGAGAGATATCCTCTCATTGACTAAACTTCTTCTTCCCATTTGTATAACTGGGGAGTTTGATGAGGATCCGTATGACGATCCTGAAGGTGATGACCTTCCTCTGGGTTGTGGGGACTGATCTTCCCCAACCTCTACCTCTTCCCCTACCCCAGGGGGTTCCATCCTGTAAATATTCACGAGATAAGAAATCTGGCAGAGAATTATCAATTCCCTTTTTATATTGTATTTCAAAATCAAAAGGGGCTAATTGAGTCTGCCATCTTGCAAATATCATTTTCGAAGCATCATGTTTAAAATCTTTGTTAAACATATATTTAACAGATTGTGCGTCAGTTTTTATCAAAAACTTTTGATTGTATAAGTCGTCTTGAAATTTTAAAACACATTTTACTATGGTTAACATTTCATGTGCCACAGTAGCGTATTTTCTCTGGGCTTCAGACCATTTACCAGAGTAGAATCTAATCAGATATTCATGTTTATCATTGGGATTTATCTGTTTCAAAATCCCTCTGTAACCAATATTAGACGCAGCAGTCTCTATAATCTTTTGCCATGCAGGATTAGCAAGGGTTAAGCAAGGTAAAGATTTAACACGTTGCTTAATATTTTTGACCAAAGTAGTGTGACTATCAGTCCAAGGATTTTTATAATTCTTTTTTAGCCTATCATATAAGGGGGCTAAATCACGTGACAGATCTTTATAAAAAGACGAAATATAATTTAAACTTCCCAAAAATCTTTGTAACTGAGTTCTATCAGTAATAACATCGGGAAATTTTGAGGCAAAATCAATCGATCTTTGAATAGGAGTAATCTTTCCTTGACAAATATAATGTCCTAAGAATCGAATGTTAGTTTGGAATAAACTCATTTTTTGTTTTGAGATTACCAAACCATTTTGTATAACAATTCTTTTGAAAATATCTAAATGCTTAATATGCATTTCAAGTGTTTTGGAAAATACCAAAATGTCATCGATATAAACAATGACGAAGTCTAGATAGGGGTTGAAAATATCATTCATAATTTTTTGGAATTCTGAAGGGGCATTTTTCAAACCAAAAGGCATAACATTCTATTCATATTGCCCAAATGGAACATTAAAAGCAGTCCTATAAGTATGCTCTTTAAATATTTGAATCTGCCAATATCCAGATTTTAAATCAAATTTTGAAAATATATTGGCGTCATATAATCTAGACAATAAATCTCTTTTATTAGGAATAGGATACCTAACCCACTTCAAATATTTATTCAAGGGCTTATAATTTATGACTAGTCTAGGAACACCACGTTCCTTTTCAGCTGCGTTATTAACATAAAAGGTTGTACATGACCAAGAAGATTTTGAGGGTTTTATCAAACCCTTTGATAGCAAACTATCAATCTCTTTTTTGCAAAATTCTACTAATTCTGCGTTCATCTGACAAGGTCGAGATTTAGTAGGAATATCATCCTCAGAGAAATTGTCTCCATATGGAAGAGTGACAATATGCTTTTTTCGATTCCAAAAAGCACTAGGATGCTCAGCACAAATATCAATAGCAATTTGCTCAGAAATCAATTTGATTTTATCTTGTACTTTATTAGAATTTAAAGTGTCAAATATATTCATACTAAACAATTCTAATTATAAAGAATCAACATGTTTTTGCTTCATATCAATTAAAGCATTAATATCTCTAGTTACTGGATCTGTAACAAAAGTATAACTTATCTCTTTATCCTTATAGGTAGCAGTAAAACCTTTCGAGTCTATGCTAGTAAAAGGATAAACGGCGTTAATAAACGGTGTTCCAAGTATAATTGGAGGGTATAACTGGTTTTTTACCAAGAAAAAGAAGTGAGAAATACAGACTTTATTCTGACAAATACCCGTATTAGGAAGTTTATACTTTATATCTAAAGCATGTCCGGATGCAGATCTAACCATATGAGTAGTTTTTTGAAAATATTTCGTAGGTAATAAACCTTCTTGAATGCAGCTAACATCTGCTCCATTATCAATCATGGCAATGTTTGTAATTGAAAAACTATTATCAATGAGAATAGTACATTTGATATACCATTTATGAGCAGTAATAATTTGCATCATCCCTAAAAACATATCATGTTTAGGATTAAAACTAATAGGTTTTTCTTCAATATCATTTTCAAAAATACCTTTGTTTTTATCATTAGATTTCTCAGTTGGAGAATTGATTTTCTCAATCTGAATAATCCTATGATCACAAATCATTTGATTTTGTTTAAGAGATTTGATCTCTCGTTTCAAGTTTTCAACTTCAATTTTTAAATCATCGAAAGAAGAATCTCTTGCTGGAGTTGCATTTTTGTTTAACAAACGGTTATTAACCTCTAGTAAAGAATAAGGCGGGGAATATTCAAATTCTTTTTCAAAAGGTTTTGCAAAATTAGAACTTGAATTAGAACTTGAACTAGCAGCCAAATTAATAATTTTTTCACGAAATTTTTCATCAGTAACTTCTTTTAAAAGTTCTATTACATTATCAGATGTAATAGTTTTCATATTCAAATTTTCAAATTGTGATTGTAATTTATAAAATTCATCATCACAAGCACATGTATCACCTTTGCAAGTTGTACAAGTATTATCAACATTTTTATCACTATCAGATAAATCAAGTAAATCAATTTCAGCTTCGGATTCTGATTCAGAATAATAATCAGATTCTGATCCAGAAGTGTATAACAAACCATAAACCTTATCACGTAGTTCATCGTCTAGTCCTAAAGTTTTCGGCTTTTGAAGCTTGCAATTCGGGGCTATATGGCCAAATTTACCACACTTATAACACTTAATGTCGGCTAGATCTCTCTTAGACCTATTTTTGGTAAATCTAGTAGCCTTACGATGGGCTTTCTTAGCTTCTCGTTCTTCTTTGGATCTATATCTAGATCTCTTTCTTCTATAAGGACTGTCTTAGTTGGGGTATCTATGATACTTATCTTTCTTCTTCTTATGAGTAGAAGTCTCGGGTAAACCGAACTGGGTGCAAAAGTCCCCTAACTGGTTCCTTTCCTTAAGCTTATCCATCTTAAGCTGTCTGGACAATCTTAATTCATTGTACAGGTTTAACCCTTCCTGTGTGCAAATTCCTATCAATTTACCATAGGTATAGTCTCTGTATGGAATTTCACCATAACTACCTCTTAAAATCTTTCTAACTCTTTCAGCAAATAAAGAGGGAAGGCCATCTATGAACTTAGCTTTCCAATGTTCAAGCTTATTTTCTGGTAGTTCCATCACTCTACTCATAAAGGTATCTTTATACCACCTAAACTCACTTAAGGTCTTACATCTAAGGCTATTAAGGAGAGTACGGACAGTCTCATTCTGATTGATAAATCTACCATTAAAGTGTTCTAAAATAGTAAGAATAAGGGTATAAACGACATCTTCTCTATTTGTCACTAGGGCCATGCCTAAGTTATCAAGTCCTTCGTCAATGGCTTTAGCGTTAATAACCATTGCCCTTTCGTCGACAGTCAAATAATTATCCCACCAGCCACGAAGTTGGCCAGTAAAACCTGCAACAATCATTCACACTTTTACAGATAGTTGCATACATAAGCATTCTATGTACTAGAATAGTTAACTGCCTATCAGTCAAACCATCAAGATTTCATTCGTAAATTTCGGAACCACTGTAAGACGTATTAGTCTGATTCCAATCACGTTCCTCTCTTAAAACATCTTGAGGAGTAGGACGATTGTAATAATAAGTCTGCATTCTAGGTTTATCAGCATATCTGCTATCAGTAAACTTACTATTCTTTTTGGGATAACTTTTGAGTTTATTAAACTCTAACAAAATATCATTTTTATAATCAAAAGTAGCATCCATTTTATCAGCAAAATCTTTTGATAAATCAATAGGTTTGATATTCAAATCGGATAACTTTTTATCAAGAAGTTCTTCTAAATCACCAAAAGATTTAAATTTAAAATTCTGAATATCAGGGGGTCTTTGAATATGAGTAAGAGCAATTTGAGGTTCTGATTTGCTTCCTGAAGAAGAGGCAATATCAGTCAAAATCTTTCCAGTACTCATATCCTTAATCAAGACTGTTAAATCATCAAGTTTAACTAATGTTTTCACCCAAAACTTTAACATATAAACTCAAATAATTATTTTGAGAAATTAATTTATTAATTTCTGTGATGCTGACTGCAGCAACATCTTCATCAATAAATTTTTGAAATGCAATAAAAGTAATACCTGTATTATTAGGTAAAACAAAAGGCGGTTGAGGAGGGTAAATGGCTTTAGTAATATTGCCATTCCCGTCTTTATAAGATCTTTCCAAAACTTTTATAAAAAGTGATAAATATGTGGTTATAAACCAAGGAACAAAATACATAATTTGATTATGTAAAGCACAAGTTTCATAAAACTTTTGGGAAATATTATTTAAATCCTCTTTACTATAAGTATCAAAAAACCAAGTTTTAAACTGGTTCCATTTATCAGTGAAAAATTCTTTTTGAATATAACCTCTAGCTTGTGACCCTGGAATAAAATCAATTTTGTGTGGAATCATTAAGTATCATTTGGGTCAAAATCCATTTCGGACGCAGAAGGAATATCCTTATCAGAAATATTATCATTATTCTGAACAATATTTGTCTTGGGGTTAATCTTAACCCTTTCAACTGGCTTATCACCTACTTTAGTAGAAATTGTGTGTAAAGATGCAGCACGATTTTCTAGCTGGTCCATAGACTGGTTCAACAGGAGAAATGTGTTGAATATCAGGCAACAGTCTACGACTAGTAAATGAATGTCTATTATAATTAGAACTAATAGTAGGCAACAGTCTATTATTAGAAACTGACTGTCTACTATAAGTGGAACTATTATCGTCAAACTGAATGCAAATCCTACCATCCGAATTTTGAGTAATATGAGAATACTCAGTATTACTGATAGCATCAGTTATCTGACTGGGGGATATAACCGAATCCAAAGTCCATGTGGTTAGAAAATTAATTTCTTCCCACTTAATAGGTCTCCTCGTGGTGACCTTAAACTTTGCAAAATTCGTTTTCACTAGAATAGTCTGATCAGATGTATCATATAATTTACATCTGGGGTTTAACGTAGATAGTAATTTAAAATAAATTCTATACGATAAATATATCAGTTCAGAACCAGGCGCATAATTATAACCATGCGTTTTCACATTTAATGTTAATGCATCAAGTATATTAACATCAGATAAAGATAATTACAAATTGGGTTGAGTATTAAAATATACTGGGCCATAGGCGACAGTAGATTCAATAGAACCCATCAGAGACTGTCTAAAATTCAAATTTCTGGCATCTCTGAGAGCAGCCAAAAATGTCTCTGGCAACCCTTTAAGGGTTAAAGGTTTAAAAGCAATTTTAACCATACCAATATGCAAATAATTATACTGGTGTTTATAAACATCTATATCATGCTTGTTTAACAAACGAATAGTCTGTTCAGACGAATTCAAAGCTAAATATTGCTCAGTTGTTTTAACAAGTTGTTTAGAAGAGAGTTTATCAAACCATCCATAATCATAGATTGTCCTAATAGGGACTTTAGGAATAGTTCATTTGTTTAACAAATCAAGGTTTTGAGGTATATCTACCTCTTCCATCCTAGTATTTTTCATACTAGTTTCTCCTAAATCCATATTTCAGAAACATATCTATGTCGAATATTTCATATCTATCTTATATATACCATGAAAGTACCTAGGCTCTGATACCATTTTAACAGGATCAAGTGGCGGGCGGTAATCCGCCATGCCTTCTCAATTAAGATGTATATATAGTATATCTTAAGATGTATACTATCGAATATGACTTATATACTATGTATATATAGTATAGTGTGTGTGTGTATATATATATATATATATCTTAAGATGTTTATATAGTATATAAATCGAATATAGCTTATATATCTTAAGATGTATATATACTTATATAGTATATTATAGTATATATATATAAGCTTATATATATATGTATATATAGTATAGTATATCGAATATACTATGTATATATAGTATAGTGTGTGTGTGTGTGTGTGTGTGTATATATATATATATATATATATATATATATATATACATAGTTTATAAGTCATATTCGATAGTATACATCTTAATATATACATCTTACTATATATATATATATAGCTTATATTTCTTAAGATGTATATATATCTTAAGATGTATATATATATCTTAAGATCTACTATACTATACTATATATATATAGTATATCTTAAGATGTATATATAGTATATTTTAAGATGTATACTATGTATATAATATAGTATATATATATTTTAAGATGTATATATAGTATATAAATCGAATATAGTTTATATATCTTTATTACTATTTTTTTCTCTAACTTCTATAAAAAAAATTAAAAATACAAAGTTTCTGTTGGGCCCGTTTGGGCCCGGGACCGGCCCACTAAACCCGGGACCGTTAGTTCGTGGTCCCGGTCCCGAGCCGGTTCCAGCAATAAGCCCGCGAAATCCGGGACCGTTTTGGACCGGACCGCATAGGACCGGCCCACTTAGGATCCGGTCCGCAAAGCCCACTTAGGACCGGACCCGGCCCACTTGCCACCCTTAGATTAGAGGTTCCCACGCGCTAGCCAATTTTCGCACTAGTAACTAAAAAATAGCCAATATTTATAAAGTTATTAAAAAGTGATCATTATTTTGCTGAAATACGGAAAGTTCCAGCATAATATGCTGGATTATTGAGCTCTTACGTATAAACTTCCAGCATATTATGTTGTATTTCTAGCACATTATGAAATTCTAGAACATTATGCTGGAATCTCATATATAAAAATTTCGAACTCCAGCATATTATGCTGGAATTTTTTCGGATTTTTAAGGATGTTTTTGTTCAGATTTTATCTTTACATGAAAAAATGACTAAATTCCGATTACTTTTGAAATTGCGATTATTTTTCAATTACCGGTTGTAAATCTGGCTATTTTTTATTTTTTACCCACCTAAGGTGGTGAAAGCTCTCTATGTGGGTTATTAATAATAGAATTTCATTCATCCTAAATTTTTCTTTAGGTTTAATTTTTATATACTTATTGTGAAAAAAAAACTTTTATAATGTCCATTCACCTGAAATATAATATGTAATCATCCATATAAAGTGATATTATAAACTGAAAAATTATACATATTACTTGTTATAACAGATTAAAACACATTGGTAGTGCATAATTTTTCTTTGTGAATATATATCAATTAAACCTTCTCTAATGCCCAAGCAGAAAAATTTAAAGTCGGCACGACCTAATCTGATGTCACGCCCCAAACCTGGGGAGGAGTGGCTGGCACCCGGTGTTGTGCTGGCCCGAGCGAACCACTCTGTAAATCATGATCGTTCGACCAAAACTAGAACATACATAGGTCGAGTTAGCTGAACTCATTCCTTTTGTAACTATTTTGGGCCCGCATGGCCACAACTCATAATGTGCAACTGTAAGTAGTAAAACATTGTATCAATGAACCATCTTTCTTAAAACATGAATACATATAGGTCGTCAAGGCCTCTGACATACTGTACAAAATGAACCTCTGTCTACTAAGCCTCTAAGACTATTTGACATCAAATGGGACAGGATACCGACCTACCTATAAATCTATAGCAAAACGTTGACACGATGACTTATAGACTTGGCTGCACTCCGAATAAAGTGGAGTCTTACCGATCCTTCGCCGAATGCTAACCTCGTCTACTATGAGGGCTCGTCCAACTGATTATCTATACCTGCAGGCATGAATGCAGTGTCCCCAATAAAAGGACGTCAGTACGAATAGTGTACCGAGTATGTAAGGCGGAACTGAAACATAACAATAAGTTAACATTAATTAAAGACATAAAAATCAACCTGAATCTCTGAAGTGCCATCGTATATACATACTTATTATACTTATATATATAATGCTTCTCTTTGAGACTCTTATCCATATATATCGTATGATGCATGACTGCCCAACTGATCAGTGGTAACTGCCCGACCGGCCGTAGCGCGGTGGTAAATACATGACTGCCCGACCGACCGTAGCTCGGTGGTAAATGTATAACTGCCCAACCGGCCGTAGCATGGTGGTAAATGCATGAAGATGCATGTATCATTATATTATAAACATTAACATCTTTATCAAATACCTCAATAGATACTTAGGAGCATACTTAGACATGCTTGAATATCATTTTACATGAATGAATAACATAGACATCCTTAACTGCTAAGAGTAGAACCACTTATGGAATAGCATTTCGTTTACGTATCGTTGCTTGGATCATGCCAAAAGAAAGAAGGGATAACATACCTGAACCGGTTCTCTTAGAATTTGCAATTCACGCTTTACAGAATCAACAACCAACGTTATTTATATTTGGTATGGAATTGTTTTGCTCTTTGAAGAACTCACGACCAACCACTCTCTATAAGAGATTCAATTGGGTTTTAAGACACACATGAATTCCTATTGAAGAAACGCGAAGCAAACTAATTGTAGTGAGATGGCAACTCACGATCAGCCCACTCCCTAAGATATTCAATTCAATTCTTGATCTTTAGTCCTTTATTACTAAGGAATAAGCATCTCACTAGTTGTAAGAAATCTTTAGTGGGTGTGGCCCACTTAGTGGATGACTAAGCCACTTTAAATCCTCCAAAATATGACATTTATACAACACTTAAGTGTCACTTTAATCTTATCCCATAATTTTTACCCCTTTTCCTTAATCAACTTATTAATCCCCCACTAATTTAATAATTAACCAATTATCCACATAATTAAATATCAAATTACTTAAAATATTACTCACTTTTAACACACTTTGTACACCTTACCATTATGGTCATGTGGTACCATATAAAATCAATGCATACATTATTATTTTATTAAAACATGTAAAAATACATATATTTTCTCAACTTCTAATTTTCCTAATCTCATATAAAGAGTACAAATTTTCGTACGCTTAATTCTTAAAATGGTAAAAGATAACCTTCTTTTCTTGTGAGAAAATAATTTCTATCTTTACAATAAAGAAAATCTCATAAACTTTCTCATATTATGTGTATAATTTAAAGCATGTTCGAAAGTGGTAATAGTTAATAACTATATAAAATCATATTTTTCAAACCTTTTTTTTACAAAAATATTCCATTCAAAATACCATATCAAATGTATATAACATCATCAAGGTTGTTAAACTTACGGGGTCTTACAATAACATAATCACAAATCCTTTATAATCTCGTGAATGGTCTTAATTCCTTCAAGCTCATATGGATTACTACGACTCATCCTAGTATTAAAGTACGGGATGTAACATCTAATCACTCTTACATTGTAAGATATAGCTCCAAATTATAAAGTAAACTTCACAAAAATATATCAACAAATAAAGTATTTAGGACAATTAGCCATAGAATATCATTTATCATTTTTTGCCAACAAAATATTACCATTTACATACAACATTAAAAGGACCCATAAAAATTTTCAATATGTGTGGTTGGAATTTATTTAAAATACATTTGCAGCGATGTATAAAATTTAATTAAGATTAGAATTACTTTGGATTAGTTTAGAGTCAAAATTCATAACTAAAATCGAGCTGGAAAAACTTCAATGCGAGACATGTGTATTCATTAATATTACACACATGTATAAATAGATATATAGAGGGATATACGGCAATACATGGGGAATACACAGATATACATGGTGGATATACATAAAAATATACAGCTCGTCTTCTCCCCTATTCTTCATCTACATCGAATTTTGACTCTGAAATTTCACCCAAAACCAGATCAAATTAGCTTTAAATGGAGCTCCAATTTTAGTGTAAATATAACGACCTACTAGTTGTTTTGAGTATTAGAACCCCATTTCCCTATTTGATATTCCATGTATGTGTACTTTATGTTTTATGACATACGGGGATGGGTGATTTGGTTTTCATGGGATTCGGGAGTGATTTGGAACACTTGATTTTATTTTGGAAGCCTTAAGTTGGAAGAGTTTGACCTCTGAATCGTGATTTGAGGGTTAATTTAGACTTGGACATGCGTCCGTATTTGAATTTGGATGTTCCTAAAAGATTTTGATTCTATTTGTCGAAAGTTGAAAATTTGAAGATTTGAGAGTTCTTGAGTTTGATCGATAGTTGACTTAAGGTTATCGGACTCCGATTGTTGTTCCAGGACTTGGGATAGGTTCTTGTTATTGTATGGAACTTGTATGCAAAGTTTGGTTGAGATACGAAGTGGTTAGGCATGAATGGGACACTTGGTTGGAAGTTTAGAAGTTCTTGAACTTAAGAGAAGTTCAACTTGTGGTTTGATTTTTGATTCGTAGATGTGATAATCTTGAATGTGTTTGGAGGCTTTGGATTGGCCCGATTAGTGTTTATGGACTTATTGTATGATTGGACGAGGGTCCCGGGTGGCTCGAGTGAGAGTGGCTCGGGTGAGTTTCGAACCACCCGGAGCATGTTTAGAGTTGCAGATTTTGCTGGTGTTTGGTATGCTTCGCCATCGCGGAGGGTTATTTTAGAGCTGCGGGAAGTTGTTCGTCGCATTCGTGATCGGGCAGTTGCATTCGCGATGAAGGAGTTGGGAACTGGGCGAAGGCCTTCGAGTTCGCTTAGCGTTGGCAAAGCAGGGCAGGCAAGAAGGCATCGCGTTCGCTGGGGTGTTGTCCCATTCGTGCAAGTGTGGTAGGTGAGGCTTCACGATCATGAGGATGCTTCCTCGATCACAAAGGAGGAATTCTGGGTGAGGCCAATTTGTACTTCGCGAACGCACGGCTGGGGCCGCGTTCGCAAAGAGTACCCCTAGGTAGTTCATTTAAGTGGGAATTTCGGGATTTTAGCACATTCTCTCATATTTTGAACCATAGACTTGGAGAGATGCAATTTTTCAAGGAGCTTTTCATACAAGACTAAAAAGTAAGTGATTTCTACTTATATTTTATTATATTTTAAGAATCTACATGGATTATTAACACCCAAAATATAGAATTTTGAGGTGAAATTTGGAATTTTGCCTAGAACTTAAGAGAGTGAAAATTGAGATTTTGAGCTATGGTTTGGACTTGGATTTGAAAACCAAACACATATTTAGACTCGTGGGGTTATGGGCAGTCGGATTTTACCCCTTGACTCGGGTTTTGACCATATGGGACTGAATTGACTTTTGTTGACTTTTTGGAAATTGATTAAAGATTGAAACTTTATTGTTTGAAATTGATTCCTGTGATGTTATTTGACTCTATTGAATATTATTTGGCTAGATTCTAGACCGCTGGAGGTGATTTCTAAAGGAAATGCGATTTTGGAAGGTGGATTGGGTTTGCTAAAGTAAGTGTCTTGCCTAACCTTATTGTGAGGGAATAAGCCTTAGGATATGACCTTGTTTGCTTAATTGTAATGTGTGAAAAGCGATATCTATATAAGGTGACGAGCGTATATGCGGGTGCTATATATGATTCATGAATGGATTAGACTTTAGGATTTTACTATACGTGTTTAGTTATATGCCTTCCATGATTCATGTTCTAATCAATTGTGTGACTATGTGGGCCACTCCTTACATGCTAGTATCCATGTTTAGGATTACTACTTTGTAATTGGCCAAGATGGGATATTTGAGAAATTGTTGTTATGCTTGATTTAGCCACAGTCATACTTTATATATTGAGCACGCATCTACACTTTTATTTACATGTCATTGTGTATCTTATTGATTATTTGTGAGCATATGCCTCTTTAAAGATGAAATGTTATTTCGGATTGTTATGATTATGGCATATTTGGACATGTTGAGCTGGTTGATTTAGCTACGACACGAGATTTCTATTGTGCAGTTATTGTGATATTATTATTGTTGTGGCACGAGATTTCTACCGTGCATTTGAAGGGACACTATCACTATTACAGCACGAGATCATTACTATGTAGTGTGTGGATATTGATCCATTCCCCTAAGGTCTCCCTTATGAGAAACATATGAGTTTCTGGTTGATTGTGATGTGGGACCCGATGTGATGAGTTTTTGTGCATAAAGGTGGAAGCTTTGGCCATTAAGTGAATCCTTTATAACTTATCATGCATTTTATATGCTTTCTATGTTGAATTTTAACATGCTACTTGATGCCTCTGTTATGTTTTTTTTGACTTGTTAGTCGAGATAGAATTTCTTAAAGATTCAAGGAAGTCACTTACAAGGCCTTCAACTAATCGGGTAAGATTTCGCCCCTAAGCTCTCATGCAAAGCTTTGTAATGAGTTTAATAAGATTTTATAATGTTGGGGCTTATGGGATGGTGATCGAAAGCCATTAGCCCTTAAGTTCGAATTTGGGTGTATGTGAAGGATATCGAATGTGATTCTTGAGTTGGGAGTTAGTAGTTGAGAATGCATGTAGCGATGAGGGTGGTACAGGGGTGGTTGGACTACTCTTAGTGAATATTTGACTTGGGGATTGGTTGTGGGGGTGAAGAAATCCCATTGTAAGGAGTAGTAGTCCCAGATGCACTATGAGTTTGATGAAATTTCTACATGACCTAGACTATGAATACCTTTCTAATAATGGTACCATTTGATTATGTTTCTATAGATTGAAGTTGCTAAGAATAGTGAAACATTGTAGTAATCCTAAGGAAGCTTAATTAAGGTATGTTGGCTAAACCCCCTCCGTAGAATTGGATTCCATGAATACCTTATGAATTCCAAGTATAGTTTGTCCAAGTTCCTATCCTTATTGTGTTAAATTGCCACAAATGAATGATGTATCAAATGCATATTTATCCAAGTCATGTCTCAATTGTTCTTGTTATATCATGCTCTCCTTTTATAATTATTTCCAATATGTTTTGAGCTCTTAAGTACTTATGAGTTGAAACTATAATTTTTCCAATATTTTAAATATCTTTAATGTTTTATGATGATCCACGACAAGTAAAGGAATGAAAGCATGAAATATGAAATTCGGCCTTCGTTCCAAGTATGAAGAATATCATGTATGACCAAGAGAGCCGAAGAAAAGAAAGATTATATGAAAGCTATGAGATGAATATATACTTCGTTTATATATAAAATATTTTTTGGAGTATCGTTAGGTCACCGAGGAAGGGTGGGTTATAAAAGCCTAAGCCCAAAATTACACGTGCCGATATAGGAGTTAATTGAGGGACAAGATCCCCTTTATATTATGTTGAGATTATTCCTCCTTGATTGTGATGAATTGATAGCTAGCTAAGACCATGTCAACCCGCATGACATTGTGGCGAGACGGCCTAGCCGATCGGGCAGAGATCGGACTCCATGCCGCGCACATAGTGGTGGTTTCGTATTTCTATGTCAACCCACATACATTGGGGGTAAGATAACCTAGTCGATTGGGTCGTGATCGGACTCCATGCCACGTGCATGGTGGTGTGTTGGTATCTAAAGATCTCCTAACTAAAAATGTAAAGGCTTGTTTGAAAGTTGAGTATGTCTTAACTTGGTATTTAAATATTATTGTTTTCCCTACTACTCCCACTTTTCTCTATTCTTGTATTGGAATTCCATTCCATGTGAGGGTGCTTAGCTTACATAGTAGTATTATTCTATATGTACTAACGTCCCTTTTGTCGGGGACGCTGCATCTTTAATGGATGCAGGTGGTTCCTCAGCAGGTGGTGTAGGATCTTGATAGGTGTACCATCTTTTTAGCTGACTTGGTGAGCCCTACCTCATACCAGGGCCTTTTTTGTATTTGTCTCTTGTTTATTATTTTGAGGTATAGCCGGGGCGCCCCGGAAAATCCCATATTACTCTCATGTTTACTTAGAGGCTCTGTTGATGTACTGTGGGTTATGTTAGTATGAAGGAAACTTTAAAATGTTATTTTGGTCATTTACTTCCACTTAATCTAAGGATTGTGATTGTTTGCCATCTATCAAATGGAACTCTTTTAATTAATGTAAAATTTGGTGTTGGTACATTTTATCCCCTTAATTTGCTATCTCCGGTTGTTTATCCTTGAATCACTCATGGGCAAGGTTGGGTAGTAGGCATCAAGTAGGATTGCTTGACTAGGATATCTCGGTTGAGCGTCGGTCCCGCTTCCCAAGTTCGGGGTGTGACACTTAGTTTAAACCTTTCATGCCATCCCAAACCTAAGATTGTAGCTGAGTCTCTCAACAAACCTCTGTACCCTTTCCTTCTCAATAGGAATCAAGAAAGTTGCATAGCTTTACAACTACTATGAACCTCATCTCATACTGGGTAATGGTCAAACCATCCTACTGCAAGTGCTCAAACTAGTTGCGTAACTCATCTCTCCTGATGGGCGGTATGAACTTCTCTAAGAAGAAGAGTTGAAAACTGAGCCCATGTAAGAGGAAGTGACCCTACTGGTCTGCCCTACTCATAAGTCTGCTACTACCTCTTGGTTGACCGTCTCAACTGAAATGTGGTAAAATTAACTCTATTGGACTCTATAAGTTCTAAATTGCGTAGAATATCATGACACATGTCCAAGAACTCCTGAGCATCAACTGTGATATCACTAGTATAACATGGAGGATCTACTTCTGGAACCGATCTATCCTCTTCTGCTCCTCCACGGTCATAGCAGGTCTAATCTCAGGTCTGACTGTAGCAATAGGTTGAATCGCCTTAACTGGTGGAATAACCGAAACTCATGGAGTTTGAAACATAGCACCGGCCTGCTCCGAAGTGTGAATAGTTGGGTTTAGTGCTCCCCTTCCAGTTTGGGAAGTAGATGGAATCATAAGGATCATACCAGCCTGTAACAATCCATCAAAATAAGTCAAGATCCGAACCATAGTGTCCTGAAGCACTAGGGTGGAAATAAAACCCACGGGAACCTGAGCTGAACCCGGTACAACAACATAAACTAGAGCGTGCTTCGCCACTAGAGCTACTGGTGGCTCCTCAGAAACTGATCTAGCACGAGCACGAGGAACTCTCACAAGTATGGCCATACGTGCTCTGGCCTGAACTCTAGCGCTTTCCTGACCCCTCTCATGACTTTGGACCGGGTTACTGGCTTTTGCTCGGCTGAATTGGAAGAACGTGTTCTCACTATCTGTGAGAGAATAGAAGAGCAAAGATTCAAACTTTAGGATGAAATAAAGCCGCACGATAGAGAAAGGAAGAAAGTGGAGTTTCCTATTTATCACGTAGCCTCTCGAAGATAAGTACATAACTACATACATCTCTGTACCGATCTGCGAGACTCTACTAGACATGCTTATGACCCATAGAACCTATGAACCTAGAGCTTTGATACCAACTTTGTCACAACCCGATATCCCCCCAACGATCGTGATGGCACCTAACCCTTATGCGTAGGTAAGCCAACATCCAATATAGAGCAAACCAACATAATTAAGGTGAAATATAACTGAAATAGCATAAATAGGCGAATAAGATTGCAACAACATTTAACATATGGATACTACAACATCAAATCTCCAAAACCTGGTAGTATGGAGTCTCGAGCTCTAAAACAAGATAAAATAAAATCTCTTAGTAATACAGTAATGTCGGAATAAAAATAACAATATAAAAGTAGGGAAAAAGGGACTCAAAAGGATACATTGCAACAAGGTGGTGCTAAGAAGGTTTAGGGATGATGGTGTTAGGCGATTTTAGGGTCGGATTTGTGTCTCTAATGTTGGTGGTGTTACACCCCATGTTTTCGTACATGAGAGTACGTCGTAAGTCAATTGATATAAGCTTAGAAATGAGATCGTCTTTGAAAGTACATAAAGTAAGTTAATCATGTTACCTTGGAGGTTACAAATCTTTAAGATCATGGATAACAAGTACCAAGAGGGTTGGAAGGCTTAGAAACTAAACAAATTGAAGAAAATAAATTTCGTCGAAAGTCGACACGTTGGGAATATTATAACATGTACTTTTGGGGTGGGACTAGGGTACTTAACATGATAAGAAGGTTATTTTATGAGTTATTTTAGTCGTATGATAGTCATGTGTTACATTTTGAAGTCAAGCGAGTTGTGGAACAAACGTTGGCAAAGGTCATCACAAGTTACATTTATAAATGTGCTGAAATTTAGGTGAAATATAACTGAGCTTTTCTCCCAATATACATGGAATTACGGGATGATCCACCCACAAAATTGAAGATCTATGAGTCTAGTTTCTAACCCATTAAACCGTTCATCGATAAAATATCCGAGTAAAGAGATATTCACGTTTTTGTAAGACCGCGCAAGCAGCTCCCAATGGGACCTACTTAGGCGGTGGACGACCCTTGAACATTTTAAGGGGGTTGGACGGCTCTTTTTTGGTCATTTTAGATCAAGGACAGTTACCAAACTCTATCAACACCTCTCTAACAGTTCTCCAAGGTTCCAAGTCCAATCCAAGGTGGTTTTACCTAAACCTAACCTCAAAAGTTAGCCTAAGTGAAGAAGAGAGTCTCTATGGTGTTGTGATGTCATTAAGGGTGCTTGTAAGCTAAGGGAAGCTTTGGTTCGAGTTTTTTCTGATTATATAAGGTATTTATATCACCCTATTGGTTGTACTTAAGCTTATCTATGTGTTGGTTAAGATATTTGGATGAAGAATTACAAGATAGCATTTGAAATGGTATAAGAAGTTGTTGTCTCTTATTGGACTATTTTGGAGTTGTATATATGACTTCATATAGCTGGAAATCATGGGAATAGATTGGTTATAATATTTTTATTGTTATGCTTGTCAGTATGTTGATGATATTGTAATTAGGAGAAGAAGCGACCACACAATACGTAGAAGTTGTTCATGTCGTTGTTTTATCTTGTGGGGATCTTTGATGTTACTTTTATTATGGATATAAGGTTGGAATGTCATGTAAATATATATGTTTATATGCTGGACCCATTTATGGTGTTGTAAGTACAGGGGAGATGGGAAAAAGAGTTGGGGTTTGGTTCCAATCCAAGCTTGCCGCTCGTCGTGATAAATAGTAGTTTCGTTGGTGACATTTGTGCACTTGTTGTTGTGTAGATTGATTGGTGTTGTTGGGCTGTTGGGTGAGTTGTGGTGCTGAAGGTATATAGTTGAAGGTTGTATGTGTTCATGTTGTTTTGATGGACTTGGGAAAAGCAAGGAAAACATAGGAGATGTTGTTCGTTTTAATATAAAATAAGTTTGTTGTTCGTTGTACGATAGTTTAATCATTCGTAGCTTAACGATAGTATTATTATCGTTGTTGTAGATTAAAGTGCGATGAGACTAGTTCAACATGGTCACTGGACAGATTGTGATAAGGTATGTTAAGGCTATCCATTCTTTCCTTTAGGCATGATCCATATGATACAAACGAAACGAGCAAACGCACAACTTTCACAAATGACTCTATTCTTAGAAGTACTAGGGGTGACTATGTTCTTGATTCCCCATGTATCCTATTATTATATCGTCTGTTCATGGGTCTCAGAAAATACGTAAGTTGATAAAGTTTATTTCGTGATATTAACCGAAGGCATATTGATCTTATGACATTCTGAGAGATCTTATTGACTTACTTCATTATGCATTGCATTCATTTACACATGTACATTGACCCATGACCAGATGGCATTATATACGCGTATATTATATATATATGGACTATGGGTAAAGGTTACAACGTTATATACGCACCACCACCTGATTAGCTGGCATACGCTGATGATTTCGCCTACTAAGGCCGAGATAATATGATGGGATGCCCTCCGAGGCATGATGATGTTATGTACGCATATACCTATGCATGATATGACATTTATATACATATACATGACAATATAAATGTTCCATGATTCATTGAGCTATTCAGACTTACAGTTTGAGTTCTTTACTCCGGGTTTCTTTCATGTCTTTTATACACTGCTTTTCATGCCTTACATACTCGGTACTTTATTCGTAATGATGTCCCTTTTACTTGGGGATGCTGCGTTTCATGCCTGCAGGTCCCGATAAATAGGTTGACGGTCCTTCTAGTAGGCTATCAGCTCAGCGGAAGGTGTTGGTGCACTCCACTTGCTCCGGAGTTGCCTATTTGGTCAGTATGCTTTGGACACGTATTGATTGGTATGGCGGGGCCCTGTCCTGACCTTTATGATGTTTATGTACTCTTAGAACCTTGTAGACAGATGTCATACATATGGATGATTGTATGGCCTTGTCGGCCTTTGTTTTAAGTGTACAAATGATCATTTCGGTTTTATAGGCCCGTATGTCACATGTATAAGTTTGTATACTATATTGGGTCGTCCTATGTCGAGTATTCTCTTATGTTTAATTCTGGTTATCTCATGACGGCCTTTCCATCTCATTTACCCATGATAGTATGATAAGAAGGATTCGTTACGTTGGTACTCTGTTGAGTTAGGCACCGGGTGCCCGCCGCGGCCCTTCGGTTTGGGTCGTGACAGAAGTGGTATCAGAGCAGTTCTGTCCTATATAGTCTACAAGTCGTGCCTAGTAGAGTCTTGTTTATGGATGTGTTGTGCCCCACACTTATAAGCTGGAGGCTACAGGGCATTTAGGACTGTCACTCTTTTTTCTTACTCTTGATCATGTGGTAGAGCTTAGTTGTAAGAATTCAAAATCCTAAATTCTATTTTATTCATAATACAATGATACCTACATCTAGAAAGACAATTGGTAAGAGATTGAATGTGGTTGTGGAAGAGTTGAGTCAGAGGAACTCGATTTTGCATCATGCTTATGATGAGTAAATGTGAGTTCTTCAGCAGATCATGTGTATACTAAGACGTGTAAGCTTCTTGATAAGGAGCCCTAAGGCATGAATATCTATCCACCCATATGGTAAAAAGCAATAAGAGAATCAGAAGGTAGATACAAGTTTCAACAAGTAAAAGAAGCAAGGTGAAGAAGCGTACGAGGTACCCAGTTAATAAATATAATCATTATTTACAATTCAGGTAGAGAAATATAAGCATTTTGAGTTATTTTCAACAGTAATAGAGATATGTACAATTGGCCATACCCATCTCAGATATGTCCTATGGGAGCTAACATATATACTTTAAGAGAATGGACGGGATATCAGGATCCAGCTAGGGTTAGAGTAACCCAAAATAATGGATGGATTGTTAGCGTTAGCTGACATTTCTGAAAGATATTGCAAACGTGGTAATAGTTCTCCTTGTGAGACATCCAGGTGGTGCACTCTAGAATAGTACATTTAGATATGAATACTAGCATGTTCATAAAATTCAGAAGATAGGCACTGGTATCCTAGAAGGGATAAATATTTACCTTAGTATGGCTCCCATCCCTAGTCAAGAGAGAATGTTAGGCGACCCGAAGAGCTAGTAGATAGAGCAAGGGGAGCTAAAAGTGAATGAATGTTTTGTTGAAGCTTTCAGAATAAAGTGATAGACCGAAATATTAGCAGGAGAATAAGAAGAGAGTAAATGAAGAATTATGAGTAAAATGTGATAAATGAGTGATAACGGTAATCAAAATATGATAGGATGACAGAGTCTATAGTCAAGTGAAGTGAAAGACACGATGAGATAAGCCTTGAAACAATAAAAGAGTATAAGCCATAAAGTCATATCCTCATTTCGAGAAATACGTTGGTGACTCCAACGTGATTACCAGAAGGAAAAGTTAGACCCCAGAGTAATAGAAATCAGTATGGGCTAGTGAACAAGATAAACTGAACATGAATTAGGGACTGAAGGATTTGATAATAGTCGGCATCGTGAGAATTTCAAATATTGCATTCCGGCGATAATAGAATGGACAACAGAAGAATAACCTTTAAAGGTCATTCAAGGAGATGCTTCCCTAAAGTAAGCACTGTGAGCAGAGTTAAGCTTAAGTGACTAAGTGTGCCAGTTACACTAGGTGTCACCCTCGTGCGTAAGAAACTCAGTTATCCTTAGTACAGAAGGGTTACTGCAAGGCGAGTAAGAGTCAGTGAAGATGTGAAAAGACACTAAAGATGAAAAGAGAGGGGAAGATGGTGAGATATGGTATTAAGTAGGAGTTATATGGTTTAGGTAACTATGGAATAGTAAAGGAAGAATATGGTAAAAAGGCGAAAGGAATGAGATTGCATTTATTCAGATTCTACAGATATGTTATGATTCCAGAACATTATGCAAGCACGACGCCGGGGAGAGGCAGTAAGGGTCCCCGCCAAGGATGTTATTGATAAATAAGTGTGAATGAACACTTGCTACATAAGGAGCCAGTGCGAGATGTAAGTTAAGAAAAAGGAAATAACACAAGAGAGATTATACAGAATATAGATATGAGAATGGACCAACGAGTAGCTAGTAGTTGATTCAGGAAGAGTCTAGTTAGTGCTAGACAAGACGATATAGATAAATCAACTGATCGTGCAAGGTAAACGTAGTGGACCCCAACATAGGGAATTCAGTCTTGCAGATATGGCATTGTAATACTTGAGAAATATTCAGATAGGAGTTGGGGTAGTTAAAGGTACCATATAAGTGTTACAGAAATAAAAGAGAGTGCCACTAGGGAGACAGTCAAAATTTCAGTTCAAAAGTAATCCTATGAGCACAAGGGCATGAAGGTAAGTAACTAAGGATAATTATAGACGAGGAAGAACATCAAAAATTCCATCAGGTATACGATGTAATAAGCTCACAGCTTTACAAGAGTTAGAGGGTCTCCCCTAAGTACTCCAACGAAAGACTAGCTGAGGAAATAAGGAAGAAGGCTTCAACCTAAGCATAGTAACTTGAAGAAGAAATGGCCTTGTAACAACAGTCTCACTACAATATTGTATACACTCCATAAGAAAGTGGCACCTATCGTGGTTAATGAACGGAAAAAAAAAATCAAAGGTGATATTTGAGATCATATGAGTTACAGGAAATTTCAGTATTCATGGGCAATAAGATAAGTCAAGTATTCATGCAACAAGTGGCAAAACGAATAGGAAAAGTAATTTCTTACATTTAAAGACAACTGAGAAGGCACGAAAGGAAATCTATGGTGCTAGCAAGTTAAGGGAAGGTTGCGAGTAGTATAAATAGATATGTGTAGGTTATAAGATAAAGTATCGTAAAGCGACAAGGTTTTAGGTAGATAGGAGTAAGGATAAGAAAAGGTGAGTGAGAAGGTGACGAGAATAGGTAAGTCCTCGGGATTAAACCCATCAAAACAAGAAAGCCGATGGTTTCCGTAAGTTATAGAAAGCTCGATACATCCTGAATGAACTCAGAGGAGTCTAAGTCTAAGAGCAATAAGAAGAGATGAAATGTTTCCCTAGTAGTAGAATAAGGGTGTAATTGTAATAGATAAGAGGATGACGTTTAGGCCTTTGATTGAGTAATGATTTAAAGAAAAGGGATTTCATGAATTGCACGGGATTAAAATATTCCCATAAGATGAATCAAGTTGGGATGCCATGAAATATGGTTATTGAAGTATAGTATCATGATGTTTGGCATATTTCGATATGTGTTGATGTTACTTTACCCATGTTTTAACCACTTCTTGATGTTATTTGATCTTTAAAATTCCCAACATGGTTTAATTATTGGTTTTATGACTAATTAAGTTATGTGTGACGATTTAAGGTGTTTGGAGTGCAAAATATGAAGAAAAGGTGGTCTAGCCAGAGGAAGAAGGGTTGGATGCGTCGCATCCAACCTAGAAAAACATCATCTTTCGTGCACCCTTAGCAGTGAAGTCGGCCCATAGCCGTCCGCCATAGCATCCGAGACTGGGAAGTAGAAGAGAAGGGTGGATGCGTCGCATCCACCCTCGCATGCAAAACTGGGAAGTAGAAGAGAAGGTGGATGCGTCGCGTCCACCCTCACATGCAAAGTTAAGAAATGGAGGACGAGGTGGATGCGTCGCATCCACCTTAGCATCAACCCCTGAAGCCGATTTGGACTAGGGTTAGGAGAACTCTAGCCCACGACTTTTGGACGCAATATATAAGCTTAAAAACGCTTTTTTTAGGCGAGATAGATGAGACAAGGGGGAGAAGCTATAACCAAGTTCTAAAACCACGGAATTCGTCTTGAGTTCTTATTCTCTCTTTCTTTTATTGATTCTTATGCACTCTTATGAAATTTTGGATGATTGCCTGAATATGAGTGGCTAAGAACCCTATTGTTCTAGGGTCATGGGTATACATGAATGTTGATGTTTGAAGTTTAATTTGACGACGTTGGGTTTATCATATTGGGTTGTTTATTTAATTCTGTTTTTAATTATTTTGCTGAGTAGCTAACAGTGAAATACTATCTACGAATCTAGAGTTGAACTCGAAAGTGGGAACCCTAGATTGCATATAGAAGTAAATAGAGTAAGTTCTCAAACCCGGGCATCGAGGAACGGATTCGCGATTAGGATAGACATATACCTAATTGCCTTACTCGGTTGCAATACAGGAATTGTAAATGCGTTCTTGTTAAACTTAATTCCATAGACATATAGGTATTAAGTTAACTTGAATAGGCGAGTAAGAACTCGACAGATTCTTACGAGTGAAATTAACCCTGTGAATCAACAATTCAGATAAATCATTTAGTTATTTTAAACTAAGAATGCAACATGAATGTTAGATGACCCGTGACCCTGGAATATTATATCCTATTGATTGTTATTCAAAACTATTTAAGTGTTGTGTTTAATTCTTAGCAATTCATTATTTGATAGTCTTTAGGTAGTAATTTAGAAAATTATATATTTTGTTAGAAATATCTTGAATCAATAAGCTATTCGAGTTTGAATTAGTCAAAAGTTAATCATAAGTCTTCGTGGGAACGATACTTTATTCACTACTTTATTACTTGACGACCACGTATACTTGCGTGAGTGTGTTTGGACCCGACAAAGTTTTTGGCGCCGTTGCCGGGGACTTAGAAATTAGCTACGTGACTAAGTTAAGCTTTTATTAGATATTTTTTCAAGTTTTAATTTTCAGTTTGCCTTGTTTGTGTCAACGCAGGATCTTCTCTCGAATGCAGAGGAGTAGAAGTGCAAACAACCTCATTCCTCTTGATCCAGAAATCGAACGAACACTACATAGAGTGAGAAGGGAACTCGAAGCTAGAACGACAATAGAAAGAGAGTTGGACATCGCAGTTCAACCACAGCCAATAGAGATGGCAGGCAATGAAGAGCGTCTGGTGATTGAAGCCGCAAGGCCCAATCTTGCGAATATGACTCAGGCTATTGTGAAGCCTGATATCACTGGGCATTTTGAACTCAAACAGTACATGGTACAGCTGATTCAATCCATAGGACAATATGTGGGTCTATCTCATGAGGACCCGCAGAGGCATATTCAGAACTTCTTGGAAATTACGGACACTTACAATTATCCGAACGTTTCCAAGGACTATGTCAGGCTGACACTATTTCCTTTTTCACTGTTGGGGGAAGCTAAGGAATGGTTGCAAAAGGAGCCCGCGAACTCTATCCACACTTGGGATGATCTAGCAAGGAAATTCCTGATCAAGTTTTTCCCAACTAAGAAGACAAAGTCGCTGAGGAGCCAAATTCTTGGGTTCCAACAACGGGATGGCGAGACACTTCGTCAAGCTTGGGAAAGATACAAGAAGCTACTCAGAGACTGCCCGCATCATTGTCAAACTGATGAGGTATTGGGTCACACTTTTGTTGATGGGTTAGATGAAGCATCAAAGATGAATCTTGACTCAGCTTGTGGGGGTAGTTGCATGGCAAGGCCGTATAGTGAAATACAACTCTTGCTAAATAACTTCACTGCTAATGACCATAATTGGCAAGGAGAGGGGGATTCAAGAAGGGGAATTAAATAGAAGGCAGCCGGGTTGATTGAGCTTGATGACTTTTCTGCCATGAGAGCCGATATAGCAAAATTGGCAAATTAGATGAATAGAATGACAACACAACAAATGCAACATGTACAGCAGATGTCTATTTATTGCGAACTATGTGGAGACAGTCATATGATTGACATGTGCCCCACGAATCCTGAATCTATATACTATGTGGGGCAACAAAACAGAGGTTCTATGAATCAACATGCACAATATGGGAACACTTACAACCCAAACTGGAGGAATCATCCTAACTTCTCATGGGGCGGAAATCAACAGAATCAGAATCAGTATAAGCCTCAAGGAAATTTTACTCAACCTCAGAAGCCACCCCAACAAATGGAAGAAAGTACGAATGACTTGCTGAAAAAGTTGTTGCTAGACAATCAACAGCTCAGGACCGATTTCAGAAATCTTGAGAGGCAAATGGGGCAGTTAGCAGCAAACCAAAATACTAGACCTACAGGCTCACTTCCCAGTGATACAGAGAAGAACCCTCAAGTTAATGCAGTTACACTTAGAAACGGGAGGGAACTAGAGGAAGTGCCAAAGAAGATAAAGGAAAAACCTATACCTGAGGGGGAGCTGACACCTAAGGCAATACAAAAGTCAAAGGAAAATGATGCAAGTTCAGAGCGAATGGAGGTTACAAGGCCACCACCACCTTTCCCCCAAAGATTGCAGAAAAAGAATGACGATCACATATTCAACAAATTTCTCTCTATGTTGAGTCAGGTTCAATTAAATATTCCATTAGTGGATGTACTTCGTGAAATTCCAAAGTATGCTAAGTACATAAAATACATAGTGGCTCACAAGAGGAAATTGACTGAGTTCGAGACAGTTGCACTTACTGAGGAGTGCACATCAAGGGTCCAAAACAAGCTTCCCCAAAAGCTTAAGGATCCTGGCAGCTTCACCATTCCAGTGCGAATCGGTAATATTGATGTGGGTCGTGCTCTTTGTGATTTGGGTGCAAGCATAAATCTGATGCCTTTATCCTTGTTTAAGCAATTGGGTCTGGGAGCTCCGAGACCAACCACTGTGATGTTGCAATTAGCTGATAGGTCCATAGCCTACCCCGAAGGAGTGATTGAAGATGTGCTGCTGCAAATTGGAAAATTCATCTTCCCAGCTGACTTCATTATTCTAGACTTCGAGGTTGATGAACAAGTTCCAATCATATTGGGACGACCTCTCTTGGCTACTGGTGATGCAATAATTAAAGTGAGAGAAGGGAAAATGATTATGAGGGTGGACAACGAGGAAGCAGTCTTCAATGTCTACAAAGCAATCCAACTTCCCCGCCACTATGAGGAGCTCTCTATGATATCTGTTGTGGAGGTGGATGAGAAACTTCTTGACACGAGTGTATATCTAGACAATTATCTAGAAAAAACAATCATGATGTTTGATAGCTTGGAGATGGATGATGAGGTTGAGGAGATGATGCATATCCTAGATGCATCATGTGCTTACATGCAAGGAATAATCCCGTTTGAGCCCCTGAATAGGCCAAGTGGCCCCCCACCAAAGCCGTCAATTGAAAAAGCTCCAAAATTGGAACTTAAACCCCTACCCCCTCACCTTCAATATGCTTATTTGGGAAGTTCTGACACTTTACCTGTCATTATTTCTTCTCACTTGTCTAAATTACAGGAAGAAAAGCTATTAAGGGTGCTACGTGAGCACAAGCGAGCAATTGGGTGGACAATGTCTGACATTAAAGGCATTAGTCCAGCTTTCTGCATGCACAAAATCCTCATGGAGGACGGACACAAGCCAAGTGTAGAGCACCAACGCCGACTAAATCCAATCATGAAAGAAGTGGTAAGAAAAGAAGTGATTAAGTGGCTTGATGCAGGTATTGTATTTCCAATCTCTGATAGTAAATGGGTAAGCCCCGTTCAATGTGTGCCGAAGAAAGGGGGGATAACCGTAGTAGTTAATGAAAATAATGACTTAATTCCTACAAGAACTGTCACTGGATGGAGAATTTGCATAGATTATAGAAAACTGAACAATGCCACCCGGAAAGACCACTTTCCCCTTCCCTTTATTGACCAAATGCTTGATAGATTAGCTGGCCAGGAATACTACTGTTTCCTGGACGGTTATTCGGGGTATAATCAGATTGCTATAGCCCCAGAAGACCAAGAGAAAACTACATTTACATGTCCTTATGGCACGTATGCATTCAAGAGAATGCCCTTCGGTCTTTGTAATGCACCTGCGACTTTTCAAAGGTGTATGATGGCTATTTTTACTGACATGGTTGAAAGATTTGTAGAAGTATTCATGGACGATTTTTCTGTGTTTGGATGTTCTTTTGATAGTTGTTTGATGAACCTTGATAAAGTGCTAGCTAGGTGTGAAGAGACGAACTTGGTGCTAAACTGGGAAAAGTGCCATTTCATGGTACGTGAAGGTATAGTTTTGGGGCACAAGGTTTCAAAAGATGGTCTACAGGTGGATAAAGCAAAGGTGGAGACGATTGAAAAATTGCCCCCACCGACATCCATCAAAGGCATTCGCAGTTTCTTGGGTCATGCAGGTTTTTATCGTCGTTTCATTAAAGATTTTTCGAAAATTTCTTCTCCTTTGTGCAGGCTTCTAGAGAAAGATGTTACCTTCAAGTTTGATAATGCATGTCTGAAAGCATTTGAGGAGCTGAAGGGAAGATTGGTGACTGCACCAATTATCATTGGCCCCGATTGGGCACAACCATTTGAGTTGATGTGCGATGCAAGTGACATAGCAATCGGAGCGGTGTTGGGGCAAAGGAGGGATAAAATCTTTCACTCCATTTATTATGCAAGCAAAACTATGAATCCAGCTCAGATGAATTATACAGTTACTGAAAAGGAGTTGCTTGCAGTGGTGTGGGCGTTTGACAAGTTCAGATCCTATCTAGTGGGAACCAAAGTCATCATCTACACAGATCATTCAGCTATCAGATACTTATTTGAAAAGAAAGACGCCAAGCCGAGGCTGATTCGTTGGGTCTCTTGCAAGAATTTGACTTAGAGATCCGAGATCGAAAAGGGACAGAAAATCAAGTGGCCGATCATTTATCCAGATTAGAAAGTCGGGACCATGTAGCTGAAGGAGGGTCAATCAAAGAAACATTTTCGGATGAGCAAATATTAGCAGTCACCTCAGGTGAAGCCCCATGGTATGCAGATTATGTGAATTTTATTGCAAGTGGGGTGACGCCACTAGAATGGACACCTGACAATAGAAGAAGATTCTTACATGATGTAAGGTTCTACATGTGGGATGAGCCATTCTTATATAGGCAGTGTGCAGATCAGTTGGTGAGAAGGTGTGTTCCTGAGGAAGAGATGAAGGCTATACTGCATGACTGCCATGCTTCGCCATATGGAGGTCATCACGGCGGGGATAGAACCGCCCAAAAAGTGCTACAATTAGGTTTTTATTGGCCAAAATTTTTTAAGGATGCACATGCCTTCGTTAAAAATTGTGATAGATGCCAAAGAACCGGAACTATCACGAGGAAGCACGAGATGCCCTTGCAAAATATTCTGGCAGTAGAACTTTTTGATGTTTGGGGGATTGATTTCATGGGACCATTCCCATATTCTAACGGGCACAGATACATCTTGGTGGCGGTCGACTATGTTTCTAAGTGGGTGGAGGCCATTGCTCTTCCTACTAATGACGCAAAGGTAGTGGTAAGCTTTGTAAAGAAGCACATCTTCACACGTTTTGGGACTCCAAGAGTGTTGATAAGCGACGGGGGAACTCACTTTTGTAACAAATTGCTGAATAATATTCTTGCAAAATACGGAGTTAAGCACAAAGTTTCCACTGCCTATCATCCCCAAACGAGTGGTCAAGTAGAAGTTTCCAACAGAGAGGTAAAGCAGATTTTGGAAAAGACAGTAAGTATGAATAGAAAGGACTGGGCCGGGAAGCTGGATGACGCATTATGGGCATATCGCACTGCATACAAGACCCCAATAGGTACTTCTCCGTACAGGTTGGTTTATGGGAAGGCCTGCCATCTGCCCGTCGAGCTTGAACACAAAGCATATTGGGCGATTAAAAAGCTAAATATGGAGATGGACTTGGCCGGTGAGAAGAGATTGCTACAACTCAACGAGCTTGATGAGTTTCGATTGCATGCGTATGAAAATGCCAAATTGTATAAAGAGAAGACCAAAAGATGGCATGATAAGCATATCCAACATCGTGAGTTTGAACCAGGTCAAGAAATTCTACTGTTTAATTCAAGGCTAAAGCTTTTTCCAGGAAAGCTTAAATCTCGATGGTCGGGTCCGTTTGAAGTGGTTAGTGTGAAACCTCATGGTGCGATAGAATTGTGTGATAAGGGGTCCAATGCGACATTCTTGGTAAATGGCCAAAGAGTAAAACACTATTGGGGTGGTGACATTGCACGTCACAAGACCACGAAGGATTTAGTGGAGGCATGAAGAACATGTTGCGTCGTGCCGCGACGTTAAATCAGGCGCTTCTTGGGAGGCCACCCAAGTTAGTTAGTTCATTGTTTTGTAGGAATTAGATCTTGTATGTATAAAATAAAATAAAAAATAAAAATAAAAAAAAAAATTTCCAGATATGAGAAAACGAGGCGGATGCGTCGCATCCCCCTCAGCATGAAAAAAATTGACGGGCCAATTGCTCAAAGCAGTGAAGTCTGCCTATCGCGTCCGTGTCGCGTCCAACAAATTTTGAAGGAAGAAGAGGGGATGCGTCGCGTCTAAGCTCGCACGCACAGGTAAGTACTATATAATTTAACACATCTTAAGAAAAAAAAAAGTCAGGCATACAAACGCATACAAATTCGTTAGTCGAACTTGCGACGCATACAAACGCATGCAAATCTCTTTAATTCAACTTGCGAAGCATACAAACGCGACAGGTACGCATCATCTTCTTCGTTCTTTCTTTGGCTTCTCTCCTAATTCTTCTCTCTTCCCTCTCTCAATGGTAGCAACAAGTAGGTTTTGCAATTTCAAATATCACACATGTAATTAAGAAAGGAACTGACAAAGCCTGGGGTTTAGGGCTGTCGTTCTTGGTAGTTGTAATGGTTGCGAGATGATAAACTATAACTCCCTTCATCTCGTCAAATTTTGGGAGGGTAGTCGCATTACCCAACTGATAGAATGAACTAGGCACACTTGTTACATATCACATGTTCGACGAATTGTCCATGAGGAAAATTTAGGCGTCGGTGAAGTCTGAGTAACCGAGCAACATTGGTATATGCTTGAGAATAGGTGTGGGGTCGAGTGAGGTGCTATATGAAATTGACCGTGGTTAGTGAGTGTCGCTAGGATAGACCTCATGTTGGGCATAACGATATCTATATAGCACAATGCTTATTTGTAAAAATTGAAGAGAGTTATCACATACTTGCTGAAAGCCATGAGCTATAATTCCATGAAGTATTGAATGGCATGACTTTACGAATAATTGGAAGTGCAAGTTGTTGCAACTGCTTTAAAGCTGAACTTCGCTGTTTCATATGCTAATTGTTGATTTCTTTGCATTGCAGGTACTTAGATTCGTAAAATGACAGCAACGAGTAAACCGTCCAAGCAACAAGACAAAGATGGTAACAAGCAACCGCCCAAAAAGCCTACCGGAAGGGCAGCAGGCGGCCCAAATCCACAGAAAAAAAGGAAGCGGACAGAGAAGGAAATGGAACTGCTGCCTAGGCAGTTAAGTGATGATTCAGAGCAAGAGGAAGAGGAAACATTAGTCAGGAGGACAGTGAAGAAGGGTATTACACCAAGCAAAGGAATTCTCTATAGAGAGCCTATGACATACCAAAGAAAAGCCTCCAAAAAGAGTGATCCGACTGATAAAGGGAAGGAGAAGATTACTACAGAATCTGAGTCCGAATCCGATTCGGATAATGACCTCCTACATGTCAACATGAGTGATGAAGATGAGGGTAAACCCATAGACCGAGTTGCTTGGGAGAAAAACTTTGTTAATGAGAAGGCATTTCGAGCCTATAAGAAGATACTGGTTTCAAAGAAGTATATTCCGGAAAAGCTGATCAACATCGGAACACTTAAGAAAAAGTACTCAGAGTTTCTAAAATCAATTCGAGAGGTGCAACAATGGGGACCCATCTTGAAAGGTCACGGCAAAGCCAACCTCACCATTGTTAGAGAGCTTTACGCCAATTGGTGTCACGCCAGGGGCAACATTGTGCGAGTAAGAGGGGTAGATATTAATGTGTCAGCTGAAGCTCTGAATAACTTCTTAAGGGTGCCACACACACTTACAGATAGGTTTGACTCCATATGCAAAACACCAGATTATGCACACATTAAGTCTGTCCTATGCCCTACCAGGAAGGATGCAGAATGGAAGCATGGGAGTATGGAGTACCACTCTATAGCCAAGGAATTCATGAGTGCGTTAGCACGTGTGGCTCTAAATTTCATATGTAACTGCCTGATGCCATGCCAACACAAAACTGATGTCCCTCGTCACCGCGCACTAGTATTATATGCTTTATTAGAGGGGATACCGCTCAACTTAGGAGCCATCATGCATGATCAAATGCAGCGCACCAGGATGAATTACAAGTGGAGGCTGTTCTTTGCTAATACCCTATCGGCTTTCTTGACAGAGATGGGAGTACTATGGGACAAGGAGAATGACGACATTGAGGCTAAAGCTCCAGGACCATACGATGTCACTCATGTTCTAGAGCCGAACAAGGGAAGGTCTTCTAAGCTCACCATTCAATAATTATTTGAGCAGATGCAAGCAGATATGCAAGAGAACAGGGCTGAGCTGATAGCGACTCGTGTCGAGTTGAGTGCCACCAGGGATGAGTTGAGACAGACTCGTGCGGATCTAAGCCGAGTTCAGACCGAGCAGGCCACGATGATGAAGGAGATATCATTACTCCTCAGAGCTCTGGTTCAATGTGCAGGTACAGACATCTCACAGCTGATTGCATCATCCACTGCCGGACCATCCACTCATGTTCCTCCTATAGTCACTGAGGCTCCACACAACAGGCCTACTGAGGTCGCTGTAACACCTGCTACAGAATCAGCTCCAGTTGTTGATGATAGGACAATGACAGCTCTCCCTATGCGTGAGGATGATGTTGAAAGGCCGGAGGGGGTCATGATGAATGATATGGATGCAGATGCTCTTCCACAGACTGCGGATGAGCCCTCCACCTTGACTTGAGGGAGTTTTTCTCACCCTACTTTACCTTGTTTGTGTGCATTGGGGACAACGCACAGTCCTAAGTGTGGGGTGGGGGGCTATTCATATTTTGTTGTATAGATGAATGTACTAAAATATTCACTGGATTAATGGCATATAATAGCAGTAAATTCATCTATATGGAGTAACTCTCAGTTTATTCTTGAAGTTAAAAAAAAAAATATATATATATATATATATATATATATAGAGTATCTTTGTAGGTAGTAATAATCCCCTGTAGTTTTTCTTTGTGCATCGGTTCTTTTCCATGGGATGTATTTTGAACCGGGTAGAAACTTTTTCTTTTAGAATAGATTAGAGTTAGAAAATAAATGGAGGAAGAAATATGAGATTCCGAGGGGGCTACTGACTTATTTGATAGTAGCATAGTCAGGCTTTGGCATATGTAGGGCCTCTCCTATGTTTTGAAATTGATCATGAAGCCTTCATGTATTGGATAGCATGTTTGTGATACCTATGTCTCATTTACATGACTTATGTTCACTTTGCGCTTAATGTTTAATATCTCGTGGCTTCGTGAATACTTGCATTGTTTGAGAGTCGGAATGTGACTGTCCTTAATGAGTCATGTGCCATGTGTGGTGAGATTTTTTGTGTAGTCCATGTATTGTACTTGTGTCTAGAACTTGCCCGGTATGTGAGTTGAAGCGAAATTTTAGGTGATGCTCGGTTTGAAAAATGATTTTAGGCTTTCTTTGATCTTTTTGAGCTTAGTACTTATCATAAATAAAATTTATCCCTAGTTAACCAATTTGAGCCTATTGACTTTTATTTGGTACCCACATTACAAACCTATACCCTTTTTATTTGGAATTGACATTGTTTTGATCCTTTTACCTCTTAAAGCACTTTAATTGTTAGATGAGCGCTAAAAGAAGTAAGAAGGAACTAAGTGTGGGGTGGCCTTTGAGTGAAACCAATGAAAGGAAGAAAGGTGCACTTATTTTGTAAAATAATACACCACTAGCGGAAAATAATAATAATAATAATAATAATAATAATTTGGAATAAATATAGATGAATAAATTGTTGTTTTGTTCTTGCTAGTGGGTATGAATTAAAGTAATGCTTAAAGAAAGAGAAAATATTGTTGAGGGTGATATTATTTGTGAAATTGAAGTGGGGTTGAAGAATTTGCGCTTAAGTTATTTGGTGATGTGTTAAAGTGCTTAGGAGGTTGAGTCACTATTCCTAAAATATATCCTACCCGTCCCTTAGCCCACATTACAACCATGAAAAAGTCCTAATTGATTTTAGATCGAGCGAGCTTACATTAGTAGAGATTTACATTAAGGGCAAGCTTATGGTATCAATTACATGCATGTGATTTCTTTTGTGAGAGTGAGCGATTTTCGTTGATATATGAGCATGAGATTCGAATATGTGGATTGATTTGACTTTCTTTGTTTTTGTGAGGGCACATGGTTTCAAGAGGGATAGGTAACATTATTAGACTTCTCTAGGATGTTGGGTGTTCAAGCCACGAGTACATTGTGACAATGAGTTGGTTTTTGAGGCTAGGATTGTTATGAGCATGCTGACTTGTTTGAATATTTTTGAAGAAGGGCATAAGTAAAGGGAAGGGTATGTGATGCATAGCCTAGAGCCTAATTGTTGCAAATAACCACGGTCATAGGTGCAGTGTGCTTTGAATGATAAGAGCTTAATTTTGTTTCGTCTACTATAGGATGGTTTGTTCGAGGACGAACAAAGGTTTAAGTGTGGGGTAGTGATGTTTGGCATATTTCGATATGTGTTGATGTTACTTTACCCATGTTTTAACCACTTCTTGATGTTATTTGATCTTTAAAATTCCCAACATGGTTTAATTATTGGTTTTATGACTAATTAAGTTATGTGTGACGATTTAAGGTGTTTGGAGTGCAAAATATGAAGAAAAGGTGGTCTAGCCAGAGGAAGAAGGGTTGGATGCGTCGCATCCAACCTAGAAAAACATCATCTTTCGTGCACCCTTAGCAGTGAAGTCGGCCCATAGCGTCCGCCATAGCATCCGAGACTGGGAAGTAGAAGAGAAGGGTGGATGCATCGCATCCACCCTCGCATGCAAAACTGGGAAGTAGAAGAGAAGGTGGATGCGTCGCGTCCACCCTCACATGCAAAGTTAAGAAATGGAGGACGAGGTGGATGCGTCGCATCCACCTTAGCATCAACCCCTGAAGCCGATTTGGACTAGGGTTAGGAGAACTCTAGCCCACGACTTTTGGACGCAATATATAAGCTTAAAACGCTTTTTTTAGGCGAGATAGATGAGACAAGGGGGAGAAGCTATAACCAAGTTCTAAAACCACGGAATTCATCTTGAGTTCTTATTCTCTCTTTCTTTTATTGATTCTTATGCACTCTTATGAAATTTTGGATGATTGCCTGAATATGAGTGGCTAAGAACCCTATTGTTCTAGGGTCATGGGTATACATGAATGTTGATGTTTGAAGTTTAATTTGACGACGTTGGGTTTATCATATTGGGTTGTTTATTTAATTCTGTTTTTAATTATTTTGCTGAGTAGTTAACAGTGAAATACTATCTACGAATCTAGAGTTGAACTCGAAAGTGGGAACCCTAGATTGTATATAGAAGTAAATAGAGTAAGTTCTCAAACCCGGGCATCGAGGAACGGATTCGCGATTAGGATAGACATATACCTAATTGCCTTACTCGGTTGCAATACAGGAATTGTAAATGCGTTCTTGTTAAACTTAATTCCATAGACATATAAGTATTAAGTTAACTTGAATAGGCGAGTAAGAACTCGACAGATTCTTACGAGTGAAATTAACCCTATGAATCAACAATTCAGATAAATCATTTAGTTATTTTAAACTAAGAATGCAACATGAATGTTAGATGACCCGTGACCCTGGAATATTATATCCTATTGATTGTTATTCAAAACTATTTAAGTGTTGTGTTTAATTCTTAGCAATTCATTATTTGATAGTCTTTAGGTAGTAATTTAGAAAATTATATATTTTGTTAGAAATATCTTGAATCAATAAGCTATTCGAGTTTGAATTAGTCAAAAGTTAATCATAAGTCTTCGTGGGAACGATACTTTATTCACTACTTTATTACTTGACGACCACGTATACTTGCGTGAGTGTGTTTGGACCCGACATATCATCCCTAGGTGGATCAGGCAAACCACTTCAGATGTTCCACGATGAGACGTGAGACCTAGTGAGAAGGTATTACGTAAGAGGTTTCAAGTTATCAATGGTAAATTATAGATCAATATTAAGGTGAATCAACAATAGATGGATAAGAGATTAGGATGTCATTCTTTAGATGAACAGTAATAAGGAAGCATTAAAGGACTTAGATTTACACATATAGGATAAACAATGAGAGAGTAACCTGTAGTTAGGTAGCAGACCTCGATAATAATAAATCGAAGTAAGAGTTATGGTATAGTATGACCCACCTAGATGTAGTAAATCCATAAGCATAGGTAACAGAGGCTATGAAATAAGAAATAGCAATAGTTGCCCAGAGGGACAACTTGTCATAGTTCTGTATATGTTCACAAAGTGAGGCCTAGAGATTTGCTAAAAGCTGGAGGAAAAAGGAGAGAAGAGTCGAATAGGCGCACATACAAGGACAAAGTCGTACATGCTACATGAAAGAAGGTAGACCCAGTTACGATATTGGAAGAATTCCAATCACATGTCGTGGTGTGAGAAAGAGGCCTAAAGGGGGGAATGCCCTAGCCTTTGGATTTATTCATAGAATAGTTGCTCAGATGGCAAGGATAGTATTAAACTATTCGTAAGAGCTATAGGTTATGAGACTGATAAGCGCATCAGTCAACATTCAAGGACGAATATTCCAAAAAGGGGGGGGATGATGTTACCCATGTTTTCATATGTTAGAGTACGTCGTAAGTCAATTGATGTAAGCTCAGAAATGAGATCGTCTTTGAAAGTACATAAAGTAAGTTAATCATGTTACTTTGGAGATTATAAATCTTTAAGATCATGGATAACAAGTACCAAGAGGATTGGAAGGCTTAGAAGCTAAACAAATTGAAGAAAATAAGTTTCATCTAAAGTCGACACGTTGGGAATATTATAACATGTACTTTTGGGGTGAGAATAAGGTGCTTAACATTATAAGGAGGTTATTTTATGAGTTATTTTAGTCGTATGATAGTCGTGTGTTACGATTTGAAGTCAAGCGAGTTCTGGAACAAAAGTTGGCAATGGTCATCACAAGTTACATTCATAAATGTGCTGAAATTTAAGTCAAATGTAGCTGCGCTTTTCTCCCAATATACTTAAAATTATGGGATGATCCACATACCAAATTGAATATCTATGAGTCTAGTTTCTAACGTATTAAACCGTTCATCAATACGATATCCGGGTAAAGAGATGTTCACACTTTTGTGAGACCGCGCAAGCAACTCCCAATGGGACCCACTTAAGCGGTGGACGACCCTTGAACATTTTAAAGGGGTTGGACGGCTCATTTTTGGTCATTTTCGACCAAAGACAGTTCCCAAAATCTCTCAACACCTCTTTAATAGTTCTCCAAGGTTACAAGTTGAATCTAAGGTGGTTTTACCTAAACCTAACCTCAAAAGTTAGCCTAAGTGAAGAAGAGAATCTCTATGGTGTTGTGATGTCATTAAGGGTGCTTGTAAGCTAAGGGAAGCTTTTGTTCGAGTTTGTTCTGATTATGTAAGGTATTTATAGCACCCTATTGCTTGTGATTAAGCTTATCTATGTGTTGGTTAAGTTATTTGGATGAAGAATTACAAGATAGCATTTGAAATGGTATAAGAAGTTGTTGTCTCTTATTGGACTATTTTGGAGTTGTATATATGACTTTATATGGCTGCAAATCGTGGGAATAATTTGGTTATAATTTTTTTATTGTTGTTATGCTTGTAAGTATGTTGAATATGTTGATGATATTGTAATTAGGAGAAGAAGCGACCACACAATACCTAGAAGTTGTTCATGTCGTTGTTTTATCTTGTGGGGCTGTTTGATGTTACTTTTATGACGGATATAAGGTTGGAATGTCATGTCAATATATATGTTTATATGCTGGACCTATTGATGGTGTTGTAAGTACAGGGGATATGGTTAAAAGAGTTGGGGTTTGGTTCCAATCCAAGCTTGCCGCTCGTCATGATAAATAGTAGTTTCGTTGGTGACATTTGTGCACTTGTTGTTGTGTAGATTGATTGGTGTTATTGGGCTGTTGGGTGTGTTGTGGTGCTGAAGGTATATAGTTTAAGGTTGTATGTGTTCTGGTTATTTTGATGGACTTGGGGAAAGCAAGGAAAACATGGGAGATGTTGTCCGTTTTAATATAAAATAAACTTGTGATTCGTTGTACGATAATTGCATCATTCGTAGCTTAATGATAGTATTATTATCGTTGTTTTAGATTAAAGTGCGATGAGACAAGTTCAACGTGGTCATTGGACAGACTGTGATAAGGTATGTTAAGGCTATCCCTTCTTTCTTTTGGCATAATACATATGATTCAAACGAAACGAGTAAAGGCGCAACTTTCATAAATGACTCTATTCTTAGAAGTACTAGGGGTTTCTATGTTCCTGATTCCCCATGTGTCCTATTATTATATCATATGTTTAAGGGTCTCAGAAAATACGTAAGTTGATAAATTTTATTTCGTGATATTAACCAAACGCATATTGATCTTATGACATTCCAAGAAATCTTATTGACTTACATCATTATGCATTGCATTCATTTATACATGTACATTGACCTATGACCAGATGACATTATATACGCGTATATTATATGTATATGGGGTATGGAGAAAGTTTACGATGTTATATACGACATTATATATACGTTTATATGATATATATGGTATTATATACGTGTATATTATATGTATATGGGGTATGGGGAAAGGTTACAACGTTATATACGCACCACCACTTTGATCAGCTGGCATACGTTGATGATTTAGCCCACTAAGGCCGATATGATATGATGGGATGCCTTCCGAGTCTTGATGATATTATGTACGCATATACCTATGCATGATAAGACATTTATACACATATACGTGACTCTATAAATGTTCCATGATTCACTGAGCTATTCAGACTTACAGGTTGAGTCCTTTACTCTAGGTTTCTTTCATGTATTTTATATACTACTTTTCATGCCTTACATACTCGGTACTTTATTCGTACTAACGTCCCTTTTGTATGGGCATACTGCATTTCATGACCATAGGTCCCGATAAATAGTTTGACTGTCCTCCTAGTAGGCTATTAGCTCAGTGGAAGGTATTGGTGCACTCCACTTGCTCCGGAGTTGCCTATTTGGTCAGTATGCTTTGGACACGTATTGATTTTTATGGCAGGGCCCTGTCCCGACCTTTATGATATTTATGTACTCTTAGAGGCTTGTAGACAGATGTCATCAATATGGATGATTGTATGGCCTTGTCGGCCTATGTTTTGAGTGTACAAATGGTCATTTTGGTCTTATAGGCCCGTATGTCACATGTATAAGTTTATATACCATGTTGGATCATTCTATATCGAGTGTTCTCTTATGTTTAATTCTGGTTATCTCATGATGACATTTCCGTCTTATTTACCAATGATAGTATGATAAGAAGGATACGTTACATTGGTACTCGGTTGAGTTAAGCACTGGGTGCCCGTCGCGGTCCTTTGGTTTGGGTTGTGATAGATGGCTTGAGAGACTTGATTCTTGAGGAGGCTCTCAATTTGTGGTATTCTATTCACCCAGATGCTACGAAAATGTATCGTGATTTAAAGCAACATTACTAGTGGATGAGTATGAAGAAGGACATTATTGGGCATGTTTCACGATGTTTGAATTGTCAACAGTTCAAGTATGAGCATCAGAAACCATGTGATTTGCTATAGAAGGTTGAGATACCAGAGTGGAAGTGGGAGCGCATGACTATGGACTTTGTGGTAGGTTTGCCACGAACTTGGAGAACGTTTGATATCATTTGGGTCAGTGTTGATAGGTTGACCAAGTCTGCACATTTCATTCCTATTATGACTTCTTACACTTTAGAGAAGTTGGCTCAAATCTACATTAGAGAGATTGTTCGCTTATATAGTGTACCTCTTTATCATTTCAAACCTCGACACTTAGTTCACTTTGCACTTTTGGAGAGCTGTTCAGCAAGAGTTGGGCAGGCAGGTGGAGCTCAACACTGCATTCCACCCACATGTTGATGGACAATCTGAGCAAACTATTCAGATCCTTTAGGATATGTTGAGAACCTGTGTTATTGATTTCGAAGGCCATTGGGATCAGTTTCTACCATTGGAGGAGTTTGCTTACAATAAGAACGATCGATCAAAAATCCAGATGGCTTCGTATGAGGCCTCGTATGGTAGGCAATGTCGATCTCCTATTGGTTAGTTCGAGCCTGGTAAAGCTAAGTTATTGGGTACTAATTTGGTTTGTGACACCTTGGAGAAGGTGAAGTTGATTCAGTAAAGGCTTCTCGTAGCACAATCCAGATAGAAGAGTTATACAGATAGGAAGGTCCGTGATATAGATTTCACTTATGAAGAGTGTGATGAGATTTGGGAAGAAAGGCAAGTTGAGAGCGAGGTTTATTGGTCCATTTTAGGTGTTGGAGAGAGTTGGCGAGGTTGCTTATAGGCTTGATTTGCCTCCTAGTATTTCGGTAGTTCATCTAGTATTTTATGTTTCTATGATCTGAAAGTATCATGAAGATAAGTCGCATAATTTGGACTTCAACACAGTGCAACTAGATGAGAATCTTGCTTATTAGGAGGAACCAGTGGCCATTTTGGATAGACGGGTTCGGAAGTTGAGGTCTAAAAAGATCGCGCCGGTGAAGATGCTTTAGAGATGTCAATAGAGTGAGGAGGCTACTTGGGAGATCGAGTTAGATATGCAGAGCATATATCCACATATTTTCAACAGTTCAAGTATATTTCTAAACTCATTCGATGACGAACGTTTATTTAAGAGGTAGAGAATGTAACCACCCGATCGGTCATTATGAGTTTTAGAGCCTCGTCCCTATTTGATGCTTCCCATATATGTACTTGATGTTTTATGACTTTCGGGAATGGGTGGTTTGGTTTTCATAGGGTTCAGGAGTGATTTGGAATACTTGGTTTTATTTTGGAAGCCTTAAGTTGGAAAAGTTGACTAAGGTTTGACTTTTGAGTAAACTACCTCCGAATTGGGATTTGAGGGTTCTAATAGGTTCGTATGGTGATTTTGGATTTGGGTGTGTGTTCGAATTTGGATTTGGAGGTTTCTAGAAGATTTTGACTATATTTGTCAAAAGTTGGCAATTTGAAGAATTGGAGATTTCTTGAATTGACGATAGTTGACTTTTAGGTTATCGGACTTCGATTGTTGTTTAAGGACTTGGGATAGGTTTGTGTTGTTGTATGGAACTTGTATGCAAATTTTGGTTGAGATCCGAAGTGGTTAGGCATAAATCGGATGCTTGGTTGGAAGTTTGAAAGTTTTTGAACTTAAGAGAAGTTCAACTAGTGGTTTGATCTTTGATTCGTAGATGTGATGATGTCAGATGTGTTTGGAGGCTTTGGATAGGCTTGGGTAGTGTTATGGACTTTTTGGTATGATTGGACAGTGTCCTGGATGGCTCGGATGAGTTTTGGACCACATGGAGCATGTTTAGAATTGCAGATTTTGTTTGTGTCTGATGTGCTTCATGATCGCAGAGAAGGTCTTGTGATCCCTTATACTTTATCATGCATTTTATATGCTTTCTATGTTGAATTCTAACATGCTACTTGATGCCTCTGTTATATTTTTTTTACTTGTTAGTCAAGACATAATTATCCATATTGAGTCGATATTTCTTGATATGATCTTTGATGATTTTGTATCTCTTTTCATAGTCTTGTTGTGAATAATTATGAACTATACATGTTTATTTGATTAGTAGGTATCACATGACTTGAACCTCGTCACTACTTTACCGAGGTTATTCTTGATACTTACTAAGTACACATTATCCCATACTCATACTACACTTTTGCATATTTTTGTGCAGATCCCGGCATTGGCAGTAGCAGACCTCTAGAGGGAGCGGGGAGCCTAATAGCTGTCAGTGGAGACTCGAGGTAGTACTGCATGATCATTCGCAGACCCTTGGAGTCCCCTTCCCCTACTTTTATACTGCTATTTATATTTAGACAGTATTGTATTATTGAGAGATTTCATTTTATCTTGCTTTAGAGCTCATGACTCCATACTACTAGGTTTTGGGGATTTGATATTGCAGTATCCATATGCTATTTGTTGTTGAAGTCTTATTCTGCAATTTATGCCATTTCAGTTATATTTCACCTTGATTATGCTGGTTTTCTCTATATTGGATGTTGGCTTACCTAGACATATGGGTTAGGTGCCATCATGATTGTTAGTGGGATTTTGGGTCGTGACAATGTTGGTATCAGAACTCTACGTTTATTGGTTCTATGAGTCATGAGCATGTCTAATAGAATCTTACAGGTCTGTACAGAGACGTCTGTACTTATCTTCGAGAGGCTACGAAAAAAATAGGATATTTCTCTATCGTGCAACTTTATTTTATCCTAAATTTTGAATCTTTGCTCTTCTATTTTCTCACAGATGGTGAGAACACATTCTTCCGTAGTAGCTGAGCAGGAGCCAGTACCCCATGCCAGAGTCGTGAGAGGTAGAGGTCGGGGCAGGGCAAGAGTTCATGCCACAACACGTACAACCACACTTGTGAGAGGAGCACCTATAGTTCCTCGTGCTTGTGCAAGACCAGTTTCTGAGGAGTCATCAGTAGCTCCAGTGGTGGAGCAGGCTCCAATTTATGTGTTCCACCAAGTTCAGCTCAGGTTCCCGTGGGTTTTATTGCCACCCTAATGCTTTAGAATATTATGGCCCGTATCTTGAGTTATTTTGATGGATTGTTATAGGTTGGTATGATCCTTATGATTCCATCTACTTCCCAGATTGGAAAGGGAGCACAAACCCCAGCTATTCACACTCTGGAGTAGGATACTACTATGTTTCATACTCCAGGAGTTTCGGTTATTCCACTAGTTGGGGTAGTTCAACCTATTGCTACAGTTAGGCCTGAGATTAGACCGGTTATGACCGTGGAGGAGTAGAAGATGATGGATAGGTTCTCGAAGTTAGATCCTCCATGTTATACTGGTGATCTCACAGCTGATGCTCAAGAGTTCTTGGACAAGCGTCATGAGATTCTACGGAATTTGGGACTTGTGTAGTCTAATGGAGTTGATTTTACCATATTTCAGTTGAGACATCCAGTCAAGAGGTGGTGGTAGACTTATGAATAGGGCATACCAGTAGGTCACTTCCTCTCACACGGAATCAGTTCTCGACTCTCTTCTTAGAGAAGTTCATACTGCTCACTAGGAGAGATAAGTTGCGCATCCAGTTTGAGCACTTGCAGCAGGAGGGTTTGACCGTTACCCAGTATGGAATGAGGTTCACAGAGTTGTCACGCTATGAAACTTTCTTGATTCCTACTGAGAAGGAGTGGGTACAGAGGTTTGTTGATGGATACAACTACAATATTAGGTTTGGGACGGAACGAGAGGTTGAGACTAAGATTACCTTTCACCAGGTTGTAGAGATTGCTAGGAGATTACTGCATATCCGCAGGCAGGTGAGGGAGTATAGAGAGGGCAAGAAGCCTCATGGTACTAGAGGATTTAGTGGTACCTATTCTGGAGGCAAGGGTCACTATGGCAGAGTTTATTATCGTAGTCCAGTTAATTCAGGACTAAAGACTTCGTGTGGTGCTCCAGCTAGCCATGGGTTTTAGAGTAATCATCTAGGGCATTCGTCATTCAGCGCTCCTTCCGCACATAGTCCTTACAGTGGTTCTTCCAGTTGTTCGGGGTAGGCTTAGCCCCAACAGACATGTCCGCAGAGAGCTTGCTTTGAGTGTAGGGATTCCAATGCACATGAGGAGGGGTTGTCCCAGGATTTAGATGGATGTACCTCAGTAGGGTACTCAGACAATGATTCCCGCACCAATTGTTACACCACCTGCACATCCAGCTAGAGGTGGAGGTCAGGCGGGTAGAGGTTGTCCTGAAGGTGGAGGCCAAGATCGTTGTTATGCTTTCCTTGGTAGGCCTGAGGCGGTTACGTCTGATACAGTCATTACATGTATTGTTTCAGTTATTCATAGAGATATTTTAGTGATATTTGATCATGGTTCTATTTATTCGTATGCACCATCCTACTTTCCATCATGTTTAGATATGCCTTGTGATTCTTTGGATATTCCTGTCGATGTGTCCACACCTTTTGGAGATTCTATTATGGTAGATCGTGTCTATTGTTCTTGTGTGGTCACTATCAACGTGTATGATATTATGGTTGATCCCTTATTATTAGACATGGTTGATTTTGAGGTGATTCTTGACACAGATTGGTTATCCCCGTATCATGCTATCTTAGATTATCATGCCAAGACTATGACTTTAGCTAAGTAGTGAGGGTCGCTTGGTCTTTCCACTAGTAGGGTGATTTCATTTCTGAAGGATCAACATATGGTTGAAAAGGGATGCCTTGCATATTTGGCTTTTATTCAGGATTCTAGCGCCGAGGTTCCTTCCATGGATTCAGTACCGATGGTGAGAGAGTTTCCAGAGATGCTTCCTATGGATTTGGCGGGTATGCAACCGGATAGGGATATTGATTTTGATATTGACTTGGTTCCGATTACTTAGCCCATATCACATGGCTCCAGCTAAGTTGAAGGAATTGAAGGAGCAATTGCAAGATTTGCTTGATAAGGGATTCATTAGGCTAAGTGTTTCTCCTTGGGGCGTGCCAGTGTTGTTTGTAAAGAATAAAGATGGTCCCATGAGGATGTATATTGATTACAGACAGGTGAACAAAGTTACTATCAAGAACATGTATCCACTACCGTGCATTAATGATTTATTTGATCAGCTTTAGGGTGTTAAGATGTTCTCAAAGATTGACTGAGATTAAGATATCACCAGTTGAATATAGGGCTTTGGATATCCCTAAGACGGCTTTTATGACTCGTTATGGACATTATGAGTTTTTGGTGATGTCTTCTGGGTTGACCAATGCCCCAATGACTTTCATGCATTTGATGAACAGTGTGTTCTAGCCTTATTTAGATTCTTTTGTCATTGTGTTCATTGATGATATATTGGTGCATTCCCATAATAGATAGGGGCACGAGCAACATTTGAGGATTGTGCTTTAGTCTTTGAGGGTGAAGAAATTGTATGCTAAGTTCTCCAAGTATGAGTTTTGGTTGGACTCAGTGGCATTCTTAGGTCACGTAGTATCTATTGATGGGATCAAGGTGGGTCTGAAGAAGATTAAAGCAGTTCATAGTTAGCCCAGACCTTCTACCTCTACTGTGATCAAGAATTTCTTAGGCTTGGCTGGGTATTGTCGTTGCTTTGTGCAGGGGTTTTCATCTATTACAACTCTATTGACTCAGTTGACTTAGAAAGGATCTCCTTTCAGATGGTCTGGCGAGTGTTAGAAGAGCTTTATAAGATCAAGACATCTTTGACTATGGCTCCAAATTTGTTATTGCCTTTAGGATCGAGGTTTTATACAATTTATTGTGATGATTCGCGTGTAGGCGTTGGGTGTGTGTTAATGCAGGACAATAGGTTGATTGCCTACATGTCGCGCTAGTTGAAGCCCCATGAGAAGAACTATCCAGTGCATGATTTGGAGTTAGTAGCTATTGTACACGCGCTCAAGATGTAGAGGTATTACTTATATGGCGCATCTTTTAAGGTGTATACGGATCATCGGAGTCTCCAGCATCTGTTTAAACAGAATGATTTGAACTTGAAGCAGCGGAGGTGGTTGGAGTTATTGAAAGATTATGATATCTTCTTTATCGTCTGGGGAAGACTAATGTGGTGGCTGACGCCTTGAATAGAAAGGCGGAGAGTATGGGGACTTTAGCATTTATCCCAGTGTAGAGAGGTATTTTGCTATGGATGTTCAGGCTTTAGCTAACAGATTTGTGAGATTGGATATTTTGGAGCCTAGCAGAGTCCTTGCTTGTGTTGTTTCATAGTCATCCTTGTCTGAGCGCATTAAGGCTCACCAGTATGATGATCCCCATTTGCTTGTCCTTAGGGAAACAGTGTTGCGAGGTGGTTCTAAAGAGGTGATCATAGGTGATGATGGTTTATTACGACTTCGGGGTCGAGTTTGTGTTCCCAATGTGGATGGGTTGAGAGAGTTGATTCTTGAGGAGGCTCAGAGTTCATGGTATTCTATTTATCTAGGTGCTACAAAGATATATTGTGATTTGAAACAACACTATTGGTGGCGGAGGATGAAGAAGGACATTGTTGGATATGTTGTGCGGTGTTTAAATTGCCAACAGGTCAAGTATGAGCATCAGAGACTAGGTGGTTTGCTTTAGAAGATTGAGATACCAGAGTGGAAGTGAGAGTGAATCACCATGGACGTTGTGGTAGGATTAACACGGACATTGAGGAGATTTTACGTTGTTTGGATCATTGCTGACAGACTGACAAAGTCTACGCGTTTCATCCTAGTCCTGACACCCTACACTTTAGAGCAGTTGGCTAAGAACTACATTAGAGGGATTGTCCACTTGCATGGTGTACCTATTTCTATCATCTCGGATCGTGGCACTCAGTTTACTTTGCACTTCTGGAGAGCAGTTCAGCGTGAGTTAGGTATGCAGGTTGAGTTGAGCACTGCATTTCACCCTCAGACGGATGGGCAATCCGAGCGAACCATTCCGATTTTGGAGGATATTTTGAGGGCATGTGCCATAGATTTCGGAGGCCAGTGTGATTATTTTTATCCATTAGCAAAGTTTTCATACAACAATAGATATTAGTCGAGCATCCAAATTGCTCCATATGATGCATCATATGGGAGGCGATGTCGTTCTCCATTTGGTCGGTTTAAGCCCGGCGAGGCTAGGCTATTGGGCACTGACTTGGTTTGTTTGGAGAAGGTGAAATTGATTTAGGAGCAGCTTTGTACAACCCCATCCGGGCAAAAGAGCTATGTTGACAGGAAGGTTAGTGATGTGGCTTTCATGGAAGGTGAGAAGGTGCTTCTTTGAGTTTCACCTATGAAGGGCGTGATGAGATTTGGGAAGAAGGGCTAGTTGAGCCCTTGGTATATTATTCCATTAGAGGTGTTAGAGATAGTTGGTAAGGTAGCCTATAGACTTGATTTGCCACCCAGCTTGTCGGGAGTTCACCTGCTGTTTTATGTTTTCATGCTTCAGAAGTATTATGAGGATTAGTCACATGTGTTGGATTTCAGTTCACTACAATTGGATGAGAATATGGCTTTTGAAGAAGAGCTAGTGGCCATTTTGGATAGGCAGGTTCGAAAACTGAGGTAAGAAGATATTGCATCAGTGAAGGTTCAGTGGAGAGGTCAACCGTTCGAGGAGGCGACTTGGGAGATCGAGCATGATATGCGGAGCAGATATCCTCATCTTTTGATACCCCAGGTATGATTCTAGGCCCATTCGAGGACAAACGTTTATTTAAGAGGGGCAGAATATAACGATCCGGCTAGTCGTTTTCTATATTTGAGCCTCGTTCCCCTATTTGATGCTACTTGTATATTTGTGTATTATTTTGTGACTTGCGGGGATGGTTGGTTTGGTTACATGAAGGTTTTTGGAGTGAATTGGGACACTTAGTTTCATTGTTGGAAGTTTAAGTTGTAAAGGTTGACTAAGGTTTGACTTTCAAGTAGGTAACCTCGGATTGGTAATTTGTTGGTTCAAATAGGTTCGGTTGATAATTTTGGACTTAGGCGTATGTCCGGATTTGGAGGTTCCTAGGGTGTTTTGGTTCTAATTGTCGAAAGTTGGAAAGTTGAAGGTTTGGAAGGTTCATAGGTTTGACCAGGAGTTGACTTTGATGATATCAGGTTCGAATTATCGTTTCGGGACTTGGAATAGGTTTTTTTATGTCATTTGGGACTTGTGTGCAAAGTTTGGATGTAATCCAAGATTGGTTAGGCGTGAATCTGGATGCTTGGTTTGCAATTTAGAAGCTTATGAACTTAAGAGAAGTTCAATTTGTGGTTTGATCATTGATTCGTAAGTGTTATGGTATCGTGTGTGTTTGGAGGCTTTGGATAAGTCCGCGTAGTATTTACTGACTTGTTGGTATGATTGTACAGGGTCCCGGGTGGCTCGGGTGATTTTCGGACCACCCGGAGCTTATTTGAGATTGCAGATTTTCTGCTGCTATCTAGTGTACTTCACGATCGCGGAGAGGGTCTCGCAATCGCAGAGGGTTATTTTTTAGGCAACTGGTTTTGTTCTACCTGTTTGCGGCCATTAGGTCGCATTCGCGATAGTTGTTGTAGTTGGGTCTTCGCGTTTGCGCCACAGGGGTCGCATTTGCGTAGAGAAGATACAGGTTGGGAATTTAGCTGGATTTAGCCTTCACGATCTCGGGTTCAGGGTCGAACTCACCTAGGCTTGGGACACCTGTGCATCGCATTCTCTTAGAACCAACTACGTTTGTGAAGGGTCTTTTTGGCACTTGCAGGATTGTGCTTCGCGAACACAAGGCTTGGGCTGCGTTTGCGAAGGGTAGTGCTGGGTAGACTCATTTAAGTTCTAATTTCGGGATTTTATCCCATTCTCTCATATTTTGAACCCTAGATTTGGAGAGGGGCGATTTTTGAAGGAGACTTTCATACAAGACTTTGGGATAAGTGGTTTCTACTCTGTATTTGTATTATTTCAAGAATCTACATGAATTATTAACACATAAAACATGAAATTTTGAGGGAAATATGGGGGGTTTTCCTACAACTTAAAAGAGTGAAAATTGGGATTTGGGTCGACTTGGACTCGATTTTGGAATCTAATCACATATTTGGACTCGTGGTGTTATGGATAGTCAGAATCTACCCATTGACTCAGGTTTTGACCATGTGGGCCCGGAGTGGACTTTTGTTGACCTTTTGGAAATTGAATAAAGATCGAAACTTTATTGTTTAGAATTGATTCCTATGGGTTTGTTTGACGTTACCGAGTTATTTTTGGCTAGATTTGATCCGTTCGGAGGCTGATTTGAGTGGCAAAAGATTTTTAGAGTATTGATTCTCGCACTTCGAGATAAATATCTTGCCTAGGCTTGGATTGAGGGTATTTGCCCATTGGCTATGATATTTGTTATGTGTTGGGGTGATATATATGCAAGGTGACGAGCATATATGTGTGCACCGTAGTTATTCATGATCCAAATAGATCTTAGGCTATTATATGCTTTGTTTACTATTATGCTTCTTTAATACCATGTTTTCTCTATTTTTATGACTACATGAGCATTTATTCATACTAGAAATCATGTCTAGGCCATTTACTTATCTGTTGAAACATAATAGGGCTTTTTTTGCTATGTTGAGTTATTTGCCTTAGCCGTAGTCATATTTTCCAGTTATAATATTATTTCTACGTGTTATATCTCTGTTTCTGTGCACTTTTTATATGTTATCTCACATGTTGTTGGTGTCCTTGTGTTTAATACAGGTTTGAGCTGAATTGTGGCATGTTGGTATATACTGTGTGGTATATTGATTGTGATTCTGTGAGATGTTTGCATATGGAGATGTGAGTGAATTGATGACTGATCTTGGGCCCTAGGGCCGGGTTGATATTGATAGTGAGGTGACGCATGCGCTAGGCCCCATATTGGGCTGAGTGATATTGATAGTGAGGTAACACGCGCCAGGCCCCATATTGAGTTGAGTGATATTGATCATTGACTCAGATCCGATCAGCACTTGGGATAGATCCATCCTTCCGGAGTCAGGTATTAACATTTGAGGGACTTATGTCAGGCACAAGTATAGTGTTGTGTGTGTGTGTGTGTGTGTGTGTGTGTGTGTGTGATGATTGAGGGATACTCGTGCTAGGCACTATACATGTGTTGGGTTTTGGTATACTTGATGATCAAACTGCAATGCCATTGATTTTGGCATGTAAACTTGTCATGCATGCATAAGGTTGTATCTTTTTCATGATAACTGGTACTTGATGTTTATATTTGATGTTTAAAGCTTGGACTCGTAGCTTAAATTGATAATCCATATTTAGGTGATTTCTGTGGAATATTGATGCCTTGACTGATATATTTGAAAAACATGCTTATTGCTCCACTTATTGTGATAAAAATGAACTTGATATTACTTGAAATGCTTTTCCTTTTGTCATTATTATACTGTTATTTGTATTGTTGGCTATTGAAAATGAGCATTGGACATTTCCAAGCTCGTCACTGCTTTCAGCCTGAGGTTAGACTTGTTACTTATTTGAGTATATGGGGTCGGTTGTACTCATACTACACTCTGCACTTTATGTGCAGATCCAGGTGCTGTTGTTAGAGGTGATTGCTAGAGGGTGACATCTATACATGTTGGAGATTTTGATGTAGTATTGATGTTCCATTCGTAGGCCTTGAAGTCCCTTTTCTTAGTTCATGTTTTTACTATTTAGTCTTTTAGACAATATTATACTTTAGCTCAGACTCTATATTTAAAAAATCTGTAGAGCTTATGCACTCCATGACACCAGATTTTGGGATGACTTTCAGTTATGTTAACTTCAATTATTTATACTATTCCGCCTTGCGACTATTTAATTATATTATTGAAATTTATTTCTGTATATTAGTTGTTGGCTTGCCTAGAAAGCAGTGTTAGGCATCATCACGACTCTGGTAAGATTTTGGGTCGTGACAACCATTCATGAATGACATTGCTTCGTACCCAGTAGTAGCATCAATCACAAGCTTTGGAATAGGAAGCGGGAATTCATCCTTAAGGAATGGATTGTTGAGATCCCTAAAGTCAACACACACTCGAATTTGACCATTCTTCTTTCGTACAGGGACAATACTTGAAATCCATGTTGGCTATTTAACTTCATGAATAAAGCCAGCTTCAATGATTTTGTTAACCTCACTTTCAATCAAGGGAACCAAATTCGGCCTAAAGCGCCTTTGAGCTTGCTTAAAAGGACGAACACCATTCTTGATTGCAAGGTGATGGACTGGTACTTTGGGGTCCAAGCCAGGAATATCTTTGTAACTCCAAGCAAAGACATCTATATACTTGTTGAGTATCTCAACATAATCATTTTCCTCGTCAATGCGCTAGTAGAGCACTCAAGTAGGTGGGCCTCAGTTCTTCATTAGTGCCAAGGTTAACTTCTATCAAGGCATCAATTATGACATTCATCCCTTCTTCAAGTTCCGGTGGAGCATCTTCAACATATTCATCTTCTTGGGGATCGCCATTGTTGAAATATATGTGGTAACACGATGAAACATTCTCCAATTTCTCGTCAACCTCCATTAGAGATGAAGTATCTTGCATGCCTTATGCAATAACATGATATGAAAAACCCACACTTTCTTTGCCTTTATCGTGTTACTTGGTATAGACCATAGTGTATGGCTTTGCTTTTAGTATCTCCTCATACAAAACGATGAGTTTTGTTTGCTACCTCATTCTAGAAGGAACCAAACTTTGGCAATCTTTAGAGATCTTTTGGATTCTAAACGAGGTGGGTGTTCTTATATTTCGATAATTTCTCTGGAACTTGTTTTTCTTCTTTAATGGACCTAACCTCTCAAATACCGAAGTTCTCACAATCGATTTTTCTTATCGATCAAAGACGGAAGGCCTGTTAGAAGCAGCATATTCATCTTCTATAGTGATATCGTTGTTGCTTGCCCTTCTTATGAAGATGAAGACTGGTGAAGGTTGTTTGCATCGCAAACCTTCATGTGGTTGCCTTGTAGCAGCTTCTGATGGGAGCTTTCCTAACTTTGATGGCTCATTGAGGTTGTATCCAAACTTTGCAAATAGCTTGTAAGAATTAGGATCAAAACCTTCATTTGTATGCTTCCCAAGGAGTGCCATATTTTGCAGCGGATTCTAAGACACAAACATTCCAAGTAGATTTGAGGATGAATTTATCTCTTCAATGTGTTTGATCGGTATAATTAACCCGTTTAGCACATTTTTTGGAGATTGGATGATTTACCTTCTCCTCTCTTTATCTTTGGGACATAGTGAAGTACATGAGCTATCTTCTTGCCGAAAGAAATAATATTCCCTCTATGAGATTAATTCGGATTAGGATGTGCCTCCTCAACAGTGATTTTGACATTGCCAGCAGTTACCTCAGCTCTTTTAGTTGTGAACTCGTCCTTTTTTATCTTAGTGACATCATTAGCTTTTAGCTCCTTCACAACGTGGTTCTTCAAGTAGAACTTTGCATCGGCGAAGTGTGACTCAGCATCAGTGAATGGCTTATCATCAGCAACTATCTTCTTCTCGACTCCACCCTCGTAGTACTTCAAACATTGATGGTAGGTAGAGTGAATCACTTTATTCTCATGTACCCAAGGCCTTCCAAGAAAGATGTTGTATGAAGTATTTGCATCGATCACATGCATCAATGCACTTGATGCATATCTCCAACGATGATCCCAAATTTAATCGCGCTTATGGCTCTTTGTCCCCTTGATTGAATCCTTAAATCATCAAATGATTTTCCAAGAGTTCATCTATGGGAGTTACAAGTTCTTTCACAGTGTGAATTGGCAAAACATTCACTGAGGATCCTCCATCAATCAAAATCCGATTCACCCTTTCATTGCACATATAGCCAACCATGTATAAGGGGCGATTATGAGGAGTGTCACCTAGTAGAAGGTCATAACTCGTGAATGTGACATTTCCTTCGCAAGCATTAACTTCTTGAGCAATGAAATTAATGAGCTTTTTCGACTTTGAAGATGGAGCCAACATTGGGTCTTCAGTCTTTTCTTCTGCTTTATTAGCACTAAAAAAGAGGCCCCATACCATCTTGGAATACCTTCGTACGGAGCCAACTCGGTAAGAATTCCTCCAAGGTCACTAGATGTCGTAGATTTTGAGGGTGGTGCACCTCTACCTTTTCTTTCTTTAAATGTTTAACTGTGTTTCGTTTCCTTGATGTTTTCACCATCATCGCCCTTGTTGGTTGTTCGATTAATTTCTTTCATCGACTTCTCTTGTGGCATCTACATCGAGTCACCAAAGTCCAACCTTCATTATCAGACTGATCAACTTCGGTATTGTTGTTCTCTAGTAATTCTTCATCTTTACTTTCTTTGAAACTGCATATTTCATCTGGATCTAATGAGCCAAAGGTATAAAAACTTGGTCCGCAATTGCCTTCTCATCTTTAAGCACGATCTTCTTTTCACGAGCCAAGTACATAACTTTATCCTTGAAGATAAAGCACTTCTCAAGAGGATGACTCACAAGTCGGTGATATTTGCAGTAATTTGGGTCATTCATTTTCTCAGCTTCATTTGGTGATGTACTTTCAAGGTTATGCATGTCTCAAGTACAAAGAATAGAGAAAAAAGCACCTCGCTAAATTTTTCACAAAACTAGCGAAAGCATTCTTCAAATATAAGGTCAAATCGTGATACTAGAGAAGCACAAGTGGAGGCCGTGTTTTCTATAACAATGGAGGCTAGCTGGGCTCACGAAGGTGCCAATGGATTTGGAGAATTGGGCCACGAATTTAAAATGCTTACAATAATTAGCGTTAGTCTAATTGAGGCCCAAGAGTCTCGAGAAATCGAAGAAGTCCAAGAAACCATTCAAGATTAGGATTTCTTTCCTTACAGATTAGGATTTTTTAATTCTTATTTTAGTAGGATTATATATATAGTTCTAGTCAAACTAGGATTGTTAGTTAGTATTTCATTGCTACTAGAATTCTTTTTGCTATTTTAGTTAGGATAGGTATTTCTTAACCTTATTCTTATTTTAGTTTAATTAGAATTAGTTTTCCTTAACATTATCAATTTTACTCATTGTAAGACTTATTTAAAGGGCTCAATATGCTGAAAATAGACATTGGTGATTAGGCTTTTTAAGCTCTTGCTTCAAAAACGTGATTTCTCTTTTGGTTGACTCTTCTCTCTTTATTCAATGCTTCTTGCAATCTCGCAGTATTGAGGAACGGGAGGGTAAGATTCTTTTCATCTTACATTCTTCTCACTTAAGTTTGAAAAATACTTTCGCTAGTTGTGAAAAACTTTAGAGATGTGGTTTTGGTTTTCTCTATTCTTTGTGCTTGAGAGGTCCAAAACCTTGAAAGTACATAGGTTTGGTATTAGAGCACATGTTCCAGGTTTGAATTCTTGAATTGTTATCTTGTTCATCATGTTGCCAGACAAGAAATGTAATGACCTGACTGGTTGTTTTGTGTATTTGAGCCTCGTTTCCCCTTTTGTTGCTTCACACATGTGTATTTGTGGTTTTATGAATTGCCGGGTTGGTTAGTTTTGTTCCGGGAAGGTTTTGGGTTGATTTGGACCCTTTGGTTCTTGGTTTAGAAGCTTAAGTTGGAAATGTTGACCGAAGTTTGATTTTTGTAAAAACGACCTTGGAACGGTGTTTTGATGGATCCAATAGGTTTGTATCACGATTTTGGACTTGTGTGTATGCTCATAATTGGATTCGGGGTCCTCTAGGTTGATTTGACGTGTTTTGCCCAAAGTTGGCAATTTGAGGTTTAGAAATTTTCCTAAGTTTGATTGTAGGTTGACTTTGTGGGTATCGGGTTCGAAATTTAGTTTTGGAACTTGGAATAGGTCCGTTTTGCTATTTGGAACTTGTCTAAAAAATTTGGTGTCATCTGGAGTTAGTTGGATAGGATTCAGACTCTTGGTTGCAATTCTACAGGTTCTTGAGTTTTCTTTTGAAATTCATGCGTTTTGATGTCCGATTTGTGGTTCTAGATGTTATTTTGATTACGCCAGCGAGTTCTTACGATATTTTTAGACTTGTATGGATGTTTGGTTTGGAGCCCCGAGGACTCAGATGAGTTTCAGATGTGTTTCAAAATGGTTTGGACTCAATTCCAGGTTGCTGGTGTCTCAGGTGTCACAATTGTGAACACTGGCATCATAATTGGATCATTGCAGAGGGGCCTCAGGTGTCGCATTTGCGATGCCTTGATCGCATTGGGAAGAGTAAGCTAGACTGGGTAGGTTCGCATTTGCGATGGGAGCAGGCTTCGCAGAGTCGCAAATACGAGCCTTTATTCGCAATTGCAACATCTGCAACTGAAAAAAAAGGGCTGAAAAGATGAGATTTCATACCACTTCTCTCATTTTAGAACCCTAGACTCGGTAGGAGGCGATTTGGAAAGGAGATTTTCACCTATAATCATTGGGTAAGTGAGTTTGATCAATTTCCAACTATATTACATGATTATATATGAGATTTAACATCAAATTTATGAGAATCAAAGAGAAATTTGGGGATTTTGTCTATATTTTGAAAATATTAATATTTGGGATTTGAAGAGTCGAATTGGACTCGGATTTGAAAACAAAACACATATATGGACTCATGGGGTTATGGGTAGTCGAGATCCACCCTTGGACCCGGGTATGACTGGGCGCACTCGGGGTTGACTTTTGGGAAAAAATATAAAGATCTTAGCTTTATTAATCAAAATTGGTTTCTCTTGCGTTATTTAATGATATTAAGTAATTTTTGGTTAGATTTGAGCCGTACGGTGGCGAATTATGAGGGAATCACTATTTTTTAGTGTTGATTTGGCCTAGTTAAGGTAAGTATCTTGCAAACTTTGTGTGGGGGAAACTACCCCTTAGGAATTAGGTTGATTGTACTAATTGAGTTATGTGAAAGACGTGTACACGAGGTGGCGAGTGTGTACACGGGCTTATATGTGGTATTTGACTTGTTTAGACTTTTAGGTTACTTTTAAGCACTTAATTGAAGTTGTTATTGTTTGTTCTATCGTTCGTTGTCAAATTTATTCGTACATGCCTTATTTGAAGTTATTATTACACGTGCTAGTTTCCATTGTCGAGGTTTCCCTTATGTGCCTTTATTTGTAGTTGTTGTTACATGCTATTCTTTCCATTTTTGAGTTATTCTGATGCATTTAGACTTAGTTGCTATTTCATGCTATCTCTTTCATTGTTAAGATTATGTTATGCACTTGAATTGGGAGTTGGCATTTCATGGGAATATCTTCATTGTGAGTCATTGAAGTTGTAGTTGTGGAAGATAATAATGCATTGAGGTTTGGTTACTGAAATATCTTTCCTTGTTGAGTTGTCTCTCATTAATTTTGTGATTATTGAGATTCTTGTATACATTGTGGTTGAGCCGTGGGCTATGTGTTGTGGTGACATTGTTATTGATGATTTGGTAATGTTGTGGCATATGGGCACATGTGGTGCGAGTTGATTATTGTGTTGTGATATTGACACGTATGCGGTGATATAAGGGTGGGTATTGAAACGCATGCGGTGAGATAAGTGGGATTTATGCGCGTGTTGCTGTTATGGGAATTACTTGATGCCACGCGGTGAGACAAGGGGCTAAAACGCGTGTAGCTATTTCGGAAAAAATATTTTTAAAATAGATGCGAGGCTCATATGGTGATACAAGAAACATTGTGATTGACTTGTGAAATGTAAAAGAGAATGAGGTTTGGTGCCTCGGTCATGATTCTTGAGCTCGTTGATGGAACGATTATTGTTATTCTTCATTTGACTCACTTGTATTTGACTATATTTGATTATTTGTTGTTCTTATCACATGCTAATTCTTGTTGTCCTTTTTTGTTTTTATATCTGTTGTTAGCCTTACATCATTATACTACTTCGTTGCCATTTAATTCTTTGCTTTCCGTTATTAGACTATATCATATTCTGTTCAGGTCCCTTTGGTCTAGTAGGTATCTTGACCTGGTCTCATCACTACTTTACCGAGGTTTGGCTTGATTCTTACTGGGTACCTTTGTGGTGTACTCATGCTATGCTTCTGCACATTGTTTGTGCAGGTACTTTTGCTCGTGCCGGGCGCAAGTGATTGACTAGTTATTCCGGAGACTTCAAGGTATACCTACTTGACGCTCATAGGCCTCAGAGTCACCTCCTTTTATTGCTTTACTTCCGTTTATCTTCACTTTCAACAGAGTTGTATTTAGAGATTATTAGTGCATTCTCTGTAGAGCTTATGACTCAGTTTCACCAATTTTGGGAGATATTTGATAGCTGTACCGTTTGGGTTTATTTATAATAATTTAACAGTTTAATTTGATATCTAAGTTATTATTTCTGCTAATTCTCGATGAATGTTAGGCTTACTTAGTCTTAGAGACTGGGTGCCACCACGACATCCTAAGGTGGGAATTTAACGCCATGACAAGTTGGTATCAGAGCTCTAGGTTCATTGGTATTACGAGCCATACGCAAGTTTAGTAGAGTCTTGCGGATCGGTACAGAGACATCTGTACTTATCTTCGATAGGCTACGAAACTATAAGGAAAATTCTACTTCTTTGATCCCTTGACATGTGAATTTGTTGATTTCAAAATCTAAGCCTTTGTCTTTTTATTCTCTAAAAAATGGTGAGGATATGCACTGCTGGATCAGATGATTAGACACCCGCGCCCCCTGCTAGAGTTGCGAGAGGTCGGGGTATAGGCTGAGGAGGGGCATGTGCTGCAGCCAAAGCACCTGCCCGGGCAGCGACTGAGGGGCCACCAGTAGATCTGGTTGGTGTACAGGCACCCGAGACACCTGTTGTTACCCCTGGACTAGAGGAGACCCTAGCACTATTTTTGAGCATATTTGACACTTTAGCTCAGGCAATATTGATTCCCCTTGCACCAGCTACATCTCAGGCTGGGGTAGGAGTTCAGATTCTCGCGGCCCGTACTCTAGAGCAACGAGTCCACATTGATCAGGTTTCGAGTGTCATGCCAGCACAACCCGTTATTCCAGTTCAGCCTGAGGTCAGTCCAGAGGCATCAGAGGAGGAGCAAAGGAGACTTGAGAGGTTCAAGAAGTATGATCTTCCTACTTTCAGCGCCGTAATTACTGAGGATGCGCAGGGTTTTCTGGACAAGTGCCACAGTATTCTCTGCACCATGGGTATTATGGAGGTGAGAGGAGTTAGTTTTACAATATTTCAGCTCTTAGGAGCAGTATATCGGTGGTGGCAGACATACGAGGAGGGTAGGCCAGCTGATGCAGCCCCACTCACTTGGGCTCCGTTTTCAGATATGTTTTTTTAGAGAGTTTGTTCCCCAGACCCTTCGGAATGCATGGCGCATAGAGTTTGAGCAGCTGCGTCAGGGGACTATGTTAGTGTCAGAGTATGCCATCATATTCAGTGAGTTGTCCCGACATGCACCCGCCTTGGTTTCTATAGTCAGAGAGCGAGTCTGCAGATTCATCAAGGGGCTCAGTTATGGCCTTAGATTCAGTATGACTAGAGAGTTGGAGACAGATACTCCGTTTCAGCAGGTTGTAGAGATCGCTGGGAGGATGGAGGGTATGCGGGGCCGAGAGAGGGAGGACATGGAGGCCAAGAGGCCTTGAGATTCTGGAGGATATAGTGGTGCCCACGCTCCGGTTGCAGCCCGTCATGGCATATGCTATGCGAGTCACCCAGTTCATTTAACACTTCCAGCTACTAGTAGTGCTCTAGCTATTTCGAGGTCTTAGTTTGCCCATTATGCACAACCACTTTCTAGCGCACCTCCTGCACGGGGTGCCTTCAGCAGTCAATCTAGCCGACCAGGCCAGAGTTAGTTTTAGTAGCCACGCCCATCGAGAGCTTGTTTCGAGTGTTGTGATACCAAACATATGGTGAGGGACTGTTCCAGACTTAGGAGGGGTGCACCTCTACATACTACACAGGCTCCATGGATTACAAAGGGTTCACAAGCCATGGTTGCTGCTCTAGTTGCCACTCCACCTGCACCGCCAGCTAGAGGTGGAGGTCAGGCGGGCATAGGTCGCCCTAGAGGGGGAGGCTAGGCTCGTTTCTATGCTTTTCCTGGTAGGAATAAGGTAGTTGCGTAAGATGCGGTCATCACAGGTATTAGGGATGCATCAGTATTATTTGATCCGGGTTCCACTTATTCATATTTATCATCTTACTTTGATCCGTATTTGGATATATTCTGTAATTTTTTGAGTGCTCATGTATATGTGTCCACGCTTGTGGGAGATTCTATTATTGTAGACTGTGTTTATCGATCGTGCTTAGTCACTATTGGTGGTTATGAGACCAGAGTTGATCTATTGCTACTCGGTGTGGTATACTTTGATATGATCTTAGGCATGGATTGGTTGTCGCCCTATCATAATATTCTGGATTGTCACGCCAAGACCGTGACATTGGCTATGCCAGGATTGCCGCGGTTAGAGTGGAAGGGCATGTTGGATTATATTCCTAGCAGGTTTGTTTCCTTTCTGAAGTCAAGACAAATGGTTGAGAAGGGTGTGAATCATATCTAGCCTTTATGAGGATGTCAGTGCTGATACTCCTACCGTTGAGTCAGTTTCAGTAGTGAGAGATTTCCCAGATGCATTCCCAGCAGACCTACTGGGGATGCTGCCCGATAGGGATATTGATTTTGGTATTGACATGGTGCCGGGCACTCAGCCCATTCCTATTCCACCATATCGTATGGAACCAGTGGAGTTGAAGGAGTTAAAAGAACAACTTCAGGAGTTGCTTGATAAGGGTTTCATTCGACCGAGTGTCTCATCTTGGGGTGCTCCAGTTCTATTTGTGAAGAAGAAAGATGGCTCTATGAGGATGTGTAGTGATTATAGGCAGTTAAACAAAGTTACAGTCAAGAATAGGTACCCACTACCGCGCATTGATGACTTATTTGATCAGCTTCAGGGTGCTAGAGTGTTCTCGAAGATTGATTTGAGGTCAGGGTATCATCAGCTAAATATTCGGGATCTGAATATCCCGAAGACTGCTTTCAGGACTCGGTATGGTCACTACAAGTTTCTAATGATGTCATTTGGGCTGACCAACACCCCATCAACATTTATTCACTTGATGAAAAGTGTGTTGCAACCATATCTTAATTCTTTTGTCTTCGTGTTCATTGAATCTTGGGTGTATTCACGCAATCGGGAGGATCATGAGCAGCACTTGAGGACCGTGCTCCAGATCTTGAGAGAGAAGAAGTTATATGCAAAATTCTCCAAGTGTGAGTTTTGGCTTGATTCTATGGCATTTTTAGGTCATGTGGTGTCTAGTGAAGGGATCAAGGTAGATCCGAAGAAGATTAAGGCAGTTCAGAGTCTGCCCAGACCGACTTCAGCTACTGATAACTAGATTTCCTTGGTTTAACCGGATATTATCGCCACTTTGTAGAGGGTTTCTTATCCATTGTTGCACCTTTGACTAGATTGACCCAAAATGGTGCTCCCTTTAGATAGTTCGACGAGTGTGAGGCGTGCTTTTAGAAGCTCAAGACTGCATTGACTATGGCCCTAATATTGGTGTTACCTACAGGTTTGGGGTCTTACACTGTGTATTGTGATGCGTCGCGTATTGGGCTTGATGCGGTGTTGATGCAAGATAGTAAGGTGATTGCCTACGCGTCTTGGCAGTTGAAGGTTTATGAGAAGAATTACCCTATTCATGACTTAGAGTTGGCGGCCATTGTTCATGCATTAAAGATTTGGAGGCACTATCTGTACGGTGTTCCATGTGAGTTTTATACCAACCATCGGAGTCTCCAGCATCTATTCAAGTAGAAGGACCTTAATTTTTGGCAGCGGAGATGGTTAGAGTTGCTGAAAGACTATGATATCACCATACTATATCATCTCGGGAAAGCCAATGTGGTGGTCGATGCCTTGAGTAGAAATGTTAAGAGTATGGGTAGTTTGGGATATTTACTGGCAGCGGATATGCCACTAGCCATGGACGTTTAAGCGTTGGCCAATCAGTTTGTGAGACTGGATGTTTCAAAGCCTAGTCAGGTTCTTGCTTGTGTTGCTTCTCGGTCTTCTTTGTATGAGCGCATCAGATCGTGTCAGTATGATGACCCCCATTTGTTTGTCCTTAAGGACACAGTGTAGCACGTCGATGCCAAGGAGGTTGCTATTGGAGATGACATGGTGTTGTGGATGCATGCCGAATATGTGTGCCCAATGTGGATGGGTTGCGAGAGTTGATCCTTGAGGAGGCCTATAGTCCGTGGTATTCCATTCATCCGGGTTCCACCAAGATGTATCAGGATTTAAGGCAACACTATTGGTGGAGAAGAATGAAGAAAGATATAGTAGAGTATGTGACTCAGTGCTTGAACTATCAGTAGGTGAAGTACGAGCATCAGAGGCCGGGTGGGTTGCTTCAGAGACTTGAGATTTCCGAGTGGAAGTGGGAGCGTATTACTATGGATTTCTTTGTAGGGCTCCCACAGACTTTGAAGAAATTTGATGCAGTGTGGGTTATTATGGATAGACTGACCAAGTTTGCTCACTTCATTCCAGTTGTGACTACCTATTCTTTAGAGCAGCTGGCTCAGATCTATTTCCGTGAGATTGTTTATCTTCATGGTAAGCCAGTGTCCATTATCTCCGATCGAGGCACATAGTTCATATGGTATTTTTGGAGAGATGTGCAGTGTGAGTTAAGCACACGGGTTGAGTTGAGTACAATATTTCACCCCCAAACGGGCTGGCAGTCCGAGTGCACTATTCAGATCTTGGAGTATATGTTACGTGCATGTGTTATGGGGGGGGTTATGTGATCAGTTTCTACCGCTTGCAGAGTTTGCTTGCAATAACAGCTACCAATCGAGTATTCAGATGGCCCCTTATGAGGCCTTATATGAGAGGCAGTGTCATTCTCCAGTTGGTTGGTTTGAGCCGGGAGAGGCTAAGTTGTTAGGAACTGATTTGGTTTGGGATTCCTTAGAGAAAGTCAAATTGATTCAGGATCGGCTTCGTATGGCATAGTTCAGACATAAGAGTTATGCTGATCGAAGGGCTCGTGATGTGGCATGTATGGTGGGAGAGAAAGTTTTGCTGGTGGGAGAGAGAGTTTTGCTTATAGTTTCACCCATGAAGGGTGTGATGAGATTCGGGAAGAAGGGAAAGTTGAGCCCTAGGTATATTGGTCCTTTTAAGATCCTTGAGAGAGTTGTCGAGGTGGCCTATAGGCTTGCATTGCCACCCAGCTTATCCGCAGTTCACTTGGTGTTCCATGTTTTCAGGCTACGAAAGTATTATGATGATCCATCACATGTATTAGATTTCAGCCCAGTCCAATTGGACAAGGATTTGACTTATGATGAGGAGCCGGTGGCTATCTTGGACAGGCAGGTCCGAAAGTTGAGGTCAAAGAATATTGCTTCAGTGAAGGTTCAATGGAGGGGTCATCCGGTCGAGGATGTGACCTGGGAGACCGAGCATGATATGCAGAGTCATTATCCTCACCTTTTTGGCACTTCAGGTATGTCTTTATACCCATTCGAGGACGAACGTTTGTTTAAGGGGGAGAATGTAGCGACCCTAGCGGCCGTTTTGTGTATTTGAGCCCCGTTTCCCCTTTTGATGCATCACATATGTGTATTTGTAGTTTTATGACTTGCGGGGTTGGTTAGTTTCGTTCTGGGAAGTTTTGGGTTGATTTGGACCCTTTAGTTCTTAGTTTAGAAGCTTAAGTTAGAAATATTGACTGAAGTTTGACTTTTGTGAAAATGACCCCAGAACGGTGTTTGATGGCTCTGATAGATTCGTATCGTGATTTTGGACTTGGACGTATGTCCGAAATTAGATTCGGAGGTTCCTAGGTTGATTTGACATGTTTCGTTGAAAGTTAGCAATTTGAGGTTTAAAAGTTACTCTAAGTTTGACCATAGGTTGACTTTGTGGCTATCAGGTTCAGAATTTGGTTTTGGGACTTGGAATAGGTCCATTTTGCTATTTGGAACTTGTCTGCAAAATTTGGTGTCATTTGGAGTTAGTTGGATAGGATTCAGACACTTGGTTGCAATTCTAGAGGTTCTTGAGTTTTCTTTTGAAATTCATGTGTTTTGATGTCCGATTCGTGGTTCTAGATGATATTTGGGTATTTTTATCATGCGAGTGAGTTCGTATGATATTTTTAGACTTGTGTGGATATTTGGTTTAGAGCCCCGAGAGCTCGGATGAGTTTCGGACGTGTTTTAGAATGGTTTAGACTCATTTTTAGGTTGCTGGTGTGCTCGAGTCTCAGGTGTCGCAATTGCGAACACCAGCATCGCAATTGTGATCATGGAAGAGGGGCCTCAAGTGTCGCATTTATGATGCTTTGAATGCATTTGCGAAGAGTAGGCTAGACTGGGTAGGTTTGCATTTGCGCCATTTTTGTCACATTTGCGAAGGGAGCAGGCTTCGCAATTGGGAAGCCAGTGTCGCATTTGCGACTCCCCTTAGGTTGTCAGGCGCCGCAATTGCGAACCCAGTGTCGCAATTGCGACATCTGCAACTGAACAAAAGGGCTGGAAAGACGAGATTTCATCTCACTTCTCTCATTTTAGAACCCTAGACTCGGTAGGGGACGATTTGGAGAGGGGATTTTCACCTGCAATCATTGGGTAAGTGATTTTGATAAATTTACAACTATATTACATGATTATATATGAGATTTAACATCAAATTTATGAGAATCAAAGAGAAATTTTGGGGATTTTTGTCTATATTTTGAAAAATGAAAAATTGGGATTTGAGAGTCTAATTGGACTCGGATTTGAAAATAAAATACATATATATATACTCGTGGGGTTATGGGTAGTCGGGATCTACCCTTAGACCCAGGTTTGACTTTTGTTGACTTTTGGGGAAAAGTATAAAGATCTTAGCTTTATTAATCGAAATTGATTTCTTTTGCATTGTTTAATGATATTAAATCATTTTTGGTTAGATTTGAGTTGTGCAGAGGCGAATTATAAGGGAAAAGCTATTTTTGAGTGTTGATTTGGCCTAGTTGAGGTAAGTATCTTGTCTAACTTTGTGTGGGAGAAAGTACCCCTTAGGAATTGGGTTGATTGTGCTAATTGAGTTATGTGGAAGACGTGTACATGAGGTGACAAGTGTATACACGGGCTTATATGTGGATTTGACCGCTTTAGACTCTTAGGTTACTTTTAAGCACTTAATTGAAGTTATTATTGTTTGTTCTATCTTTTGTTGTCAAATTTATTCGTACATGCCTTATTTGAAGTTATTATTACACGTGCTAGTTTCCATTGTCGAGGTTTCCCTTATGTGCCTTTATTTGTAGTTGTTGCATGCTATTTTTTCCATTGTTGAGTTATTCTCTTTCATTTAGACTTAGTTGCTATTTCATGCTATCTCTTTCATTGTTAAGCTTATGTTATGCACTTGAATTGGGAGTTGCCATTTCATGGGAATATCTTCATTGTGAGTCATTGAAGTTGTAGTTGTGGAAGCTAATAATACATTGAGGTTTGGTTATTGAAATATCTATCCTTGTTGAGTTGTTTCTCATTCAGTTTGTTATTATTGAGATTCTTGTATACATTGTGGTTGAGCCGTGGGCTATGTGTTGTGGTAACATTGTTATTGATGATTTGGTAATGTTGTGGCATATGGGCACATGTGGTGCGAGTTAATTATTGTGTTGTGATATTGACACGTATGCGGTGGTATAAGGGTGGGTATTGAAATGCATGCAATGAGATAAGGTGAGATTTATACGCGTGTTTCTAGTAACGAAATTACTTAAGCCACGTGGTGAGATAAGGGGGCTAAAGCACGTGTAGTTATTTTGGGAAAAATAATTTTAAAAGAAATGCAAGGCTCACGTGGTGATATAAGGAGATTGTAATTATGACTTGTGAAATGTGAATGAGAATTAGGTTTGGTACCTCAGTCGTGATTGGTGTTGTACATTCTATGTTAAAAGAGCTTATTGATGGAACGATTATTGTTATTCTTCATTTGACTCACTTGTATTTGACTGTATTTGAATATTTGTTGTTCTTATCACATGCTCATTCTTGTTGTCCTTTATTATTTTTATATCCGTTGTTTGCCTTACATCATTATACTGATTTGTTTCCATTTAATTCTTTGTTTTTCGTTATTAGACTATATTATATCCTGTTCAGGTTCTTTTTATCTAGTAGGTATCTTGACCTGACCTCGTCACTACTCTACCGAGGTTAGGCTTGTTACTTATTAGGTATCATTGTGGTGTACTTATGCTACGCTTCTGTATATTTTTTTGTGCAGATCCAGGTACTTCTGTTCGTGTCAGATGCCATTGATTGACCAGTTATTCCGGATACTTCAAGGGATACCCGCTCGACGCTCGCAGGCATCGGATTCACCTTCTTCTATTGCTTTACTACTGTTTATCTTCACTTCAAACAGAGTTGTATTTAGAGATTATTAGTGCATTCTCTGTAGAGCTTATGACTCAGTTCCACCGATTTTGGGAGATATTTGACAGATGTACCGTTTGGATTTATTTATGATAGTTTAACAGTTTAATTTGATATCTTAGTTGTTATTTCTGCTAATTGTCAATGTATATTCGGCTTACCTAGTCTTAGAGACTAAGTACCATCATGACGTCCTAAGGTGAGAATTTGGGATCGTGACAAGAAAATAGAAAGTTCGGGACTCTCTTCAATTGATGTGCAACTTCGGATTGAAAGATTAAGAACTATAACCCTTGAAAGAGACAACGAAGAAATTAAAGTGCAGCTAGATGACTTAAATAAATCAATTTTGAATTGACCGAATTGGTTGAAAGTTTGGTGATTCAAAATCAGCCACCAAATCCACCACAATGCCTACAACCTCTACTAACACCAAGACACAACATACCAGTGCTACCGCGGCATCTTCCACTTTGAGATCTACCAATTCAACTGCGTAGAGCAGAACATATTGAGCAAGCAGAAGAAGCTATAGTTAACCAAGGAATAAGAGTACCGAGGCGCCATTCTCACCATGATAAAGACTCATATTTGGAATAGTCAGATAATCAAGGTAGTGAAGAGTATGATTCTAATGAAGTTCAATATCAATATGATAGGAGGAGATTTCAAAGAAGACCACATATTAATAATCGAGAGAGATATCAACGTGATGATATTGAACTTGAAATTAGAGTATGATGGCAAATCTCAAGGTGATGAGTTCATTGACTGATAATTATTGAGCGTATTTTTTATTATAAAGAATATTCTAATCAGAAGAAGGTCAAGCTTGTTACTATAAAGCTTAGAGGTTACACATCTCTATGGTGGAAAAACCTCAAAAGGGAGCGAGAGCTTGAGGAAAAACATAAATTCGCACTTGGGAGAGAATGAAACGAGAATTGCACAAATAGTTCTTGCAAGAGACATATGAAGAAGATTCTTACTTGAAGTTTCATTCTCTTAAAAAAGGAACTTTATCCATGGATGAGTACATAAGAGAATTTGAATATTTTAGGCTCAAGAGTGACATTAAAGAAAACCCAGCCTGCCTAATTGCTCGATACTTGCCTGGATTAAATAAGAAAATTGCGATTGCGATATGATTGCAGCCCCATTGGACCTTTGGGGATGTTTTCAAACTATCCAAGGTTGTAGAGACATAACATATAGAAGCAAAAGCCACATTTTTATCAACTACAATAAAATGTCCGAATACGTTCAACCATGAGAGTGCTAGTTTGAGCTCTACAAAGACACAACCATCTACAACAAAACCAAGTGTCTAAAAAGTTGAAGGGAATCCCATGACTTCAGAAGCTATTTTTAAAAAAGAGATGCCATAAATGTGGAGGACTTGGGCTTTTACAACCTGATTGTCCTAACAAAAAGGCATTCACCATCCTTGAAGGAGTAACTGATGAAGAAGATTATCATGAAGAGCAGCGTGATGACAACTTGGAAGAAGTAGCTGAATATGGAGATGACAAAGAATACCTTATGATCCAACGAGTTCTTCATTCAGATTCTAGCAAAGTAGAACCATGGTTGCGACACAATATTTTTCATACACGTTGTACATCTAAGGGAAAAGTTTGTACGCTCATCATTGACTCGGGAAGTTGTACAAATATAGTTTCTGAAGAAATGGTTACCAAAATTAGGGTTTGAGACGAAGCCATTGCAGAAGCCATACCGCATGAGGTGGCTAGAGGAAGGAAGGAATGTACATGTTAATAAACGATTTCTTATACCTTTCTCTATTGGTAAGAATTCTCAAGATAAGTTTGGTATGATGTAATGACTATGGATGCTTGCCACTTACTGCTTGGGAGACCATGGGATTATGATAGAAAGGCAATTCATGATGGCTTCAAGAACACTTACTCTTTCGTTAAGGCTGGAAAAAAGATCAAATTGCTCTCAATGAATCCTGAAGATTTAAAGAAGTCAAAATCTAAAGTGAATGAGACATACATCACAAGAGCTAAGGTAGAAGAAAACTTAAAGGAGGGAGAGAAAGTGCTCGCTGTAGAACCTAAGGAAGTGGAATCTATCACCAAGAGAGAGTCAGTAGAAGTCATTGACCCACGACTTCAAGCAATATTGGATGAGTTTCATGATATTGTATCTGGTACTACATCTTCTTTCTTACCACATATGAGGTCAATTCAACATCAAATTGATCTAATTCCAGGCGCACCACCTCCTAATAAAGCAATATATCGAATGAATCCAATAGGGCAAAATGAACTTCAAGGAAAATTCGAGGAACTATTGGACCGTGGACTAATTACAGAAAGTTTAAGTCCTTGTGATGTACCTGTCTTGCTCGTTCCTAAGAAGGATGGATCTTGGCGTATATGTGTTGATAGTTGTGCTATTAACAAGATGACCATCAAGTATAGATTTTCTATTCCTAGGCTTGATGATCTTTTTGATCAATTACATGGGGCCAAGATGTTTTCTAAAATTGAATTGAAGAGTGGCTATCACCAAATTCGAATGAAGGAGGGTGATGAATGTAAGACTGCATACAAGACTGGAAAGGGATTATATGAATGTCTCGTTATGCCATTTGGGCTATCTAATGCTCCTAGCACATTTATGAGACTCATGACCCAAATCTTTCAACCATATATGGGAAAATTTATCGTTTCTTATTTTGACGATATACTTATTTATATCAAGGATGATAAACAATATTTATAGCACTTAGGAAGAATATTTTATTTTTAAGAGAGAAAACCCTCCACGCCAACTTGAAGAACTGCAATTTCGTTTTTGAGCAAGCCTTTATTCTCGGTTATATTGTCTCTATTGAGGGAATTCATGCTGACTCGTGAAAGATTGAAGCTATTTCTAGCTGGCTTATTCCAAAAAGCTTAACAAAGATTCGCAATTTTCATGGTATGGTTTCTTTGGATTGGCATTTTATAAAAAAAATTATCTCTCTTTTTGAAAGATGTGAAACTTGTATATAGGCAAAAATGCACAAAATCAATTTGGATTTTTGCACTCCTCTGCCAATTCCTACTCAACCTTGGGAAGCATTAGCATGAATTTTGTGTTGGGACTTCCAAGGACTCAAAGGGGGTAAGGATTCCATCTTCGTGATTGTTGATCAATTTTTGAGGATGGCTCACTTTATTCCTTGCGATAAGACTTCGGATTCAACAAATATTGTTGATCTCTTCTTTGATCATATTGTGAAATTGCATGGAGTACCCATAACTATTGTTTCAAATATGGATTCGACATTCGAGGTTCCTAAGTCATTTTTGGAGGACTTTATGGGCTAAACTTGGCAATAAGTTAACACATAGCACTCGCGTGGGTGTGAGGAACGAGTGGGTAAGATTGTTTTCATCTTACATTCTTTTTACGACATTAAATAAATAAAGAAGAGTCAACCAAAGGAGAATTTAAGTTTTTGAAGCGAGAGCTTAGAAAAACTAATCACCAATATTTATTTTCAGCATATTGAGCCCTTTAAATAGGCCTTACAATGAGTAAAATTGATAAGGTTAAGGAAAACTAATCCTAATTAAACTAGCATAAGAAAAAGGTTAAGAAAAACCTATCCTAACTAAAATAGAAAAACGAATTCTAGTAGGAATGAAATACCAACTAACAATCCTAGTTTGACTAGAAGTATAAATATAATCCTACTAAAATAAGAATTAAAAAATCCTATTCTTTAAGGAAAAAAATCATAATCTAGAATGGATTCTTGGACTTCTTTAATTTCTTGAGATTCTTGGGCCTCAATTGGACTAAGTCTAATTAGTGTAAGCATTTTAAATTTGTGGCCCAATTTTCTAAATTTATTGGCACATTCGTGAGCCCAATAAGCCTCCATTATTATAGAAAATATGGCCTCCACTTGTGCTTCTCTAGCGTCAGGATTTGAGCTTGTATTTCCATCATTTGGCCCTTTCATCTCTGGAAGCTCAATGAGATTTAGCTTGAGGAGTTCTTCAAAAATTACAAGCACATTAGAATCTAGAAACAAGTTCTCTTTTTCTTGCATTTCCTTTAGAGTCAACTTTCCATGTGGCTTGTCTTGAAAAGAAGTTGTTTTCATACTTTGTTTCTTGCTCATCTTCGTTGTGAACTTCACAGGCGACGTATTGACATTCATAGCTTCTTTGCTTTCAGACTTGGGTACGAACTTGCTCCATTTTTTGACATCTTGCTTGTCATTTCCTTTGCAAGGCTCGCAGACATGCAATCTTTCATTTCCAGTGGAGACCATGCTCAATTACATGTCATAGGTACGAGTTGCAAGTTCTTCAAATGTGCTAGAATTGATACCTTGCAAGATGTAGAGAAGTCCCTAATGCATGCCTTGGATGCATATCTCTATGCCAGAAGCTTTATTAAGCCCATCTTTGCAGTTGATGTTTGCATTCCTCCAACGATTGATAAAGTCAATAACCTATTTATCCTTCTGTTGACGAGTATTTGTAAGTTATACCATGCTCACAACATGTCTCGTGCTATAAAAGAGTTTGAGAAACTCTTGCTTTAGTTAATTCCAGCTATCAATAGATCCAGGCTCGAGGTTTGTATACCAATCAAAAGTATTTCCTTTTAGGAACGAACAAACTACTTGACGAGTTCATCTCCATAAGTCCCAGTATTGTTACATGTCTCAACGAAGTGCACCACATGTTGCTTTGGATGGCCTTTGCCATTAAACTGTTGAAATTTTGGAGGTTGATAGCCAGCAAACATCTTCAACATATCGATCCTTGCAATGTACGACTTTGCATATGTAAGGGAGGACTTGGAATAAATTTAACCCCCTCCCCCAACTTTGTTTTAATCCCAAACTTTTTATAATTACACTTTTTCCCTATTTTCAACTATATATACCCCATCATTCTTTTATTTTTTCTTACAAAATCATCAATCTATCACAATCTCTCTCTAATTTTCTTCTATAATTGCTACTATTGCTTACTTTATTATTACAATTTGTGAAACAATTGTGAAGTTGGTGAATTGAAGTCTTCAACGATAATCAATTTTCAACAAGTTGTTCGTCAATTCGGTAAACTCGTTCCAACTCTTAAGTTTTAATATTATAATTTTGTTTGTGTTTATTTATTTTCTATTACTTTATTAATTAAGATGGCTTCCTTAAAAAAAAATTTTAGTAAAAATAAGGGAAAATCCAAGAGTGACGAATGTAGTGCTCAATCTATTCCTCCCCCACTGCCCCGGGCTCCCCGAACCAAACTCCATATACGTCCTATACCTGCTATTCTTGATAGCGATAATAGTTTATTACAATTTACTGAAAGTCAATTTTGCCATAATATTATATCTGGTGAACAATTAGACCATGAATTAATGAATGCTCTTTATTCTAATCCAACTATTGATGAAAATGATGACGAGGAAATAGATTTTGATGAAACTCAACCGGATGATGATACACCAACTAGTCCTGCTCCTGATGTTAACCCAACTAGTGGTAACCTTGCTAATCCAAATGATGCCTCATTTGATACTTCTGTTACTACCCCTACTTTTTTTAGACAACCTAGCTAACGGACGGAAACATCTCCCGTTCGGCCATTTTTTACTCAACTAATTCCAGAAAATAAGGCTAAATGTAAAACTTGTAGCACGGAGTTAGTTTTTAAATATTTTGAATCGCGGGGGTGGGGACGGGAACTTTGGCTAGACACATAATGAAATACCCTCAAGATAAAGTGAGATATCTTCGTCTGAAAGCTTTGCCCGAGGGGAAAAGTCTACCTACTCCTAGTCAGGTTGACCCTAGTACCGGTTCAAATCAATTTCAACCGGGAATTAATACTGTTACCGGTGGTATTTTATATTATGATCCAAAAAAAAGATCGGGAAGAATTGGCAAAAATGGTAACTGTTATGTGTTTACCCTATAGTTTTCCTTCTGATCCTAACTTTGTGCATTATATTAGAAATTTTTTTAATCCTACTTATAAAGGTTTTCCTTGCACAACCGTAAAGAGCGATATTTATAAATATAAACAATATTTACGCTATTTATTTACTCATATAAATTGTCGTGTTGCTATTATAACTGATATTGGTAGAAGTGGTAACGACTGTGATTACCTTACTGTTACCAGTCATTGGATTGATGAGGATTGGATAATGCAAAAGCGTATTATTTCTTATAGAATAATTAATTCACGTCACACATGGCAGTTTATTGCTAACACAGTTACAGATATTTGTAGATATTTTTGTATTATGGATAAAATAATATCAATTTCAATGGATAATGCTACTAGTAACACAAATGCTATAGCCTTGCTTACCACTACGCTAAATCCTACATTTAGTGATATTTTTCATGTTAGATGTATTTGTCATATTTACCATTTAATTGTGGGTGATGGTATGAGAATTTTAAATATTGAAATTGAAAAGGTTAAAATGGCTCTTAACTGGCTTTTTTATTCAAACCGTAGAAGTAGACTTAGAGAATATTTTAAAAGATGCGATGAATTTGGCCTAAGAGAAAGAAAGGTTCCTAAACCTTGTCCAACTAGATGGAATTACATGTATGAAAGTTTGGTTGTTGCATATGAATATAGAAACCCCATAAACTCAACATTTAATGCACATGTAAGTGATGATGATGAGCACCTTACAAATGGGGATTGGGCTAATGTTAAAATACTTGTAGAATTTTTAAAAAAAATTCATATTGCTACAAATGAATTTTCTGGGCAATATTATCCTACTATTTCTAACTGTTTAGTTTATATTGCAGAACTTGCAAATTTGTTTGCTCATTTTTCAAAGGGTGGGGAAATTTATAAACTTGCTATTGATTCTATGAGAAAAAAGTTTAAAAAATATTTTTTCCCTATTCCCTCTATTTATGGTGTTTCTGCTTTGTTAAATCCTTGTATGAAATTAGGAGGTCCTCATTTTTGGTATGAAACTGTTTATAATGATTTAGCACTTAAAGATGAGGAATTGTCTCAACTTCCGAAAACAATAGCCTCGATTAGAATAAATGCTCAAACTATTTTTAATACTTATCAAGTTGCATTAAATCATGCTAGACCAAATATTCCAACTCATTCTTCTTCTGATTCTCAATCATCTAAAAAAACTGCGGGAGTAAGAGCACTTAATGCTTGGGCGGGGTTCTCAAGGTTCTAGTAGTAGTGATTTTTCACAATTAAATGAGGTTGGAGTTTATTTATCGCAGGGAATTGAGGAAGTGAATCCCGACGGTTCCTTTAATCTTTTGGAATGGTGGAAGGACAAAGAAAAATACTTTCCGGTTCTTTCAAGGATGGCCCGAGACATTTTAACTATTCAAGCTTCAACAGTGGCATTAGAGAGCACTTTCAGTCAAGCAAGACTTTAATTCAGTGATTATAGAGCGTCTATGAGGGAGAGTTTGGAAAAATCAGTACTTTTCAGAGATTGGATCCGGTCGGAAAGAAGAAATTTTGGACTTGCTGAATCACAACCAGATGAAGCGAAGCTTACAAAAAAATGCTAGCTGAACTTGCGGAGGATGTCGCTTCGCTCGGAAGTGGCGATGACCAAGAAACTTTTCCGCCACCACCAACGGAAATTCCTCCGGACCTTGATAGATTTATAAAGTTTGTAAGAGATACCATGTAACTTATATGAACAAAAATTAGTATGTATTATGTAACTTATATTTTGGCACATCTTGATTAGTTTCTTTTTCTTCTCAATGGTGGTATTAGCACCTTGTTGTGCTCATTCCATAGGGGGATGAAGACTAAGAAAGATATTGCCATATTTTTTAATGCTATAATAAAATTACAAGGCATATCTCTTTACAATATTTTTTTGTCTCGAATATAGCTTTTATATATATATATATATATATATATATATATATATATATATATATATATATATATATATATATATATATATATATATATATATACATCTTATATCGATATACTATATATACATCTTATATACTATACTATATATATATATTATATATACATCTTATATATATACTATACCACAAGGTACATATTTTCTGTCTTTCTTAGTTAGCTTTTCTTCTAGTCTCTCCTCTCTGGCCGCCACTTGATCCTATTAAAATGGTATTAGAGCCTAGGTACTTTCATGGTATATATAAGATAGATATAAAATATTCGACATAGATATGTTTCTGAAATATGGATTTAGGAGAAACTAGTATGAAAAATACTAGGTTGGAAGAGGTAGATATACCTCAAAACCTTGATTTGTTAAACAAATGGACTATTCCTAAAGTCCCTATTAGAACAATCTATGATTATGGATGGTTTGATAAACTCTCTTCTAAATAACTTGTTAAAACAACTGAGCAATCTTTAGCTTTGAATTCGTCTGAACAGACTATTCGTTTGTTAAACAAGCATGATGTAGATGTTTATAAACACTAGTATAATTATTTGCATATTGGTATGGTATAAATTGCTTTTAAGCCATTAACCCTTAAAGGGTTACCAGAGACGTTTTTAGCCGCTCTTAGAGATGCTAGAAATCTGAATTTCAGACAGTCTCTAATGGGTTCTATTGAATCTACTGTTGCCTACGGCCCAGTATATTTTAATACTCAATCCAATCTGCAATTATCTTTATCTGATGTTAATATACTTGATGCATTAACATTAAATGTGAAAACGCATGGTTATAATTATGCGCCTGGTTCTGAACTTATATGTTTATCGTATAGGATTTATTTGAAATTGCTATCTACGTTAAACCCCAGATGTAAATTATATGATATATCTGATCAGACTATTTTAGTGGAAACGAATTTTGTAAAGTCTAAGGTCACCACGAGGAGACCTATTAAGTGGGAAGAAATTAATTTTTCAACCACATGGACTTTGGATTCGGTTATATCCCCCAGTCAGATAACTGATACTGTCAGTAATACTGAGTATTCTCATATTACTCAAAATCCGGATGGTAGGATTTGCATTCAGTTTGACAATAATAGTTCCATTTATAGTAGACAGTCATTTTCTAATAATAGACTGTTGCCTACTATTAGTTCTAATTATAATAGACATTCATTTACTAGTCGTAGACTGTTGCCTGATATTCAACACATTTCTCTTGTTGAACCAGTCTATGGACCAGCTAGAAATCGTGCTGCATCTTTACACATAATTTCTACTAAAGTAGGTGATAAGCCAGTTGAAAGGGTTAAGATTAACCCCAAGACAAATATTGTTCAGGATAATGATAATATTTCTGATAAGGATATTCCTTCTGCGTCTGGGATGGATTTTGACCCCAATGATACTTAATGATTCCACACCAAATTGATTTTAGTTCAGGGTCACAAGCTAGAGGTTATATTCAAAAAGAATTTTTCACTGATAAATGGAACCAGTTTAAAATTTGGTTTTTTGATACTTATAGTAAGGAGGATTTAAACAATATTTCTCAAGAGTTTTATGAAACTTGTGCTTTACATAATCAAATTATGTATTTTGTTCCTTGGTTTATAACCACCTATTTACCACTTTTTATAAAAGTTTTGGAAAGATCTTATAAAGACGGAAATTGCAATATTACTAAAGTCATTTACCCTCCTCAAGTGCCTTTTGTTTTACCTAATAATACAGGTATTACTTTTACTGCATTTCAAAAATTTATTGATGAAGATGTTGCTGCAGTCAGCATCACAGAAATTAATAAACAAATTTCTCAAAATAATTATTTGAGTTTATATGTTAAAGTTTTGGGTGAAAACATTAGTTTTTTTAATAAAAAACTTGATGATTTAACAGTCTTGATTAAGGATATGAGTACTAGAAAGACTTTGACTGATATTGCCTCTTCTTCAGGAAGCAAATCAGAACCTCAAATTGTTCTCACTCATATTCAAAGACCCCCTGATATTCAGGATTTTAAATTTAAATCTTTTGGTGACTTAGAAGAACTTCTTGATAAAAAATTATCCGGTTTGAATATCAAACCCATTGATTTATCAAATGATTTTGCTGATAAATTAGATTCTACTTTTGACTATAAAAAGGATGTTTTGTCAGAGTTTAATAAACTCAGAAGTTACCCCAAAAAGAATAGTAAGTTTGCAGATAGCAGATATGCTGATAAACCTAGAATGCAGACTTATTATTACAATCGTCCTACTCCTCAAGATGTTTTAATAGAGGAACGTGATTGGAATCAGACTAATACGTCTTACAGTGGTTCCGAAATTTACGAATGGAATCTTGATGGTTTGACTGATAGGCAGTTAACTATTCTAGTACATAGAATGCTTATGTATGCAACTATCTGTAAAAGTGTAAAAAATACAGATAGGAATATTTGCAGAATGATTGTTGCAGGTTTTACTGGCCAACTTCGTGGCTGGTGGGACAATTATTTGTCTGTCGACGAAAGGGCAATGGTTATTAACGCTAAAGCCGTTGACGAAGGACTTGATAACTTAGGCATGGCTCTAGTAGCAAATAGAGAAAATATTGTTTACACTCTTATTCTTACTATATTAGAACACTTCAATGGTAGATTTACCAACCAGAATGAGACTGTTCGTACTCTCCTTAATAGCCTTAGATGTAAAACTTTAAGTGAGTTTAGGTGGTATAAAGACACCTTTATGAGTAGAGTGATGGAACTACCTGAAAATAAGCTTGAACATTGGAAAGCTAAGTTCATAGATGGCCTTCCCTCTTTATTTGCCGAAAGAGTTAGAAAGGTTTTAAGAGGTAGTTATGGGGAAATTCCATACACAGACTATACCTATGGTAAGTTAATAGGAATTTGTACACAGGAAGGATTAAACCTGTGCAATGAATTAAGATTGTCCAGACAGCTTAAGATGGATAAGCTTAAGGAAAGAAACCAATTAGGAGACTTTTGCACCCAGTTCGGTTTATCCGAGACTTCTACTCATAAAAAGAAGAAACATAATTATCATAGATACCCAAACCAAGACAGTCCTTATAGGAGAAAGAGATCTAAATATAGATCCAAAGAAGAACGAGAAGCTAAGAAAGCCCATCGCAAGGCTATTAGATTTACCAAAAATAGGTCTAAGAGAGATCTAGCTGACATTAAGTGTTATAAGTGTGGTAAATTTGGCCATATAGCTCCGAATTGTAAACTTCAAAAGCTGAAAACCTTAGGACTAGACGATGAGTTACGTGATAAGGTTTATGGTTTGTTATACACTTCTGGATCAGAATCGGATTATTATTCTGAGCCAGAATCAGAAGCTGAAATAGATTTACTTGATTTATCTGATAGTGATAAAAATATTGATAATACTTGTACAACTTGTAAAGGTGATACATGTGCTTGTGATGATGAATTTTATAAATTACAATCACAATTTAAAAATTTGAACATGAAAACTATTACATCTGATAATGTAATAGAACTTTTAAAAGAAGTTACTGATGAAAAACTTCGTGAAAAAATTATTAATTTGGCTGCTAGTTCAAGTTCTAATTCAAGTTCTAGTTTTTCAAAACCTTTTGAAAAAGAATTTGAATATTCTCCGCCTTATTCTTTACTAGAGGTTAATAATCGTCTTTTAAACAAAAATGCAACTGCAGCAAGAGATTCTTCTTTCGATGATTTAAAAATTGAAATTGATAACCTGAAACGAGAGATCAAATCTCTTAAAAAAATCAAATGATTTGTGATCATAGGATTACTCAGATTGAGAAAATCAATTTTCCAGCTGAGAAATCTAATGATAAAAATAAAGGTATTTTTGAAAATGATATTGAAGAAAAACCTATTAGTTTTAATCCTAAACATGATATGTTTCTAGGAATGATGCAAATTATTACTGCTCATAAATGGTATATCAAATGTACTATTCTCATTGATAATAGTTTTTCAATTATAAACATTGCCATGATTGATAGTGGAGCAGATGTTAGCTGCATTCAAGAAGGTTTAGTACCTACGAAATATTTTCAAAAGACTACTCATATGGTTAGATCTGCATCCGGACATGCTTTAGATATAAAGTATAAACTTCCTAATACGGGTATTTGTCAAAATAAAGTCTGTATTCCTCACTTCTTTTTCTTGGTAAAAAACCAGTTATACCCTCCTATTATACTTGGAACACCGTTTATCAACGCTGTTTATCCTTTTACTAGCATAGACTCGAAAGGTTTTACTGCTACCTATAAGTATAAAGAGATAAGTTATACTTTTGTTACAGATCCAGTAACCAGAGATATTAATACTTTAATTGATATGAAGCAAAAACATGTTGATTCTTTACAATTAGAATTGTTTAGTATGAATATATTTGACACTTTAAATTCTACTAAAGTACAAGAAAAAATCAAATTGATTTCTGAGCAAATTGCTATTGATATTTGTGCTGAGCATCCTAGTGCTTTTTGGAATCGAAAAAAGCATATTGTCACTCTTCCATATGAAGACAATTTCTCTGAGGATGATATTCCTACTAAATCTCGACCTTGTCAGATGAACGCAGAATTAGTAGAATTTTTCAAAAAAGAGATTGATAGTTTGCTATCAAAGGGTTTGATAAAACCCTCAAAATCTCCTTGGTCATGTACAGCCTTTTATGTTAATAACGCAGCTGAAAAGGAACGTGGTGTTCCTAGACTAGTCATAAATTATAAGCCCTTGAATAAATATTTGAAGTGGGTTAGGTATCCTATTCCTAATAAAAGAGATTTATTGTCTAGATTATATGACGCCAATATATTTTCAAAATTTGATTTAAAATCTGGATATTGGCAGATTCAAATATTTAAAGAGCATACTTATAGAACTGCTTTTAATGTTCCATTTGGGCAATATGAATGGAATGTTATGCCTTTTGGTTTGAAAAATGCACCTTCAGAATTCCAAAAAATTATGAATGATATTTTCAACCCCTATCTAGACTTCGTCATTGTTTATATCGATGACATTTTGGTATTTTCCAAAACACTTGAAATGCATATTAAGCATTTAGATATTTTCAAAAGAATTGTTATACAAAATGGTTTGGTAATCTCAAAACAAAAAATGAGTTTATTCCAAACTAACATTCGATTCTTAGGACATTATATTTGTCAAGGAAAGATTACTCCTATTCAAAGATCGATTGATTTTGCCTCAAAATTTCCCGATGTTATTACTGATAGAACTCAGTTACAAAGATTTTTGGGAAGTTTAAATTATATTTCGCATTTTTATAAAGATCTGTCACGTGATTTAGCCCCCTTATATGATAGGCTAAAAAAGAATTATAAAAATCCTTGGACTGATAGTCACACTATTTTGGTCAAAAATATTAAGCAACGTGTTAAATCTTTACCTTGCTTAACCCTTGCTAATCCTGCATGGCAAAAGATTATAGAGACTGCTACGTCTAATATTGGTTACGGAGGGATTTTGAAACAGATAAATCCCAATGATAAACATGAATATCTGATTAGATTCTACTCTGGTAAATGGTCTGAAGCCCAGAGAAAATACGCTACTGTGGCACATAAAATGTTAACCATAGTAAAATGTGTTTTAAAATTTCAAGACGACTTATACAATCAAAAGTTTTGGATAAAAATTGACGCACAATCTGTTAAATATATGTTTAACAAAGATTTTAAACATGATGCTTCGAAAATGATATTTGCAAGATGACAGACTCAATTAGCCCCTTTTGATTTTGAAATACAATATAAAAAGGGAATTGATAATTCTCTGCCAGATTTCTTATCTCGTGAATATTTACAGGATGGAACCCCCTGGGGTAGGGGAAGAGGTAGAGGTTGGGGAAGATCATCCCCACAACCCAGAGGAAGGTCATCACCTTCAGGATCGTCATACGGATCCTCATCAAACTCCCCAGTTATACAAATGGGAAGAAGAAGTTTAGTTAATGAGAGGATATCTCTCCGAGAAGAAGCATCGATCGGACCATCCGTCCATCTGGAAGATATTCCAGAAGACAATCCGTTATACGCACATTTGCAGGCATATTTAACTGCTCAAAAACAGAAAGATACTTCTGTTAAGCAAAGTGATACTTTTGCTTCCATTACTAAAGATGACAATGATGATATCAAGTCATACGAGAAAGTGTCAAAAAGAGAAATGATATTTCTCTTAGAAAACTCTGACATTCAGAGAAAAGAAGAACCGTGGAAGATATTCCAAATGTATTTAATAAATGGGTTATATTATCCCGGTGAGTCATACAAAACCCGTTCCTACTATGAAACAATACTAACCAGTACTGGTAGTGCAGAATTTCAGCACTTTTCTGGGTATAGCACAGACGAGAACGTTTATAACTTCTCGAAGATTATAATTAAACAGATTATATCTGTTGAAGACTGGGGTATATCCACAATGAAGGAAAGGCAGATAAGCCTTAACAAAAATAAAATAAATTTTACTTATTGGGATTATATCCAAGCATTTGATAAAGTATTATACTACAACAATGACAGACACAAACATACTTGGTTTATTAAAGTATGTGCAAAGATATTTGCAGAGCCAATTCCTAATTGGTTTCTAAATTGGTGGTCATACCACGGTCCAACAATAAAATTTTTACCTAATCCATTTCTCATGTTATACAAAGAATGGATAAAAATTTCTCCTTTTATAAATAATTTATATCACGCAGATCATATCTGCTACCCTGATAAAATCAACCAGATTTATTTCTTTCTGGAATTCTCTATTCCCTGGATACACAAATGGAATCCAGAAGTCGGATTCACCGAAGAACAAGTCTCATGCTTATACAGGACTTTTTACAACAACTTTTGGGACAAGTTAATGAAGAAGGATCCCAAAACAAAGACATTATATGGTCAAGAACTCTTGGATTCAATAGAAATAAAAATCCAGGAATATTCCAACAAACCTCAGAAAGAGGTAATTGATGACAGTTCAGTTAGACATATTGCCAGAAGAATCTCCTTTCAAGAAGGAGATAAAGCAGAGATGATTAACGCTTACTTGGAAGAGGTCAAAAGAAATTTACTTCATTCCATTAATCAATACGAAAAATCAGATACGTCAATGCAGAGTGAAACAAGCAACGATGATATCGCTGAAGATTCTCAGCCCATTGAAGCAAAAAAAATATTATCTGAAGAAGACTTAAATGATGCAGAAGAATTCATCCGCAAAATGAAAGAAGCGGAAAAAAGACCAGCACAGTGAAACAGCTGGACCCCACAGCAACAGTGAAGCCGCCGGACCCCACTCGAACAGTAGATATACTGTTTCAACAGTAGATATACTGTTTCAACAGTAGATACACTGTTTCAATAGTAGAAACACTGTAACAGGGACCCACGGGACCCACTTTTACTGTTCATAGATTCCTTTTCTTTTTCTATTTATAGAATTCATTCGTTCATTCTTCAGAGGCAGAAATCGAGACTCTCTCTCTCTAGAATTCTCTCTCTCTCTCTCTAAGTTGTAAGTAAGAGTTAGTTTGTAGTTTGCTCATTGTAACAGAAGAATAAGTAAATAAAAGTTTTCAGTTCTTCATCTTCAGGGCCTTGCTTCTTGGCCACAAGGTACATATTTCTGTCTTTCTTAGTTAGCTTTTCTTCTAGTCTCTCCTCTCTGGCCGTGACGATGTCCGGCTAAGAGACTTCATATCTATGTTGAGTATCTAACTTCTCTCCTATATACACCATGAAAGCGACGGCATCTATTAAAATATAAATGAGTTTTATATATAGAGTTTTGACTTGGTGTCAAGATGATTGGTACAGTCTGATATAACACTGCTCTTATTGGCTTTGTCTTAGTAGCTTCGTCTAGCCAGCCGTGAACCTCAGCCCGATAAAGGAGTTAAAAGGGCATCTTCTTTCACGGTTAGAACTGCTAGACACATGGGCTCAATAAAAGTATGTATTATATTATGACAGACCCCTTGCTTGAGTAAAGGTTTTTTACCTTCCATACAGTCATTAAACTATATATAAAATTCAAGTATATTTCAATTCTTATCCTTAATGATTGTGCGAATTACCGCCAGTCTTTAAATATAAGGGTACTGGATTAGCTAGATTAAGAATTCTCAAATAAATTAAGATAGAAATCTTTAACTGGTGGAAACCTTCCAGGCATATAAAAGCCAGATGAGAGGTGTGAAACAAGTCCAGTTCCCGGTCAAACGGGTGATTTCTGTTTTAGTTTAATTGAGAAGGCATGGCGGATTACCGCCCGCCACTTGATCCTGTTAAAATAGTATTAGAGCCTAGGTACTTTCATGGTATATATAAGATAGATATAAAATATTCGACATAGATATGTTTCTGAAATATGGATTTAGGAGAAACTAGTATGAAAAATTATACATCTTAAGATATACTATATATACATGTATATCTACTCTATATATATATCAAGTATATCTAGTATACTATGTATATATAGTATATCTTAAGATGTATATATAGTATAGTATATTATATATAGTATATCTTAAGATATATATATATCTTAAGATGTATATATAGTATAGTATATATAGTATATCTTAAGATGTATATCTTAAGATGTATATATAATATAGTATATATAGTATATCTTAAGATGTATATATAGTATATCGAATATAGTTTATATATCTTAAGTTGTATATATAGTATATATATACTATACTATAGTATATAAGCCGTATTCGATAGTATATATATAGGCTTATATATATATGTATATCGAATATAGCTTATATATCTTATGAGATGTATATATAGTATAGACTATAGTATAGTATAAATATAAGCTTATATATATTATATACTATAGTATAGTATAAATATAAGCTTATATATATATATATACTATACTATATTATACTACATGTATAGCTTAAGATATATAAAAAGACAAAAATATTGTAAAGAGATATTCAAATCAATGTGTTATATTTTTATTATAGCATTAAAAATCATGGCAATATCTTTATTAGTCTTCCTCCCCCTATGGAATGAGCACAACAAGGTGCTAATACCACCATTGAGAAGAAAAAGAAACTAATCAAGATGTGCCAAAATACAAGTTACATATTAATTTACATGGTATCTCTTACAAATTTCATAAATCCTTCAAGGTCCGGAGGAATTTCCGTTGGTGGTGGCGGAAATGAAGCTTGCTCATCACCGCTTCCAGGCGAAGCATCATCCTCCGCAAGTTCAGCTAGCATTTCTTCGTAAGCTTCGTCTACCTCTGGTTGTGATTCAGCAAGTCCAAAATTTCTTCTTTCCGAACGGATCCAATCTCTGAAAAGTACTGATTTTTCCAAGCTCTCCCTCATAGACGCTCTATAATCACCGAGTTGAAGTCTTGCTTGACTGAAAGCGCTCTCTGATGCCACTGTTGAAGCTTGAATAGTTAAAATATCTAGGGCCATCCTTGAAAGAATCGGAAAGTGTTTTTCTTTGTCCTTCCACCATTCCAAAATATTAAAGGAGCCGTCGGGATTCACTTCCTCAATTCCCTGTGACAAATAAACTTCAAGCTCATTTAGTTGTGAAAAATCACTAGTACTAGAACCTTGAGAACCCCTGAACCCTGCCCAAGCACTAAGTGCTCTTACTCCCGCAGTTCTTTTAGATGATTGAGAACTAGAAGAAGAAGGAGTTGGAATATTTGGTCTAGCATGATCTAATGCAACTTGATAAGCATTATAAATAGTTTGAACATTTATTTTAATTAAGGCTATTGCGTTCGGAAGTTTAGACAACTCCTCATCTTCAAGTGCTAAACCATTATAAACAGTTTCATACCAAAATTGAGGACCTCCTAATTTCATAGTAGGATTTAACAATGCAGCAATATCATAAATAGGAGGAATAGGGAAAAAATATTTTTTAAACTTTTTTCTCATGGAATCAATAGCAAGTTGATAAATTTTTCCACCCTCTGAAAAATGATAAAACAAATTTGCAAGTTCTGCAATATAAACTAAACAGTTAGAAATAGTAGGATAATATTGCCCAAAAAATTCATTTGTAGCAATATGGAATTTTTCTAAAAAATCTACAAGCATTTTAACATTAGCCCAATCCGCATTTGTAAGGTGCTCATCATCATCACTTACATGAGCATTAAACGTTGAGTTTATGGGATTTCTATATTCATATGCAACAACTAAACTTTCATACATGTAATTCCATCTAGTTGGACAAGGTTTAGGAACCTTTCTTTCTCTTAGGCCAAATTCATCGCATCTTTTAAAATATTCTCTAAGTCTACTTCTACGGTTTGAATAAAAAAGCCAATTAAGAGCCATTTTAACCTTTTCAATTTCAATATTTAAAATTCGCATACCATCACCCACAATTAAATGGTAAATATGACAAATACATCTAACGTGAAAAATGTTACTAAATACAGGACTTAGTATAGTGGTAAGCAAGGCTACAGCATTTGTGTTACTAGTAGCATTATCCATTGAAACTGACATTATTTTATCACTAATGTAAAAATATCTACAAATATCCACAATCGTGCTAGAAATAAACTGCCCTGTGTGACGTGAATTAATTATTCTATAAGCAATAATGCGCTTTTGCATTATCCAATGCTCATCAATCCAATGACTGGTAACAGTAAGGTAATCACAGTCATTACCACTTCTACCAATATCAGTTGTAATAGCAAGACGATAATTTATATGAGTAAATAAATAGCGCAAATATTGTTCATATTCATGTTTATATTTATAAATATCACTCTTTACGGTTGTGCGAGAAAAACCTTTATAAGTATGATTATAAATTTTTCTAATATAATGCACAAAGTGGGGGTTAGAAGGAAAATAATAGGGTAAGCACATAACAGTGACCATTTTTGCCAATTCTTCCCGATCTTTTTTTGGATCATAATATAAAATACCACCGGTAATAGTGTTAATTCCCGGTTGAAATTGATTTGACCCGGTACTAAAGTCAGCCTGACTAGGTGCACTTGTCCCCTCAACCAAAGCTTTCATACGAAAATATCTAGCTTTATCTTGAGGGTGTAGCAATATGTGTCTAGTCAAACTTTCCGTCCCCCGACTTCCAACATATTGAAAAACTAACTCTTTGCCACAAGTTTTACACTTAGCCCTATTTTTTTCTCTTAGTTGAGTAAAAAATTGCTAAACAAGAGATGTTTCTGCCCGTTTAGGAGGTTGTCTAGAAAAAGTAGGGGCACTAATAGGAGGGTCAGATGGGGGATCATCTAGATTATTATTAGTTGGATTAACTTCAGGAGCAGGACTAGTGGGTATATCATCATCCGGTTGCGTTTCATCAAAATCTATTTCTTCATCATCATTTTCATCAATAGTTGGATTACCATAAAGAGCATTCATATATTCATGGTTTAATTGTTCACCGGGTGCAATATTATGGCAAAATTGACTCTCGGTAAATTGTAATAAACTATTATCGCTATCAAGAATATGAGGTGTAGGACGGGTAACATGTTTGGGTCGGGGAGCCGAGGGAAGTGGAGGAGGAATATATTGGCCACTAGATTCACCACTCTTCGATTTTCCCTTATTTTTACTAAACATATTTTTTAAGGAATAAGCCATCTTAATTAATCAAGCAAAGTAAATAAAACAAACAAAATTATAATATTAAAACTTAAGAGTTGGAACGAGTTTACCGAATTGACGAACAACTTGTTGGAAATTGATTATCGTAGAAGACTTCAATTCACCAACTTCACAATTGTTTCACAAATTGTAACAATTAAGTAAGCAATAGTAGCAATTATAGAAGTAAATTAGAGAGAGATTGTGATAGATTGATGATTTTGTAAGAAAAAATGAAATAATGATGGGGTATTTATAGTTGAAAATAGGGAAAAAGTGTAATTAAAAAAAGTTTGGGATTAAAACAAAGTTGAGGGGTTAAATGGCTATTTGACAGCCCAACGACATTTTTAAAAAAAAAAAAAAAATAGCCGTCGGGCCCGCTAGGCCCGCTAAGGGACCGGACCGATCCCGATCCGGTTCCGAGCCCTGGCGGGCCAAACGGTCCCGGGCCTGACGGGCCCAAATCATAGGACCGGCTCACAAGACCGGACCAGGCCCACTAAAACTGAATCAAACGGTCCTGACCCGTTTAATCGTTTGGCCCGTTTGGCCCGTTTGGCCCGCGGTCCTGGACCGGCCCACTTGACAGAGTTACTCTAATCTAACATAAACCATAAGGAAAAATCAGAAGAAAGAGATGCCATTCATTTTCAAATTCAAAAAACAAAACCCAAATTAATTATTCTCTCCCTTTTCTTGGGCGGTACGAGCGTATGCACCCCAACCCGACCACTCCCTATCTCTCTCCTAAAGCTTTTCAAACTCGTTTATCTCTCCACAGTTCTCAAACCCTTCAAAGCTCCCCCTCTCTCTCTCTCTCTCTCTCTCTCTCTCTCTAGGGTTTCCCTCTCACCGATCACCCTATAACTCCATTCCATTCCCCGAAGCTCCCACTAAACCACACACTAACATCATCACAATCTTACTCAACTCGATCCGCGTTGACTCACTTCCATGGCGGAAGATTCAGTTGCAGTTCCAGATCCCTCGTCAACCAATACGGCGCCGTTAGGTCACTCAGTGATTCCTATAGTGAACAAGCTCCAAGACATCTTCGCACAGCTCGGTAGTCAGTCCTCCATCGAGCTGCCTCAGGTGGCTGTCGTCGGTAGTCAGAGTAGCGGCAAATCGAGTGTTCTGGAAGCCCTTGTCGGTCGCGATTTCTTGCCTAGGGGTTCTGACATCTGTACTAGGCGCCCGCTCGTTCTGCAGCTTATACAGACCAAACGGAAGCCGGATGGAACTGAAGAGGAATGGGGAGAGTTTTTGCACCTTCCTGGCAAGCGATTCTTTGATTTCAATGAAATTCGTAGGGAGATTCAGGTAATCTGCTGTTATTATCCAGTGTTTCGATTTGTAGAAACTTCCAACGAGGTTATATTGAATGTTCGTATATTGAGCTTGTTTCGATGAAATTCATTGGGAGATTCAGATATAGTGATGAACTGTAGTCTACACCTTGTATAAACTTCCAATGAGGCTTAAAGCAAAATGTTTAAAGTATTACTACTATCTATCATTGTGTTTGAGAAGTCGATGCTGCAACTGCCATGCGAAATCTTATACATTATGACTTAAAATACTAGTTTGTGATTTCTTTATATACTACGCCGATTATTTTAGTGATTTGTATACCTTTATTTTTGCGTGGACTTGAGTAATTTTTTCACATTCCCAATTAATGTTTTTAAAAGCAAAGCAAAAAAGTGACAAGATCCTTTGAGTCTTGACGGGAAAAGTGAGAAGTGAAGTGCTAAAAAATTCAAACATATATGGATTTAGTACTAAATAATCAAATCGCAATTAAAATAACTAGTTTCAACACTCAGTATGCAATGTCGATATTAATCCAACTCTTCAAAGTTGAACTTCAAAGAAATGGCCACTTTTTGTTTGGATAACTTTGTGTGCTATAGTTTGAAGCGCACATTTCTATGAAGCTTCATGGCTTCACCTATGAAGCAATAACTCTTCGCTTTGCGTCGTTTCATCGCTTTAAGCAATGGCATTTAATAACATTGTTCCCAACTGCTAATTCTTTATGATTTGGTTTTAGGTGGAGACAGACCGGGAAGCAGGCATGAATAGAGGTGTTTCAGATAAACAGATACGTTTGAAAATTTTCTCACCGAATGTTCTTGATATTACACTTGTGGATTTGCCGGGCATAACAAAGGTGCCTGTTGGTGATCAGCCTTCTGATATTGAAGCCCGGATCAGAACAATGATAATGTCGTATATTAAACTTCCGAGCTGCTTAATATTGGCTGTAACACCTGCTAATGCTGACTTAGCTAACTCAGATGCTCTTCAGATAGCTGGAAATGCTGATCCTGATGGTATGTTCCTACTATATAGTTTTCTACTAGGTGAGTTTAGATGCTTCTGAGACTCTTTTATATACAAAGGTTTCTTCTTGCAGGGTATCGGACCATTGGTGTAATCACTAAGGTCAGATTGATCGAAAATAGAACTCTTTCCTTTTGTTTGTTATGTTTCTGTATTCTTAATTGGTTTTTCATCAATTGAATTTTCTTTCTAGTTGGACATCATGGATCGGGGCACTGATGCTCGTAACTTTTTACTTGGAAAAGTGATTCCCCTTCGCCTTGGATATGTTGGCGTTGTGAATCGTAGTCAGGAGGTAACATTTCAACTTGAGATTGATAGAAAAATAGTTAAACCTGTCAGCATGTTTTTATTTGCAAATGGGCCATTTAAACTTTTTTCGTAATTTATGATATCATTTCATTCTAATGAACTTCTTCATTTGAGCTCCTCTGGAAATTTCTTTATTATGTTTTGGAGTTTCACTTCATTTGTACCTTTTACTTTCATGACTACTATTTTTATAGGCATGTGATAGGTGTAGAAACCAAAAAAGGATGCTGTCTATTTTCGTCTTTGTAGTGGCATTTCCTATCCGTGCTCTCTAACTAGCACATTTGTGTTCCATTCATTAGCAATTTTCCTTTAGGGCTGTGGTTTCTTTCTTGATAGTGCATGTATTCATCACTCTTGTTTGACTGATATCTTTTGAACCACTTGATGCCTTGACCCATTTTCTAGGTCTCCTCTGCCTTGCCGTAGTTTCAACTTTAGGACAAGAAGTGCTAGCTTTAATTGCTTCACGTGTGATTCCTTTTCTCCTCGGTCCAGAGACAATATGTAGGACTTGTGCCAACAATTCATCAGACTTAGTGAGTCTGGATCACTTACTAATACTAATCTTCAGCATGATACTGCCCTAATTCCAAGAGGCACTATAAGCAGAAAAGCTAAATAAAAGGAAGAATATTATAAAACCTATGCAGTTAATTTCTGTATATCGGTTGATAATATATTGTTATGTATCAAATGCCTTTTAATTGCATACTTACATTCACAGTCTGAAGACGTGCCGCAATTAAGGCCTTATTCTTATGTAGTAACCTGGTCTTTGGCTTCTAACATTTTATTTGCTTGTGTATGATTTTCCTATCTACAGCACATACTATTACTGTTTTTTTATTATTTATTTCATTGCGTAATAAATTATTTTGAGAAATATGATGAAAACACATTAAGTGCTACAACAAAACAGCAAACAGAACAAAAGCTAATGAAGTGTAGAAGGATGTACAAAACGCACAACATTAAGGCTCTTTTGTGGGTAAAAATGGCAATAACATTTTGTTATGATGGTGGTATCCGGGCCAGCTTGTGCTCGCCTCGACTACTCAATCATGTACCTGTTACCTCCCACCAGGTACATGTACCGGGTAAATCTGCCCTTCCAAGACTTACGCCTATGAGAAGAAATCATCTAGCACTTTTTTGTCTCCGTAAGGATTTGAACCCTAGTCTTCTAGGTTTTTATCCATTTCATTGACCACTAGGCCAAACCCTTGGGTGCTTAAAACTGGAGTAGCCATGCAAGCTCTTGGACCCCTTTTGCACGCCCTTCATTGTACCAAAAAGGAAGAAATCTAAGGCATTTTAATTTCAGCTTATGTGTATGCATACCAAGGTCTCCCAAAGCATTTCTCCATCTCTTTACCATGAGGCGATCCAGGTGCCAAAGTCGGTGATGAACAACTTTGTTTCCCCATTGTTTTTGATGAAGTAAGGGAATTTTATAGATGGCATTCAAAAGATACAACAAGTACAGAAGTGAGTACATAGAAGACAGTCAGCTATGAACAAAAAAAGAGCTAAGCAAGACCTAAAGAGCTTAACATGACAATCATTAGGAGCTAAATTGTGCCAACTATACAACCATAGAAGACATCTAGCCTTAAGAATCATAGAAGGAGTTGATAGCCCATCAAAACACCTGCAATTCATTTCTGACCAGACACACCAAAAGATGCAGGCAGGAACCATTTGCCAGATTTTCCTGATGGACTTGTCAACTTTCCAAAGAGACCAGCATTCATAGGCTTCTTTGATGCTCTGTGGCATAACCCAACTGATGCCAAAATAGCAAGGAACATGCACCAGATATCTGCAACAACTGAGCAGTGAAGTAGGAGATGGCTGTTAGTTTCTAAATGCTGAAGAGACATGAAGCAAGTAACAACAGAGATTGGATAGAGAAAGGTGCAGCTAACAGAACGTCAAAGTCAGAGCAGAAGTTCTAAATGAGGCTTCACAGTTATGGAAAACCTGATGTGGAGGAGCTTTTCCAAATGCCTATAAAACCAGTCTGTGGCTCTGGGCTAGGTTAAGTAAAATAGTGTCGAGGAAACAATATATCAAATTTGGGCAACTCTACTTGATAGGCTCTATAGTAGATGTTCATATTTATGTACATATTAGCAGTTCGTCATGTCCATGCATGTTCATATGTATATTTATGTGCTCGAATGGGGGTGGGTACATGACATAAGCACACACTTCAAATACGCACACCCACATTAGCTTATAATCTTCTGAACTGTTTGGCTCAATCAATTTGAAATAGGATATTAGGACGAACCGGAGTATTAAGGATGCACTTGTGGCTGAGGAAAAGTTCTTCCGAAGTCGTCCGGTATGTTAGTACCATCTTTTGTTGTTAGTTCATTTCAGGTCTCTATAATTTAAATGTCTCATGTTCAATCTCTTCTCTGGTGAAGGTATATAGTGATCTTGCTGATCGTTGTGGTGTTCCTCAATTGGCAAAAAAGTTGAACCAGGTAATTAGTGCAGGAATATCAGTAGGTTCTTCATGCAATAAACTATTGGCTTTGTCATATATCTAAAAAGTCTTTGTAGAATTGAATTTCTTTGACATGATGGACACAAAAGCAAGGTTGCGGCAGATACATATGTTTTGGTTAACATTTATACCATGTCTCTCTTAAAATAAAAAGCTTATAGATTTTGATCTGTCGCTTCTTTTCATTTTTAAATTGGAATGGATATTTGAACTGAAAAGGAAAAACGCTGTGTATCTGAAACATCTTTAACTTAAAGCACTTGAAAGTTGAGACACGCTCGCCCTATGATTATAGCAGTACAAAATTCTTGGACATAGGAGTGGTGTGTCTGTTCTGGAGACTGACATGAGAGACGACCATTCTAAAATATCTGCAGTGAGTAGCCCTTATAAACAAAATTCTGTGCTCAGTAGCCTGAGTTGTGCCCTTCCCAGCAAAAATAATTGCATGTAAACCTTGTCCACCGCTTTGCCAAAACAAATCTTAAATCAAAGTGCCTGCTCTTGTTGTTTGTCTTTCAATTTGTGAGTGGGGACATCTTATTTTATTGAAATTTGGATGGTCTTTTAGATAGCTTCTTGTGAGGGGAACGAGGATATTTTCTAATGCAGCTTCATGTATGCGACTTTCCTGTTTCATGCAGATCCTAGTGCAACACATCAAGACAGTTCTTCCAGGATTGAAATCTCGCATTAGTGCTGCACTGGTATCTGTTGCAAAGGAGCATGCCAGCTATGGGGAGATCACAGAGTCAAAGGTATCTTCGGTCATCTTGCTTAACTTTATATGCATATACCTGAGCTATGGCGGGCTTGTTGTGACATTACAACAGAAAGTTTTGATATCAGGTTTTTTCCTGGTAGATTTTCTGTTTCTCATTCAGCGTAGTTTTCTCTTATCCTATGTTAACATTATTATGTATTCCTCCTGAATCTAGGCTGGTATGGGAGCACTCCTGCTGAACATTCTTTCCAAGTATAGTGATGGTAATGTGGCCTCAACTTTGTGAGACTGCTGGTTTGAATAGTATTTATATTTATTATACCTCTAGTCTTTCTTTTTATGAATGTTATTTCTATCATATCAATTGAGCTTTGTCGAATCTCATTGATAGTACAGATTCTTATTTCTCTTATTTTGGGGGGGAACAGCGTTCTCTTCAATGATTGAAGGAAAAAATGAAGAAATGTCAACTTCTGAGCTGTCTGGTGGAGCAAGAATTCATTACATTTTCCAGAGCATATTTGTGAAGAGTTTGGAGGTGCATAATTTTTATATCAACTTGAGAATGCCAAATGATATTCTTTTCTAGTTTGGAGAATTGTTTTGGTAGACCTGATAGTATACATTGAAATGATGTTAATATTATTTGTCTCATGTTGTATGTATGTTTGTTGGGATAAGCCAATTCTGCTTTAGCATATTGTGCTGTTCCAGAGAGGTATCATCACCATCATTATTATTATTATTATTCATCATCATCATCATTAACAACAAATGTCTTCATAAATGGTAAGCGAGTAGTATCCAATTACTATCATAGTTTTCACTCACTGACAAAATGTGGCCTATATCCATAAAAGTAGCAGCTGGAAAAAATTGCCTCCGATTTTGAATTACTTGCTTTAACTCTCTTTTTTATCTTAACCCCAAAACTTATGTACTGTGTCTCTACAGCTGAACTAGAAGTCTCAAATTCTGGGATATTTTCCAACATGTGATTGAGAAAACTGAAAGAAACTTAAGCTTCTTTGCATGAGTATACTGTGTTAGTGAATGTCATTTAAATGGTAGATCAAAATTCATCACTTCTCATCGAACTTCCCCATCTTTTCAGGAGGTAGATCCCTGTGAAGATTTGACTGATGATGACATCCGAACTGCCATTCAAAATGCAACTGGTCCTAAATCTGCTTTATTTGTGCCAGAAGTAAGTTCTAACCGTGAACCATGAGGAGTTCCTTTTATTTTGTGTCAATGGTTGAGTGCTTTCTCCAGTAGTTCCATATAAAATCTGTTCCATTTGGTTGGTCTTGCCCTTCAATTGATGTTTAAATATGTAGGTTCCATTTGAAGTTCTCGTCCGAAGACAAATAGCTCGTCTATTAGATCCAAGTCTTCAGTGTGCAAGATTTATTTATGATGAGCTCATAAAAGTATGCCCTTTTGTTGAGAAATGTCTTTGATTTTTTGGATGTTATGTGTTTGTATCTACCGTTTAACTTTAATTATTTGTTCATAGATGAGCCATCGGTGCATGGTCAATGAATTGCAACGATTTCCTATTTTGAGAAAACGGATGGATGAGGTTATAGGGAACTTTTTGCGGGAAGGCTTGGAACCTTCAGAGACAATGATTGGGCACATTATTGAGATGGAGGTATATGTCGAACCTTTGGCTGACCTATTGTATACTTCCTTGTGCATAAATAGGATTATGTATAAATCATATGTGTGTGTGTGTATACACATGTTGTCATCTTTATTTGTATGTGTTATCAAATGAATTTGCTTGATTTATAGTCCTAACCTACTTTTGGGATTCTTGAGCTATTCTTGGAACCGCCTTTTCTTACTGATCATAATCTATTTCATGATTGCTATACAGTCAGCATCTTAGAAGACACCAGATTTTTTTGGTATCAAAGATCGTATGGTTATCTTAAATAAAAAGTAGCTAATTTAGTTGAAATCAAAAGCATCAATAGCTGTTAACATTTTTAAGTGCATCGGTGGATTATTTTATCATCACTGCATCCATTGTTATAGAATTTGAAAATTTCTTCAACTTAATAATATTTTGCTGTAGATGGATTACATAAACACTTCGCATCCGAATTTTGTTGGGGGGAGTAAAGCGGTGGAGACGGCAATGCAGCATGTCAAGTCCAATAGGATTACTGCACCTGTTCCGAGGCAGAAAGTAAATATTTAATATGCTGTTTCACATACTTCAGCGGATGTTTCTTTCATTTCTCATCTAACTAGTCACGAATTAATGTGTTTATGTCACCACTCAGGATGGAGTAGATTTAGAGAAAGCGCCTGCATCTGAAAGAAGTCTGAAGTCGCGTGCCATTCTTGCTAGACATGCTAATGGAATTGTTCCTGATCAGGTATGACTTTTCTGCACCAGCACCTACAAGCTTGCTTCTCTTCCTAATCTTCCTGCTGGGGAATTAGTTTGGTGTTATTATTTTCTTGAAGACGAATTGAAAGCATTGAGATTGGCCTGATTATTCTGCTACTTGGACTGGAAAAACAGGTTACCCGGCCTGCTGTAGAAGAGAAAACAACAACGTCAGGTATATTTCCATCTGATAACACATGATGTTATGCCTTTTATTTTCTACATGCATTGCAAAACCAGACCCCACTTTGTGGGATTTCACTGGGTTTGTTGTATGCATTGCAAAATGCAAGTTTGTTCGTTACACTTCAGTTCGAATGCCACACTATCTGTTATTTTGCTTCTTTTGTAAATATTCAATTCCTTATCCTGGACTCCCCATTTTGGATCCAATGTTGCATGTTTCTATTGGCGATGTCTTACTTGTGTTCTTCACAATCAGGATCGAATGTTGGTTCAAGCTGGGGGATATCATCAATATTTGGTGGATCAGACAGTCGTACATCTGTCAAAGACAATTCCATTAGTAAGCCATTCAGTGAACCTGTCCAGAGTATGAATCATGCTTTCATCCACTTGAGAGAGGTATATATTTGAAGGCCTCTGTAGTCTATGATTATTAGGTAGTTCAATTTTGATAACCTTACACGTGAAATGCACCATTTTGAAGCCCCCAAGTGTACTAAGGCCGTCAGAAACTCATTCGGATCAGGAGACTATTGAAATTGCTGTCACAAAACTGTTATTAAGGTCATATTATGACATTGTCAGAAAGAACATCGAGGACTCAGTACCTAAAGCAATCATGCACTTTCTGGTAATAATGATATCATGGTTTTCTGTCTTAAATTCCTTTTGCATTGATATTTTGACATCACTTGCTTCCAATAGACTTATGCTAATAATATGAAGGATTTTCTTGTTCCATTTATTGCAGTTTTTTGTAATTTTAGATTGATTATTGCAGATCTTTTGTAATTTTCTATGTTGCTCGGACTCTCCGAAAATGTTATCGGGTGCGTGCCGGATCCTCCAAAAATAGTGTATTTTTGGAGGATCGACACGGGTGCGGCATCATTTTGGAGAGTCCGTGCAACATAGGTAATTTTAGATTGAGTGCTCTATGCCAGGATGTGTTACTTTTTCCGATTTGATTGTGTAACTCTTCCCATAATCTGGTGTATCCTCTTCTATCTTTCTCCTTTGGCAAGGGATTTTTTCTTTTTCAAGTGAAATTCTGAGCACCGTGAGACTTTGCTGTAGCCTATAGGCTATGTTGTGTATATGTATTTTATTTCAGACAAACTGGGGAACAAATAGGAATAGTAAATAGAAGAATTAACCCAAATAGCCGCCCACCCCATCACTTAAACTAAAAATAGCTAGTGAATGTATAATATATGGATAATTTATGTATTACATGTGCATAATTGTGTATAATCAATGTATAATTTATGTATATGGCTAGAAAAAGAAAACAATTAATATGGCCGGCTATTTGTGTAAAGATCCCTAGTAAATAGAAGAATTATTTAGGTTTGAAGGTTGGAAATACTCTTACTTTTTCTGCCAAAAGTAAGAGGCTAACATCAGTGCAACGAACTGTTCGCTTGTTTTATTTGGATATGATGTAGTTGCATCAATGACAAAATAATATATAACACGTGTGTGTGTGTGTGTGTGTCTGTAATGTTTGTTTGTATGTATGCATATTTAGTTCCCCCGTTTTGTTTGATAAGAATGTCGTTTATTTGTTGTTCAGGTCAACCACACAAAAAGAGAACTCCACAATGTGTTTATCAAGAAACTTTACAGGTATTTGAAGAGTGCGAGGAACTCAAGTCTATTTGAAGGCCAAACTTATTACAGACATCTGCTTATTGATCTTTGCAAGGCTTCTTTGCTGAATGAAATACTCACAGAAACAATAACTAATTCTTGATGCTGTTACACACTCTATGCTAATAGTAGAATATTTTTCTCTGCTCAACTGCTTAGATTACTCAAAAATATTATAATGTGTTTTCTGCTTATGGTTTTGTCATGATTCTTATCAGTCTGCTTTACAACATGTCACAGAGACAATCTCCTTGAAGAGATGTTGCAGGAACCGGATGAGATAGCCTTAAAGAGAAAGCGCACTCGTGAGACACTTCGTGTTCTTCAGCAAGCTTTCAAGGTCAGATCTTGGTTCTTTTTTATTCAGAAGATAAATTTTCTGCTGAGCTTTTTCCAAAGAAGTGTTAATTAGTAATAAACCATTGATTTAGCAGGTCTATGTGGCTAATTGTAGTATGGTAGTTAATGTTTGAAGTGTAGATCTTTTTGTGTTCCTTGAAAGTTTTGAAGAAAATTTTCCTATATCAGACTTTCCAGGTTAGCATGGGTGGATGGTCGTTTCTATGATTTACTTATGCTTTTAATTCAATCCAAGTAATCGAGATAAGAAACTAGAGCCAAATTAAACAAAAACATGGACACAACACATGAAGACCCAAAAGTTTTTTAAGAATCAGGGAAGCATTACATAGATGGGGATAACAGTTTCCAGCTTCATCACTGATAAATTCAGATAATTCAACATCATAAAAAATCTCGAAACCTTATACTAAGTGGCATTGGGCCTTTTTAAAGGTTTTACCAAACTCAGTTGCCCCCCACTAGCAGAGTAGTGACAGCTCTTTGCCAGCTTTCATTCCAGTCGCCCTTTTCTTCTTCAAAAGAGATTTTCTTCCCCCGCCCCTCCTCCCCCTTCAACAGTTAGGTTTAGTAGCCAATGAAGATGAATAGTTAGCTATGTTATCTTTTAATTTTGCTCATATGGAAGTTCCTGAAAGTGAAAATATTGTAAAAGTAAAACCAAAACCAATTCCCATAATGAAATTCAGACATTTACATTTGTTGTCCAGAACATAAACTAAAACCAAGTGAAAAAAACTAGACTGTTTTTGATTGAGACACCACCTTAGAAATCAAATCAAAACACTTTCAGAAAATCCAAAATATTTGATAAGCTAAACCACTTTTAATGCAAAGGTTACTTTAGGAATGAGAGTGAGTGGAACACTTTCAAAAGGACCAAAAACAATCGAAATACTTTTTGTTTTCAATAGAACAAAAGGCAACCAAATATATAACAATATCCCGAAAGCTGTTACGTATTACTCCCTCCGTTTCAATTTAGATGAAGTAGTTTGACTTGGCACGGAGTTTAAGAAAAAAAAGAAGACTTTTGAAACTTGTGGTCTTTAAAGCTTAAGGGGTAAAAGCTTTGTGGGGCCATGACATTTGTGTAGTTATAAAAGCTTCTCATTAAGGGTAAAATGGGTAAAATGAAGAGTTTAAAGTTGAATTATTTTCAAATTTAAAATGTGTCATTTATTTTGGAACAGACTAAAAAGGAAAGTACCTCATCTAATTTGAAACGGAGGGATTATCTTTTTTTTCCTTTTTTTTCCATAAGTTATTTTTATCCAGTTGTGCTTAATTTTATTGATGATCAGTTCTACCTATGTTTAATTATCTTCAACACTCCTATATTTTTATGTTTTTTTGTTTAAAATTAAAATGGTCGTTCAAACACATTGTTTTTCAAGACTAAATTAGAAAATCTTTTATGAAAAGCATTTCCAGAAATTGTTGAACCACGTAGTTGCGTTTGGAGGCTTGTAGAGTTTTGAAGGAAAAAAAAGGTTTGTGGAAGTTGAAAATTTGAAAATTTTCACTTCAGATACACATTTAAATAACAACTTCAATCACTTTAACTGGGAAATGACTACTATTTTTATTTTTTTGGCTAATTTTGCTTGAAAGAAAAACTCAAAACAAACACCAATCTCAAAAAACTGCTTGCAAGTGAAGCTGAAAATTTCCATAAACGCCTTCTAATGTTAAAGAAAAAGTGGGTTGGTTTTTACATGGTTCATACACAATCAACTGACGCCTTCTAATGTTAAAGAAAAAGTGGGTTGGTTTTTACATGGTTCATACACAATCAACTGACGCCTTCCCGACATATATTGCAACGTCTCCAATAGCACGCTCTTACTTTGTCTTTTTCCCTTCATAAGTCATCAAATTTGGTGCCTTTACAAGTCTCGTTCATTGTAAAAGGACCTCCATTTTTCCAAAGTCCATTCCTTGAGCCTTCGTTTTTTTCCCCGGAAAGAGTTGTGTCCTTCCAGTATCCAATAAGGTGGCACATGAGTTTTCAAATCCTGAAAAACTAAAAAGATAAAACAAATTGGTGTCAGAACATGTTTGACTGATGGTCAACTGGAGCCCTCAGTTTGGTGCCCCGGTTTCATAGCTAATCTATCTTCTTTACTCTGATGAAAGTAGTGTTTTAGGGAAGCTACTTGTCGATGTAAATTTTGCTAACTGATGAATTTTCTTTGGCGAAAATGTGTCTTCTGGAACAAGTGTCTTTTGGTTTGCAGACATTGGATGAGTTGCCACTTGAAGCTGAGACAGTTGAAAGGGGCTACAGCATGGGTACTGATCCAACGGGCCTACCAAAGATTCATGGTCTTCCGACATCTTCAATGTATACTATAAGCAGTGGTTCAATTGAATCATACACTGCTCCTCCTAAAAACCCAAGATCACGCAAATCATCCCATTCTGGCGAGCTACAGTCACCAATGTATGCTGGTGCAGATTCAAATGGCGGTGGGCGCAATTCTCTCCTTGGTCTTTATCCAACAGTTGATGTATAGGAGATATATCAAATGTGTTGGGTTGCTAGGCATCTGGAACGATCTGGTGCAATGAGGAGACACTATTTTTTTCCTGCTCCAAAGAAGATGATGTTGAGCTGACCATCATTTGGCTCTCCCCAATTCTTTATTTCTATTGTTTATATAGAATGATTGATATTAGAAGCTATACAAAGAATAATAGGAAGTAATCTTCCAAATGATGCGGCTAATATTTTTGTTTCGTTTCGATAAATAGCAAGTTTAGCTCTGGCTGCTCGAATTTTTGCACTTGCCGTACATGTGTTATGAGGAGAGGGAAATGACTGGATTTGTAACTTTGACACGGAGCTTGTAGTACCGTGTAGACTGCAGTTATTTTGGGGAATACTGACTTTTACTAGTCGTTCTAGTGATTTATTTTTCCTAACAGTGGAAAATACCTTAAAATGTTGTAAGAAATTACCTTAATAAAATGCGGCTTTAAATTGCTTTGAAGTCTTGTGGATATGTTTCAATGCTGTTAAATTTTTATTCCTGGCCTAATTCATCGCCTTCAAATGCATTTTCTCAAAGTTTCGAGGGTTGGAATTGTCATTCGTTGGTCTCTTCTTTGTGAGCAGAGCGACAAGCTCCCTTCTTGCTGTAAGATTACTAGTGAAGTGAACCATTTACTGGCTAAGAAGGTTTTGGTTTTGGGGTGCTAGGAAATATGAGGCTGAGCTGATACTTTTTTATTTTTTTTATGTCCATTCCTATTTTTTTTGTAGAGGGTTTAATTATGTGGGCGGTTGGACATAAGAATTGTAAAATACGAAAAAAAGTAAATATTTTTATAAAGTGAATGATATTTGAAAATTAGAGTTGTGTTTGGGCACGAATACAATTTGGACCTGTTTTTGAATTTTTGTGAGTGATTTGAAGTGAAAATTTTGCAAAATAGCTTTTTGGAGTTTTTTAAATTTTTGAAAAATTTCGAAATTCTATTTCAAGTGAAATTTAAAATTTTTATGGACAAACCCCGACTCCCAAAAAGTGATTTTTTTTAAAAAAAGTAAAATTTCTTATGGCCTTAACGGGCCATAAGTATTCGATACCAAGTTTTGGCAGTAGTAAATTCATTAGAGTGGCTGTCGAACTTGTAGATTATTTAAACGTACTTGCCCTTAAAATTCTAAATCCGATAAATCAATTTACTTACCCTGCCTTTTTTTCCCCACCATCACACGCACCTCTGGAAGATAATATATGGTTAATTACAGCAACCTTTCTTGAGGTTTTTCTACCATATTCACTTCTTCTAAATTTTGCACATTGCAAAAATATACTCCTTCCGTCCCAAAAAGAATGATACGTTTTGGATTTCGAGAGTCAATCGAGTTGTTCTTCGACCACGGCCTTTTCATATACCTTTTAAATATTTTGCATTCTAAATTATTGTGACTTATAGTACTTTTATGTAGTTTTTAATGTATAAATTTTATAAAAAATGCCTTAAAAATTCTATGTTCGAAATCATGATCAAAATCAATAAGTTTTACTCTCGAAATTCAAAAAGTATAATCCCTTTTGCGGTGGAGAGAGTATTAATTTTGAGTTGCAAATTAATATTTTTCCTATTTGAATTCGTCAACTTGCTCTTTGGAGTAATACTTATATATTTGAATAAGAACGTTAAAAATGAACGAAGTTTTAAAGGTAGTTTTATTAAGAGAACTTTATACTCTTGGCATGCTGGCTACTACCGTTTGTCCATATCATTTTTTGGTCAAGAAATTACCCACTCATTGAAACCCCCACCTTTCAACCATGACTAACTACACTGTCCTCTTCACCTCGCCACAGAAAAAGGCAGCTCGGTGCATTAAGCTCCCGCTATGCGCGGGGTTCAGGAAAGGATCGGACCATAAGGGTCTATTGTACGCAGTCTTACCCTTCATTTCTGCAAGAGGCTGTTTTTACGATTCGAACCCGTGACCTCCTGGTCACATTGCAGCAACTTTAGGCTAGCCACGGAATGAGACACCCAAATCAGTCTAGTTTTTCTAAGAGAAACATAGTCAAGAACAAAAGTCTTGTCTATCCACATCGCTCACCATCATCTCCACATTTCTTTGTCTAAAATCATCTTTCTACTACATTATTAAACGCCACAAACTCACCAAGAAACCCTACGGCTAACCTCACCAAACCCCATCGACCAGCCACCATTGCTCTGCTTTCTTCTTATAAATTCCACCAACAACCGTCGTGTAAAGACTCATCCCGGTCCTTATCTTAATTATAATATGTGGATAAGTGTATAATCAGTGTGTATGCACTAATGATACACATATTATATATGTATACGGTCGAAATAGATTTTGGCCTTAGCACGTCCGATCGAGTTCGAACGATGATCTATCGAAGTAAGATCCCGAAGGTGGAACAAACTAACCTCGAACCTGGGGAGGCCGATCCGTGTCGAGTTCGATATCATTATCAAGCTCGAATCGAAATCGAAATCGAACCATGATGCAGAGTAGATCTATCATGCTGATAATCCAGAGACCAACCAACATTGACCTCGAATCAATTCGAGGGCTCGAGCCAGGATCGGGCTCGAACCAAGATAAACAGAAGTATTAGCAGGAGAATAAGAAGAGAGAAATAAAGTATTATGAGTAAGATGTGATAAATGGGTGATAACAGTAAATCAAAATATGATATGATGACAGAGTCTATAGTCAAGTGAAAAAAAAAACGAAAAAAAAAAAAACAAGAGGTGACAGGTCTTGAGACAATAAAAGAGTATAGGCCAAAAGTCAGATCTCGAGTCGAAATCAAGCTCAAACCAAAATCGAGGGTTCTAAGCAAGATCGAGCTCGCAGACAAAAGCCGTTGCAATCCCACTAGAGAGAATCTTGGCAGAAATTATGGAAAAACTGACTTATCATGGGTCTCCCACTGAATGTTTATTTTATTTTGCTTAGAGCCAAATTCCTCCACTATAAAAGGGCTTGGTTACCATTTCTGTAAAATAAGTTTTTCTCAGGCTTACATTGTAATAAAAGCGCTATATTCTTCTACAGTAAAGAATCGTTCTTTCAGATTTCTTAGATTGATTCTATTTGTTGAATCCTAAGATTCATTGTTCCTGACAACCTTATCTATTTCGCATTCTCTGCAATCTATATTTACATTTCTATTTATCCTTACATTTTGTGTTAAGTTACGCCACATATCCTCGGAACTACGTATAAATTCAACTATATCCATTTTTCGGGTAAACAGTTTGGCGCCCACCGTGGGGCCGAGGATAACAGTGATTATTTGATACAAATCTGAAAAAATACGCCATTGTGCTTTGCGCTTATTTCCGAAAACATCTTGAATTTCGGATCAGCTACGAATAACCACCAATCAAATGGCTTCACCGATCGATAACGAAGCCGGCCTTTAATATGAAACCAACAACTTGGCACCCGGGGCCGGAAGGCCAATTAACGATGGCACCGAGGCTCGAATCGAAGTACCCGAAATTCGAGCCGAAATACCATTGGATGTCAATTCACAAATAGCTTTGGAGGCGAATCAGCGTTCTGAACCGGAAAGAAGCATTCAGGGCGGTACTTGATCCATAGCCCGAGATACCCAAAATGTGGGGGAAATCGGGGCCAGCTTACGTATGATCTTCGAGATGCTACAAGCCCAACAAGTAGCGATAGCTCAGCTACAGAGCCAAACTCGCGCACAAAGCAGGCCGGATTCCAATCCACTTCGAGAAATCACCCCAGAACAGAGCCCGCCATAGTGAATTCTAACGAGCAAGAATCGGGGACTACTCCCGGAATTACTAAATTGCTCGAGGAACTCACAAAATGAGTCGAAGCCAACGACAAGAGGGTGGAAACGTACCATGCCAGGGTCGATCAAATCACCGGGGCTCCACCAATGATAAAAGGGCTTGATTCGAAAAAATTCATACAAAAGCCTTTTCCGTCGAGTGCGGCGCCGAAGCCAATCCCCAAAAAATTCCGTATGCCCGAAATTCCCAAATATAACGGTACTACCGATCCTAACGAACATGTCACCTCTTACACATGTGCCATAAAAGACAACGATTTGGAGGACGATGAGATCGAATCCGTATTGTTGAAAAAGTTCGGGGAGACCCTCTCGAAGGGAGCGATGATCTGGTACCACAATTTACTGCCGAATTCCATCGATTCTTTTGACATGTTAGCAGATTCGTTCATAAAGGCACATGCTGGTGCCATAAAGGTTGCAACAAGGAAATCAGACCTCTTCAAAGTAAAGCAAATGGAGAATGAAATGCTGAGGGAATTCGTATCCCGATTTCAAATGGAACGCATGGAATTACCTCCGGTCACAGACGATTGGGCCGTACAAGCTTTCACCCAAGGGTTGAACGAGCTAAGTTCGACAGCATCACATCGGCTGAAACAAAATTTGATCGAGTATCCAACGATAACTTGGGCAGATGTACACAACTGATACCAATCAAAAATTGGGGTCGAGGATGATCAGTTGGGATCTCCGTACGGACCCGTTCATTAGAACAGGACAGTTACTAAAAACCAAAAGGAGATCGACAGAGAACAAAGGTCGAACAGAGACCGATATCGACCGTACGTCGCAGATCGGGTGAACAACAGTTCAACACACAATGCAGTTCGGAACAATCGAAGGATTGATCGAGGGAAAAATTCTTGGGGGCCTATGAGTAAAGCGGCTTCGATAAAAATGCCGATCCTATAGAAGCACCTCGATTATCAGAATATAACTTCAGTGTTGGTGCATCCGCTATCAGACGCATCAAAGACACTAAATGGCCTCGACCCATGCAGACCGATCCTGCCCGAAGAAATCCCAATCAAACGTGCGAATATCATGGTACCCATGGCCACAGAACGGAAGATTGCAAGCAACTAAGAGAGGAAATAGCTTGCTTATTTAACAAAGGGCACCTTCGGGAATTTTTGAGTGATAGGGCGAAGAACCATTTTAAAAACAGGGATTTCAGCAAGCAAAACGAGCAAGAAGAACCGCAGCACGTCATCCACATGATCATCGGCGACATCGATACCCCTCAGGGACCAGTGCTTAAACGTACTAAAACATCGATGGTGAGGGAAAAGCGATCTCGGACTCAAGATTATGCACCCATGGGGACTTTGTCCTTTGACGATGAAGATGCAGAAGGGGTCATCCAACCTCATAACGACACACTGATAATATCCGTACTCATGAATAAAACTAAAATTAAGCATGTGTTAATCGATCCAGGTAGCTCGGCCAACATCATCCGATTGAAGGTAGTAGAGCAGCTCGGCCTACAGGATCAGATCGTACCCGCAACTCTGGTTCTAAACGGGTTCAATATGGCACGTGAAACCACCAAAGGTGAGATAACCCTACCAATAAACATGGTCGGAACCATCCAGGAAACAAAGTTTCATGTGATCGAAGGCGATATGAGATATAACGCCCTTTTCGGAAGGCCATGGATCCACAACATGAGAGCTGTACCTTCGACCCTACACCAGGCCCTCAAATTCCCGACATCGAGATGTGTCAAAACGGTGTACGGAGAACAATCAGCCGCAAAGGAAATGTTCGCCGTTGATGAAGCTAAACCAATGTCCTCACTTTCGCTGATAAAAGGATCAGGCCCGGAAGGAGAACGGGACACCAAATAGCATTCACAGACACCGGCTTCAACCCAGCCAGACAACCAGAAAATCGAAGAGGATGATGATCAAAAGGTCCCTCGATCTTTTGTGATTCCCGATGACTCTGACGCCACCAAATCAACAATCGAGGAGCTAGAGCAAGTCACATTAATCGAGCACTGGCCCGAGCGAAAGGTATACTTGGGAACGGGGTTGAGTCCCGAACTCAGGAAGAAACTCGTTCAATTTCTTATCGATAACATCGATTGTTTTGCCTGGTCCCATTTAGATATAACAGGGATCCCGTCAGACATAACGACGCATCGGCTAAGTTTGGACCCCAGGTTCAGACCGGTGAAGCAAAAGAGAAGACCCCAGTCCGAGAGAAAGCACGCATTCATAAAGGACGAGGTAACCAAACTTCTCAAAGTAGGGTCCATTCGGGAGGTGAAATATCCCGAATGGCTAGCCAACGTAGTTGTAGTCCCTAAAAAAGGGAACAAACTTAGAATGTGTGTGGACTATAAGGATTTGAACAAAGCATGCCCCAAAGATTCCTTTCCGCTGCCCAACATCGATCGCATGATCGATGGCATGGCCGGCCACGAGATCCTCACTTTTCTCGATGCCTATTCCGGGTATAATCAAATCCAAATGAACCCGGAGGACCAGGAAAAGACTTCATTTGTCACTAAATATGGAACGTATTGTTATAATGTGATGCCCTTCGGGCTAAAAAATGCAGGGGCTACTTACCAACGCCTAGTAAATAAAATGTTCGAAGAACAAATAGGAAAATCAATGGAAGTTTATATTGATGACATGCTAGTTAAATCCCGGCGCGCAGAGGACCATTTGACCCATTTGCAGGAAACGTTCGAAATTTTGAGGAAATACAACATGAAGCTCAATCCCGAAAAATGTGCTTTTGGGGTCGGTTCGGGCAAGTTCCTCGACTTCATGGTGTCACATCGAGGAATAGAGATTAACCCCTATAAAATCAAGGCCATCGAAGACATCATCGTTGTGGACAGCGTGAAGGCCGTACAAAGGCTAACAGGCCGGATTGCAGCCTTAGGCCGGTTCATTTCAAGATCATCTGACCGAAGTCACACATTTTTCTCTCTACTCAAAAAGAAGAACGATTTTGCTTGGACCCCGGAGTGCCAACAAGCATTAGAGGAACTAAAGCGATATTTATCAAGCCCACCACTACTTCACAATCCAAAAACAGACGAAAAACTTTGTTTGTACTTGGCAGTATCGGAAGTCACCGTAAGCGGTGTCCTAGTTCGAGAAGAGCAAGGTACGCAATTCCCCGTTTATTATATGAGTCGAACCTTAGGAGAAGCGGAAACTAGATATCCGCTCCTAGAAAAATTGGCACTTGCACTGATAAGCGCCTCAAGAAAGTTAAGGCCGTACTTTCAATGTCATCCCATATGTGTGTTAACCACTTACCCGCTTCGTAATATTTTGCACAAACCCGAGTTATCAGGCCGACTGGCCAAATGGGCCGTCGAACTCAGTGGGTACAATATCGAATATCAACCCTGTACGACCATCAAGTCTCAAATTTTAGCAGACTTTGTGACCGATTTCACGCCAACCTTCGTACCCGAAGTCGAAAAAGAACTCCTGTTGAAATTAGGTACATCATCGGGGGTATAGATCCTTTTTACGGACGGGGCTTCGAACGTGAAAGGGTCCGAGCTGGGCATAGTTTTGAAACCACCCACGGGTGACACTATTAGGCAATCTATTAAAACTATCAGGTTGACTAATAACGAGGCCGAGTATGAAGCCATGGTTGCAGGTCTCGAGCTAGCTAAAAACTTGGGAGCAGAAGTCATTGAAGCCAATTGCGACTCCGAGTCAAGTAAACAAAACCTTTGAAGTTCGAGAAGGTAGAATGCAAAGGTATTTAGATAAACTGCTTGTCACTTTGCACCATTTCAAACAATGGACTTTACGGCATGTACCACGGGAACAGAATAATGAGGCCGATGCACTTGCGAATTTGGGGTCGTCGGTCGAGGTAGATGACTCAGGCTCGGGGAATGTTGTTCAACTTTCGAGATCGGTAATCGAAGAAGGTCACGCCGAAATAAATTCTACAAGCTTAACCTGGGATTGGAGAAACAAGTATATTGAATACTTGAAGAGCGGAAAGCTCCCATCGGACCCTAAAGATTCCAGAACCCTACGGACTAAAGCTGCTCGATTCACGTTGGCTTCGGACGGAACGCTGTACCGAAGAACATTCGATGGACCGTTGGCAGTATGCTTGGGTCCGGGAGATACCGATTACATCCTACGGGAAGTGCACGAGGGTACTTGCGGGAATCACTCTGGAGCCGATGCATTAGTTCGAAAAATAATCAGAGCAGGGTATTATTGGATCGATATGGGCAAAGATGCGAAGGAATTTGTTTGTAAATGTGACAAATGTCAAAGGTTTGCACCGATGATCCACCAACCCGGAGAGAAACTCCACTCAGTCCTATCCCCATGGCCGTTCATGAAGTGGGGAATGGATATCGTCGGCCCTCTGCCATCGACCCCAGGTAAAGCCAAATTCATTTTATTTATGACTGACTATTTTTCTAAATGGGTTGAAGCACAGGCGTTCGAGAAAATAAGAGAGAAAGAAGTTATAGACTTTATTTGGGATCATATCATATGCCGATTCGGGATACCCGCCGAAATAGTGTGTGACAATGGAAAACAATTTGTTGGCAGCAAAGTAACAAGATTCCTTGAAGACCACAAGATAAGAAGGATACTATCGACGCCATACCACCCCAGTGGGAATGGACAGGCCGAATCAACGAACAAAGCTGTCATTCAAAACTTAAAGAAGAGGTTGAACGACGCTAAAGGGAAATGGAGAGAAATTCTGCCCGAAGTCCTTTGGGCATATCGGACGACGTCAAAATCCAGTACGGGGGCGACCTCATTCTCCTTAGTATATGGGTCCGAAGCATTGATACCAGTCGAAGTTGGTGAACCCAGAGCCAGATTTTGATTCGCGATGGAAGAATCAAATAACGAGGCTATGAATACCAGCCTCGAACTATCGGACGAAAGACGAGAAGCTGCTCTCGTCCAATTGGCCGGCCAAAAGCAGCGAATCGAAAGATATTATAATCGAAGAACCAAGCTCCACCATTTCAAGCCTGGGGACTTAGTGTTAATAAATATTACCACCAATACCCGAAATCCGAACGAAGGAAAACTAGGACCAAATTGGGAAGGACCATATCAGGTGCTCGAGAACATCGGAAAGGGATCGTACAGACTCGGCATTATAAACGACAAACAACTATCAAGCCGCTGGAATGTATCACATCTAAAATGGTACTACTGCTAAGGTACGACCTTTCCATATTCGTTTATATTTCAAAACTGACCCTTGCAGAAGTCCGAATAAGGGCTAAGATGGATCTCTCGCTTGAAAGCACGCGTTGCACTCTTTTTCCCTTAGACCGATTTTATCCCAAATGGGTTTTTTAGCAAAGTTTTTAATGAGGCAACCATTGACCGTGAAATATTTACAACAATATCCGAGGCCTCACAAGAGAGTTATTTCACAACAACAGGGTTCCAATAGGAAATATTGTAAGATCCAAATGGTCGAAGCGAACCATGCTAATATAGATTGGCCCGAATCCAGGCATGTAATAACATGCGAAGAAAGTTCTCTTATTTATCGGCATCTTATATCCAAGGAAAATTCCTCTATTTTGAGATTTATTATGCAATCAAAATTAAGATAAACTCGACCACTAATCCTACGGGCTACTTTTATTTCGAGTTCGAGCAAACACTCACTCGACTATTACGCCTACGGACTACATTACTTCGAGTTTGAATCATTCACTCGACTAAGCCTACGGGCTACTTTTATTTTGAGTTCGAGCAAACACTCACTCGACCATTATGCCTACGAGCTACATTACTTCGAGTTCGAATCATTCACTCGACTAAGCCTACGGGCTACTTTTATTTCGAGTTCGAGCAAACACTCACTCGACCATTATGCCTACGGGCTACATTACTTCGAGTTCGAATCATTCACTCGACTAAGCCTACGAGCTACTTTTATTTCGAGTTCGAGCAAATACTCACTCGACCATTACGCCTACGAGCTACTTTTATTTCGAGTTTGAGCAAATACTCACTCGACCATTACGCCTACGGGCTACATTACTTCGAGTTCAAATCATTCACTCGACTAAGCCTACGAGCTACTTTTATTTCGAGTTCGAGCAAACACTCACTCGACCATTACGCCTACGGGCTACATTACTTCGAGTTTGAATCATTCACTCGACTAAGCCTACGGGCTACTTTTATTTCGAGTTCTAGCAAATGCTCACTCGACCATTACGCCTACGGGCTACATTGCTTCGAGTTCGAATCATTCACTCGACTAAGTCTATTTACTACTTTTATTTCTAGTTCGAGCAAACGCTCACTCGATCATTATGCCTACGGGCTACATTGCTTCGAGTTCGAATCATTTACTCAACTAATAAGCCTAAGGGCTACATCGCTCCAAGTTTGAGTAAGCGCTCGCTCAGTTACAGAGGCTACAGAGTCCAAATTTGATTAAGTTGTTTAAATCATTGTGAAAACATTCATAAGTCGTGAATAAAGTCCTCACAAGACAGGAAACAAAAACAGAAGCAAGTCGGCAAAAAGGGATATATCTATATACAAATCTATCGGCATGGGTGATTACAACGTAAAAACTAAGAACTAAACTTCTCGGTCAGGAGCAGTCTCTTCTTTATCAGGCTCCCCCCTGTTCTCGGATCCGCTCTTGCTCCCATCATCATCATCATCATCGTCATCATCATCGCCAACAGAAACCAGAGCTTTAACATCGGCTTCCATTTCTTTGGCCCTTTTTATCTCTTCAGCGAGATCGAAACCACGAGCATGGATCTCCTCGAGAGTTTCCCTTCGGGATCGGCACTTAGCAAGTTTGGTGACCCAATGTGCTCGAGTATCGGCGGACTCGGCTGCCTCTCTTGCCTGGACTTGGGCAGCTTCAGCATCAGCCCGATAGACGGCCACGAGTGCATCCACATTGGCCTTTTCCTTTTCAGCATCAAATTCGGCCTTGGCAAGTACAAAGGCCAACCGAGCCTCAAGCTCCTCAATTTTTCTTGCTTGAACTAGGCCTTTTTCCTTCATTTTCTGAAGTTAGGTTTCGGACGATGATAACTGGGCTCGAGCAGTCTCTTTTTCTGCAGCAAAGCGATCCATACCTTCTTTCCACCGCAAAGACTCTGTTCTTATCACGTCGACCTCCTCACAAAGCTTCCCGATCATCTCGATTTTTTGCTGCAGTTGTGAGACCGAAATGTTAGCTATCGTTCCGGTATCAAGCCCATAGGCTTTCAAAAGCATCATTACCTGCTCAGACAAATTGTTCTGATCTCGATAAGCCTTGGCCAGCTCAGCTCGGAGGTCTTTTACTTCCTCTTCTCTCTGCCCTAAGGAAAGTCTAAGGGAGTTCCTCTCGTCAGTAGCCCGTTGTAGGTCGGCCTCGTATCGATGCAGCTCATTTTGGGATCGAGAACAACTGCCACTGCCTACAAAGAAACAAGAAGCGAAGTTAACAAAAAATGAACATAAAGATAGTACCGACAAAATAATTTTAAAAGCTCACATGATTCAAAGCCTGCCGCAATCCGTGAAAAAGATCCGATTCATCACCAGCACCGACAACGTCCTCAATGCCGGTAAATAGGTCACGAAAGGGATCTTCTTCATCGTGAGGCCTGTCTAGATCAAGGGCTCCCAGAGCTTGAGCTTCCCGAATCACCCCTGCGGAAAAAGCGGGAAAGGTAGGCGAATCCTCGATTGCTGCTGCCCCAAATGAATCGCCTGGAGCATTCTCCTCGGTTCGAAGGGGTTCGAGGGCCCCTTCGATCATATCCCCTACCCGTTGACTCCGATGAGATGCGTCTTCGATATCCGATAGTTCGGGGACTCTACCCAAATCTTTCTCCGATATATCCTCAGTTTGAGGCGGAGCCTCATGGAGCATCATCGATCCAGCCGCCGATGAGGCATCAGTGGTTATCTTCATTCGGACCGCCAACGCGGACTCATCATTTTCTTCTTCTTCATCTTCATCCCTTAGACGCAGAACGGATTCCACGGTCAAATGAATGACATTCTTGTTCGGATTATGAGCCATCCTCTTTTTCGGTTTTGGATCTTCGGGAACGAAGGCTCTTTTCCTTTTATTTTCCTTCACTGGCTTTAGGACAGAGGCCGAAATTTTCTCCTCATTGGACAAGGGCCTCAAAACTGCATCTTTACCCAAACCTGCATATGGAAAACCTTAATAAAATATTTTGAAAACCACCTCATTCGGATCATCAAAGAGTACGAGAAATGAGCTTACCGTGATTTTTGGCCTCCCACCGACCCTTTGACAAATCACGCCATGAGCGCTCGGCATATGTGGAGGTCGAAACAAGGGCTCGTACCCAGTTCTTGAGATCGGGAACTGCTTCGGGCATCCAGGGAATAGCTATATCACAAAAGAGGAGTGTCGATGAGAGAATAAATGAAAGAACAAAGCAGAAGTAACAGCAAGATCACACTTACGTTTCATATTTCACTCCTCGGGACAGGGCATCTTTTCAGTCGGAATCAGGTCAGAAGTCCTAACTCGAACGAACCTGCCCATCCAACCCCGGTCTCTGTCCTCATCAATACTCGAGAACAGAGCCTTGGTAGCCCGACGCTAAAGTTTTATTAACCCTCCTCAAAAAAGTCGAGGACGGTATAATCGGATAAGATGGTCGAGGGTGAACGGTATCCCCTCGATTTTGCTTACAAAATATTGGATCAGGATAACGATCCGCCAAAAAGAAGGGTGGCCCTGGCCTAGGGTTATTTGGTATTGACGACAGAAATCAATGATAAAGGAATCGAGGGGACCCAACATGAAAGGATAAGAATACAAATTCAAAAACCCTCTCACGTGTGAAGTGATATCTTCGTCAGAAGAAGGGATCATTATTTCTTTTTTATCCCAATTGCAATCTTTCTTTAGCTGTTGGAGGTGCTTCTCGGTTATCGAACATATATACCTTGATACCGGTTCACATTGACCAGGCACCGATGATCCTTTATCGACCTTGAAATCAGAAGTAAGGACGCACGCCCCAGGAACACACTCCTCAGGCCGTGGTTCTGCCGGCGTATCATCGGCGGCACACTGTGAAGATGAAGTTTTCTCTTTCTGAGGGATGGTTTGTGACATTTTTGCCATTTTCGAGTTCAAAAGCAAGGAATAGAGAAAAATGACAAAGATTTGGTAAAATTGAGGAGGGGCTTTTGCAGAAAGAAATCACAGATTTACTGGTAAGTTGGAGAGTACGAAGAAGAACTTGGGAAATTTGGAAGATAGAAGATGTAAAAGTGGTAAAAGATAAAAGAAAGGGTTATTTATAGATTCAAGCGATGGCGGTTCAGTATCAGCGGTGATCGACCACCGACTGACATGCATTAAATGCCTTGAAAGACTAAACCGATGGGACAGCTACCAGATGCGTCATGGTCGAACCCGATGGAAACGTCAGGTTATAATCCGATCGAGCCGTTAAAAAATTATATCGTTTCTCGCCACATTTGTTCTGAGAAATGAGGGGACTATCTGTATACGGTCGAAATAGATTTCGGCCTTAGCACGTCTGATTGAGTTCGAACGATGATCTATCAAAGTAAGATCCCGAAGGTGGAACAAACTAACCTCGAATCCGGGGAGGCCGATCCGTGTCGAGTTCGATATCATTATCAAGCTCGAATCAAAATCGAACCATGATGCAGAGTAGATCTATCATGCTGATAATCCAGAGACCAACCAACATTGACTTTGAATCAATTCGAGGGATCAAGCCAGGATCGGGCTCGATCCAAGATCAAGAGCTCGAGTCGAAATCAAGCTCAAACCAAAATCGAGGGTTCTAAGCAAGATCGAGCTCGCAGACAAAAGCCGTTGCAATCCCACTAGAGAGAATCTTGGCAGAAATTATGGAAAAGCTGACTTATCATGGGTCTCCCATTGAATGTTTATTTTATTATGCTTAGAGCCTAATCCATCCACTATAAAAGGGCCTGGTTACCATTTCTGTAAAACAAATTTTTCTCAGACTTACATTGTAATAAAAACGCTATATTCTTCTATAGTAAAGAATCGTTCTTTCAGATTTCTTAGATTGATTCTATTTGTTGAATCCTAAGATTCATTGTTCCTGACAACCTTATCTATTTCGCATTCTCTGCAATTTATATTTACATTTCTATTTATCCTTATATTTTGTGTTAAGTTACGCCACATATCCTCGGAACTACGTATAAATTCAACTCTATCCATTTTTCGGGTAAATAATATATTGACTATAGACTACATACACAACGTATGAATGTGTATACGCATTTTAATAGAAGAACCCAAAAGAAAAGGACAAAAAAGAAGATGGTGTCCGGCATTTTTTCCCTATCCATCCCTAATCTAATGGCGATAATCTCCGGCCAAAATCTGGTCAAATATAACGGTGAAGCCTTGATATTCTTCAATTGATTTATGATATCTCTAAGGTATTGGCTTTCATCAGATTTGACAGAGCAGTAGCTCACTGTGTTATTATGGTGGTTGTGCTAGGTCCTTACCCGTTCATGTAGTACACATTTTTGATTGAGTGTGGGAGAGACTTCCCAATCCTTCCAACTCCTAGAATGTATCCTTTCTTGCCATTTCCAAAGGATACACTCCCTCCTTGTAGGGCCTTAAGTGAAAGGAAATCATTTGTACTTCCAGTCATATGCTTTGAATAGCCGCTATCCATGTACCATTGTAGGCTACTTCCTTTCACTGTTCCCTGCACAAGAAAATCAGGAGTTAGACTTAGGAACCCAAACGAGTTTGGGTCCCTTGTAATAAGGAAAGGGGTGAATGAGGGATCTTCTGGTCCAAGAAGACATCATGCATTTTTTATATGAGGGACCAAGTTCTCTACCAGTAGTTACTTTTTCAGCGAAAACTTTGTTTTTCTGTTGTGACTGAAATTTGGCCTTACAGTTTTCTTTAAAGTGCCAGTGTTGCCACAGTGAGTGCAAAGCCAATTATCAGGTACAGTTTCGTACTTGCTATGGGGATTGTAAAGGATCTTTTCCCTTTGGAACCCAATCCACTTCCTGTTTCCCCCATTGTTGCTGTACATGGCAGTGATAGCATAAGAGGACCAGGTCCACTTGAGGGATTTTTCAAGGTCACTCTTCACTCTTCCTAGTTCTTCATGAAGTTATTTGTTTTTCTCAAGATCAGCACACAAACTGGACTTCACTGAATTTAACTCACTTTCAAGCTTAATGTGTGCCACACTTGCAACTTTCTTTCCCTTTTGAGAATTTTCAGGCCTACTCTCCATTTTAAGTTCCCCAATTGTTTCCTTCAAGTTCACTAGTACCACTAATAGGTCATCTCTTTCATGCTAAATGTTAGCAACCCTCTCAGTTAAGAATTCTTTTTCTTTCTTTCACACTCAATGGTATCTTTTAGGTCTACCACAACGACCATTAGATAATCTCTTTCATGTTCTATATTTGCAATGTTTTCATCTAAGGCATCCTTCTCTTTCTTTATGTTCTCAATTGTTTCCTTTAAATCAACTACAACGACTACTAGGTCATCTCTGGTCTGTTCTACTTCTCCTAAATCAACAGTTAAAGCATCTTTATCATTTATAAGACTGTGATAAGCATCAATTAACACATTTTCCAAAGACGTATTTTTTAGGAGAATAAGATTTCAGATTTCTCTAAACTTCCAGAAAAGTTACCTCATCATCGTCGTCATCTTCATCATCATCAGACTGAGCCATCAAGGCAAAGATTGAGTCATACTCATTTGCTTTACTTTCTACTGCCATTATTGAACTATCACCATGATCAAATTTTTTCTCCAGATTCACTGGAGGAACCTCCCCATGCAGCAAGAGCTTGTTTCACAATATTGTCAGTGACATTCTTTCTCTTGAAGCATTTATCAGGAATTGAGTTCCTCTTGGCTACTTTATCTGTGTTGTGCTTGAATTGATCCTGCTTTAGGAGGGGACAATCCTTGATGAAGTGTATTGGCTTACCACACTTATGACAGAGGTCATAGTTTTTTGGCTTGCTAGAACTCCCCTTTTTTGGAATGCCTCCATTTCTGCGAACCATCTTCTGAAATCTTCTTGTCAAGTAAGCCATATCACCATCCTCACCACTTGAATCATTGCTGTCTGTCTTGAGGACCGGGTTCTTCTCTCTTTTGGGTTCTCTTCTTTCATTGTCCTTATTTTTCTTCATTTCATATGTTCTCAGATTGTCAACGAGTTCATCGATGGTCAGCTTCTGCAAGTCCTTCGCCTCTGTAATGGCGTTCACTTTGCTTTCCCAAGAACTGGGCAGCACGCTAAGGATTTTCCTAACAAGCTTGTTTCTTGGAATAATGTCACCAAGAGAGTGGAGCTCATTAATGATAGAGGTGAAGGGAGTATGCATATCTTGGATGGATTCATCATCTTTTATCCTGAAGAGCTCGTATTCAGTTGTGAGCATGCCGATCTTGGATTGCTTGACCTGTGTTGTTCCTTCGTGAGATGTCTGGAGAGCTTCCCATATTTCCTTGGATGACTGACATGCCGATATCCTATTGTATTCATCAGGACCAATACCACATACAAGGATTTTCTTTGCACGAAAATTCTTCTCTATGGCTTTCCGGTCGGCATCATTAAATGCTTTTCTTGTTTTGGGAATAGTTACAGCAGGGTCACCACTGTTTTTTGTGGAAACGAAGGGTCCATCACAGATGACGTTCCAGAGCTCAGAATCTTCAGCCATGATAAAATCGTGCATCCTTGTCTTCCACCATCCATAATACTGGCCATTGAACCTTGGTGGCCTGTAGGTGGACTGACCTTCTTCAAAGTTTGGGGGAGCAGCCATGAGGATCCTTTCTAGGTGTTAGCCTGATAGAAAGAACCTGCTCTGATACCAATTGATAGAATTTAAGGGTCCACCAAACTATATAGAGAACCGGGTTCTCTATAAGTTCCCACAGATATAAGTTCCCACAGAAACCACACATACTGTAGTGAGTAAATGACAGGAGAAATTTTACGTGGAAAATTCCCAGCTCAACAGGATTAAAAACCATGACCTACCCTTGTAGGATTTTAACTTCTCTACGAGCAACTTTCAGATAACAACCTATGTAACCTAGGAATTAATCTCTTAATACCTCACTAACTTATAACACTCTATTACAAGACACTTTGTAATAATTCTATTACAAAGACTTTACAACTCGACTAACTCTAGCCAAGACACAAACACAAGGGTTTATGATTTACAATGGGTTTCCTACGCAATACTTTTAAACAAGCTAAGTAGGAATTACAATTGAAGAACTATTACAAAGTTACAGCTCAACTAAGGACATACAATAACTTGATATGGGGAACTGGTCCGTAGTAGTGTTGTTCTTTATTCTTGATGCACTTTAGAATCATTTTCTTGATGATCAATCACAGCGAGTGTGCTTGAGTAAATTCTCTAAGTGTTCAAGTCATTTGTTTTACCTTCCTTGATGTTAATAATGCATTTGTGACATCACTAGGATGATGTAAGCAAGGTAGGTAAAAGACACTCCCCATAAAGTTGACTGCTGCACTGTTTCTGCACTGTAGCGTAAGCATGCAGTAACTTTACAATTGGGGCAGTTGATTTGTGCAGTTTCCTCGGGAAACAGTATCGATCTATTCCATCTGTTGTTCCTTTGACTCTGAAGAGTTGAACCATATCCCAAGTTGGAACCTTTTGATCTTAAGGTCTTGATAATGTGTAACATGTTCCTTATCTGGTTCTTGACAGTAAGTTTGTTAGATCATCAAAACATAACATGGATATACATATAGCCTATCAAAATTAAAGAGTCACTGGGGTGATCAGATGCTTTTCTATAGATTTGGCTCAATAAGGCAATAACTGGTATGATATAAACTAAATAGACTGATATTATTGCAGGAAAGAAAATTGTACCTCTCAGACTTCTCTTTCCTTAATCATATTGCCTTACCTCTCAGTACTAATTAGGCTGCCTGTCAATTAATTACTCACTCTTTCCTAATTCAAGGGACAAATTATATTGACTAGATCTTTCTTGAGTACTTAGACAATTAATTCACAATCAATATAAGTTAATTAAGCGATAAAATATCAATATTCATCAATAGAAAGCAACTCCAACATTGAATAAACTAGTTATTCATAATTGAAAAATTTATTGAACTATAAGAATAAATAAATAAGAACATAAAAGAAGATTAAGAAACAAAAAAACTTTGTTAAAGCTTGAATCTTCACTCTAAAAGGAACTACGGTTGCCTCTTTTAAACTGTTGTAGAAAAGAAAGAATAAAGGAAATCCTAATATTGACCTCATTATTGCACCTTGTTCCTTGATTTGAGACCGCCCATAAGTTCATTTGGTGTTTTATTACTTGTGGACTCTGTTTTGGTCTCAAAAGATTCAGGAAGGATTTGTAATACTATCTCGAGATTCTGTAGCATTTCTCTTCATGCGTCAAGCCTTTGGATAAGTCCATAGGGTATTTGGACTAGCCAAGATGGTTTGAAGGGGCCCAGTGGGTGAGTTTTGGGGATCCGGGAGTCATTCTTTCATGAAAACCAACAAAGAACTTACTGCAGAAGTGCAGAGTTGAGGGGCTTGGAATGCGAGCATAGTTGACATCCACCAGCAGAAGTCCTACAATTTTAACACTTTGTACAAATAGCCCCATTTGTTACCTTGAGTTCGTTTCATAATTTTGGGATATATGGAGCTCAAATTAAGGTAATGTTGAAGGAATTTTCAACTATGATGATGGGGTAAGTGATTCTCACTCAAATATATGATTATAACATGAATCAATCGTCAATCTTGCCTTAGAATCAACGATTCAAAAGAGGAAAATAGGGTTCTTGACTTGAAACAAAACAAAGTATGTTTGAAAATTTGAACATCGATTTGGATTCAGACTGAAAATCTAATTAAATATTTGGACTCATGAGGTTACGAGTCAAAGGCATTTGATTCTTGTTTTGGAATATGACTATGTGAGCCCGAGGTTGACTTGTATTGACTTTGACCAAGATCGAATCTTTTGCGTAGATAATTGAGTCCTATGACTTTGTTTCACACGATGGAGCATTCTTTGGCTAGATCGGGCTTGTTTGATGGATTTGGAGCAAGAAAAGGTAGATAATAGCTAGCCCGGGATATAGGTAAGTGATGACTTGTTAATCAAGATTGAAATATCCATGTCGAATTGATATCTCCTGATATGATATTTGATGATATTGCATCTTTTGTTATATTCTTATTGCAAAATATTATAAACTGTACAGGTGTCACGACCCCAATTTTCCTCCGTAGGATATCGTGATGGTACCTAGTCTCTACGACTAGGTAAAACTAACATTTATTAACAATTTAACAGAATATCATTGGCAAGGTACCAAAAACAAAACTGAATAACTTATAAAACCTTCCAAAAATAGAATCTCATCAATACACACCCCAAAACCGGTGGAGCTGAGTCATAAGCTCTATAGAATAACTCTAGAATATTTACTACATCACTGTCTGAAAGAGATACAATAGGAAGTAAAACAGGGAAGGTGACTCCGAGGCCTGCGGACGTGGAGCAGGTATACCTTGAAGTCTCCCAAGCAGCAACTACAAACAACCTCTAATGACCGTCACGAGCAGACGTACCTGGATCTGCACAAAAATAAATGTGCAGAAGCATAGTATGAGTACACCACAACGGTACCCAGTAAGTATCAAGCCGAACCTCAGTAGAGTAGTGACGAGGCTAGGTCAGGACAACTACTACGATAAATAAATAGTATAAAAATGTAATACAGATATGTAATGGAAAGTGAAGAAACAACTGATACAAAACAAGATGATAGCATAAACTAGTACCAGAAATCAACAATGGAAATAACATAAAAAACCAACTAAAGGGGCTATAATGATCATGTACAGACAACAACCGCTAGAACAATAAAGAATGAAACAACATGAAATAATTCCCACCAAACACTTTGCAACCTAAAATAAACAACAAGAATCACAATGAGGAACCACCTCGTGTATAATGAAATCAAAACCGAGGTACCGCCTCGTATAATCAAGAATCACAACCGAGGTACTACCTCGTATTCACATTTATCAATTTCAATCACAATATTTCCTTATAACGCCACGTGAGCCTTACATTTGTAAATAGGTTTTGAAAACAGTTTTCCCGAAATAGCTACACGAACATTAGCCCACCTTATGATGCCGCATGGCTTCACGTAGTTCCTCTACAAGCAACATGCACATAAGTCCCACCTTATACCTTAGCATGCACATTAACCCCAAGCCTTATATTGTCGCATACGCGTCAATATCATATCAGAATAATAATTTGCACCACAAGTGCCTATATATTACAACTTGCCAACAACAACAACAATTCTAATATTTCCACAACAATAGCCCATGGCTCCACCACAACGTATACAAGAATATCAACAGCAACAATGAATGTAAAATGCTCAATAAGATAGATGTCTCAACAATAACTAACTTCGCCTCAACGTGTTAACGACTTTTACAACTTCAACACCAATTAACTCAATAATGAGAGAAATAATGTATAACCACGATATTTGTTAAGACTAACTTACAATAGAAGAGATAACATTTAGCAATGAGTTTCAAATAATGGAAATCAACAAGGAAAGGGATAACGTGAAAAATTACTTCAAGTAAATGAAAATCAATTAGGAAAGAGATAACACGGTCAACAACTTCAAATAATGATAGTTAACAATGAAGAGATAGCATGTAACAATAAAAGAGGCAACACGTTCAACTAAAGCATGAGAGCAAATGATAAATTAGGAGGTAGAACAAGTATTAACAAAATCATTTAAGGCATATAAGGATAGACTAACACAAGTACGAATAGATTGGCTAAGAGAATTAGAACATGATATGGTACTCAATTAAAGCATGGAAATAGTATAAGTAGCCTAAACCAGTCAAATACTACATACAACCTATGTACCCACTCGTCACCTTACGTACACGAATTTCACTTAGCACAATTGAGTCAAACAATACCAATCCTAAGAGTAGTTCCCCCACACGAAGTTAGGCAAGACACTTACCTCAACTAGGCTAATTCAACACTAGAAAATAGCTTTTCTCTTAAAATCCGCCTCCACACGGCTCAAATCTAACCAAAATCGACTCAATATCATCAAACAATACTAGGGAGTTCAAGTGCAATAGATAAAGTTAAGATCTTTACACTTTTTCTAAAAAGTCAACAAAACTTAACCCGGGGCTCGCCCAGTCAAAACCCGAGTCCAATGGTAGATTTTGAGTCAAAACCTGGTGTTCGCAATCTGGTGTCTGGTGCTCTGGTGTCGCAATTGCATACACTAGGCTTGCAAATATGAAGGTGACAGTAGGGGATTGATGTCACAAATGCGACCTCCCCTTCGCATTTGCAAAGGAAGCAGAATCTGGGCAGAGTTCGTAATTGCGACCATTTGTTCGCATTTGCGATATTTCCAGCTTCGCAATTGCGAAGCCTTTCTCGCAAATGCGATGAAGTATAAGGCTGCCAGGGTTCGCAAATGCGAGCCCTGGTCCGCAATTGTGAGAATTCGCAAATGCGAATCCTGTGTCACAAATGCGACATCTATAGCTGGTTAAAGGGCCGGGAGATGGGATTTTTGAACTCATTCTCATATTTTTGAACCCTAGACTCGGTAGGAGGCGATTTTCACCTACAAACCATGGGTGATTTTTACCTACAAACCTTGGGTAAGTGATTCTAATCTCTTTCTAATCAAATTCCATCAAGTTATCTTAGATTTTAACATCAAAATCATGTGAATCAAAGTTAAAATTTGTGAAAACTTTGTCAAGTTTTTGAAAAATAAGAATTTGAGGTTGAGAGTCAATTTGGACTCGAATTTTGAAACTAATCATATATATGAACTCTTGGGGTAATGGATAAACAAAATCTACCATTGAACTCGGGTTTTGACTGGGCGAGCCCCGAGTTGACCTTTGTTGACTTTTTGGAAAAGGTGTAAAGATCTTAACTTTATATATTCTAATTGAACTCCCTAGCATTGTTTGATGATATTGAGTCAATTTTGGTTAGATTTGATCCGTGTGGAGGCGGAGTTTAAGGGAAAAGCTATTTCCGAGTGTTGAATTGGCGTAGTTGAGGTAAGTGTCTTGCCTAACTTCGTGTGGGGGAACTACCCTTAGGATTGGCATTGTTTGACTCAATTGTGCTAATTGAAATTCGTGCACGCAAGGTGACAAGTGGGTACATGGGTTGTACATGGTATTTGACTGGTTTAGGCTACTTACACTATTTCCATGCTTTAATTGAATGCCATATAATGTTCTAATTCTCTTTGCCAATCTATTCGTACTTGTATTAGTCTATCCTTACATGCCTTGAATGATTTCGTTAATACTTGTTCTACCTCCTAATTGATCATTTGCTCTCATGCTTTAGTTGAACTTGTTGCCTCTTTTATTGTTACATGCTATCTCTTCATTGTTAATTATCATTATTTGAAGTTGTTGACCGTGTTATCTCTTTCCTTATTGATTTTCATTTACTTGAAGTAATTGTTCACGTTATCCCTTTCCTTGTTGATTTCCATTATTTGAATCTCATTGCTAAATGTTATCTCTTTTATTGTGAATTAATCTTAACTAATATCGTGGTTATACATTATTTCTCTCATTGTTGAGTTAAATGGTGTTAAAGTTGTGAAAGTCGTTAACACGCTGAGGCAAAGTTAGTTATTATTGAGACATCTATCTTATTTCTATATTTTTTGTACATCAATTACCTTACACTTTGGTGTTTTAATGATAAATTGTGTGACATTCGAGCTTAATGGAGTTGCTTTTATGTGTAGGACCATTTAAACACGAAGAGGAATGAAAGTTGCACAAATTGATATTGAAAATACAAGAAAAGAGCACGAAAGAAAAAATCGGTACAAGGCAAGGAGGGAGCTCGCCCCAGAACTTGCCGCACTTGGCCCAAGGCAAGGTGGAGCTCTCACCCAGCCATGCCTCGCGAGGTCCAGAACCTCGCCCCACACCTAGCCTCACGAGGAAAGAAGCTCGCTCCATGCCTTATCCACGTGCCCCTATCCGAGAGAAAATTATTTTCTTGTTGATTTTGGACTTGGATACTTCGACTCTACACCTATAAATAGTCCTTGAACTCATTTTTGAGAGGGGATTTCAATTTTGGAGAGCAAGGAGCGGCCGTGGAGGCCGGAGTTCATCAAATTTCATCTTCCTTTTGCCAAACTTAGTATATTTATGTTTCTTTGGACAATTTATTGTTTGGTTACTATGTTTATGTGGAGCTAAACTTCTCGTTCTAGGGCTGTGGTTCTTTTATGAATATTGTTATTTGGATATTGATTTTGGTTTCTTGATTTATAGTATCGGTTTATTTATTCAATGCCACGCTTAATTATTTGATTACTTAATTATTTATTTGCTAATTGACTTGCTTGGTTATTATACGGGAATTATAAATGCAGTCTTGTTGATTCTAACTCTATAGACATATATATGTTAGGTTAGCTTGGATTGGAAAGTAAGAGCTCGACAAATTCTTATGAGCAATATTAACCTGGTCAAATAAACCATATAATTTATTAGTCAGTTTAAGTAAAGAATACAATAGAATTGTTATATAGTCCATAACCCTAGATCGTTTTCATTATATTGATAAGATAAAACCATGCTCTTCCTCTGTTTAAAGTTCATTAATTGTTTTATTTTTGTTTTTGTTAGTTTAGATTCAAATACTTTTGGGTTTAATCCTTGTATAGATAATTAGGATAATCTAATTTAGTTAGTAGTTGATGACAAGTCATCATGCGAACGATACTCTACTTATCAATTTATTACTTGTCGACCGCGTATACTTGGGTGTGCATTTGGCCGCAATAAATTTTTGGCGCCATTGCCGGGGACTTAGAATTAGATATTTTCTAGATTAAATTTTTACTTTTTTGTTTATTCAAGTTATTTTTTATTGTTTATTATTTATTTTAGTATTTTGTTACTTACTTATTAGGGCATCTTGGAATGAAAATTAGTTGAATGGTAGTTATTCTTATTAGATCTTTGTCCATATTATGGAGGACCCCACTAGTAATCTCAATCCTATGAGTGAAATATTTGTAATATGTGTGGTGGTCAAGGTGGCCATTGTGATGATTGTACTAATTCTTTTTATCCTTCTCCGAGCCCTTATTATAATTTTTCTAAAAATGTTTGTTAGTTTTATAGAAGCAATGAAGTGGAGGATGTGGACGTGATGCCTGTATTAGGGATATTTTAAGGCAAGTAGCAGAGCAACAAGATGAACTCAAAAAAGCATACAAAGAACTAGTGCAGCAATCACAAGAATGAAGGTCAATAAGGAAGAATTTTCAGAAGAGAGCAAGTTTTTGCAAGAGAAGTGTTTTGAAGAAGTGGAGAGTTTGAGCCAAACTTGTCTAATGGAACAAGCTCAATAATTGAAAATTTATGAGGCTCAACGTGAGGAAATTACATATGGGATGAGACATTTAATAGAAGGAAGATCTGAATTGGGACAAGAGATCAAAAAGTTTGGCATTGCTATTCACGATTTGGAGGTTAATTTGAATGCAAATTTTGATGTGTCTAACACCCAACACAATAATAATGAGTTGTGAAGCTGAAAAAGAACTTATAACTCATATGCGGAGTAGATAATATTGCACTTGAAGATTCTAATATATGTACACATAAGGATATAAATAGTAATGTAATTCTAGATTTGGGACGCATTGATCCTCATTCTTTACATTTTTCAACATTGTGTTTGGATGACGACATAGAAATCGAGTCATCTGAGACTTTGGAAGAGCCAACGAATGAGAAACAATGTGCTTACATTCTTGAATTTGTCGTACTAGAAAGATAGAATTACATACCTCATCTGAAGGCCAAGAAATGTAAAATATTACATTGGTTACTTGGTCCAACTAGAGTTATCCCACCACCCCAGGAGCATATCTGAAAACCTGAAACCAAATTAGGGATATAATTCATAAGTTCAAGATGGAGGCAAAAAGATATTCAAATCGTGCCACGACTATAAATTAGGCGCTTGTTGGGAGGCAACCCAGCTTTACTGTTTTGTTTTGTTTTTGTTTTTTTAAATGTGTTATTATTGTAGTATTTATTTTTGTATTCTAGGATTATACAACAATAATAGACCCAGTATATTTCCAACATGTGGGGTCTGGGAGGGTAGTCTTTACGCAGACCTTACCCCTACCTAACGAAAGTAAAGATGCTGTTTCCAATAGACCCTCGACTCGGTAAGAGTGCAAAGAATAAGAAGAAGGAGGAGGAGGAGGAGGAGAAGGAGAAGGAGGGGAAAAGCAAGAAAAGGAAGAGAGAAGAATAAGAGGGAGATAAAGGATAAGTAGTGCCAAATAATAGTAACAGGGACTACAATACCTGGGGTGAATGAGCATGGGAATCAAAGCCATAGAAAGTATGTAAAAGCGATCTAGATGATTAGAACAAAGTGTGGGATACCCGCATAAAAGACCATGCTTGGGAGAAGTCTGAGTATCCCCATGAGCTGCTAATACTTCGGCCTTTGGCCTTTCAGGGAGTTCCTCTTTCCACCCACTATGTTTGGCTTTAAATGCGCATTGGGGACACTGCACACTTTTAAGTGTGGGGTGGGAGAATTCCTTTGGATAATTACTAGTATTATATTAGTAAGTTATCTTCTTATTTTTTTGTATTTTTAGCTGCTTATTTCTATTTTAAGTTGCTTACATGGGGTAGTAAAACTATTAGTGTCGTATTTAATTGTGTAGTATTTTAGTAGCTTAATTTGAAAAAAAGTCAAAACTATGGAAAATAAAAATAATAGGATTATTGGACTTTTTTCGACGATGGAACTCCTAGACAGTTTTTTTGAGGGATTAAAGTCTAAACAAAAATATAAAAAAAAAAGAAAAATAGAAAATATGTTTTTTTAGCTTTCTATAGGTAGCAATAATCCCCCGTGATCTTTCTTTGTGCCTCGATTATTTTTCATAGGATGTATCTTGAACTGGCTGAATTTTTTAATTTTTAGAATAGATTAGGATTTAGGGAATAAAAATATGAAGAATGTTGAGATTCCTAGATGCCTTTGACTTGTTTGATAGTAGCATACTGTCACAACCCAAAATTTTATCAAAGCCGTGATGACGCCTAACACCGCTTGCTAAGCAAGCCAACAACACATATGCAAAAATAAACATCAACAATAGTAAGAAATAGTCTCAAATAACGTAATAACTAAATAACTGAAGTCAAATGATGATACAACTGAAGACCACCCAAATTCTGGTATCACCGAGTGCATGAGCTCTATAAAGTGCTAAATACATTGTCTGAACAATACAATACTGCCTGAAAGTCTAAACAATAATAACGTAAGATAAAGGAGGGGACTTCAAGGGCTGCGAATGGAACAACAGTGCTATCTCGAAATCTCCAAGAAAATTTGAATACTTCTCATCGGCAACCATCGCTATCGACAACACGGGAATCTATACATGAAGTGCAGAGTGTAGTATGAGGGTGATCAAACAAATTGTCAATGCGAGACAATAGATATTTGTTCTTGATAGTAACCTTGTTCATCTGCCTATAATCAATATATATTCTCATAGAACCATCCTTTTTTTCTTCACAAATAACACTGGCGCACCCTAAGGAGAAACACCCGGCCTGATGAACTCCTTATCCAACAACTCCTGCAACTGCTCCTCAAACTCCTTCAACTCAGTTGGAGCCACGTGATACGGTGGGATATATATGGGCTGGGTGTTCGGCACCAAGTCAATAAAAATCAACGTTCCTATCGGGTGGCATGCCTGGTAGGTCTGCAGGAAACACATCTGAAAACTCCCTCATTACTGGAACTGAATCTACAGTAGAAGTATCACCACTAACAACTCTAGCAAAGTCTAGATATGCCAAACACCGCTTCTCAACCGTCTGTTGAGTCTTCAGAAATGAAATCACCCTACTAGGAGTGTAACCAAGAGAACCCCTCTATTCCAACCTTGGCAACCCCGACATAGCTAATGTCACGGTCTTAGCGTGATAATCAAGAATAGCATAGTACAACAATAACCAATCCATACTTAAAATCACCTCAAAGTCGACCATATTAAGCAAAAAAAGATCAAGCATGGTCTCATAATCCCCAAGAGTAACCACACAAGACCAATACACACGATTCAACAAATAGAATCACCAACATGTTTAGACACATGAACATAAATATCAAGAGAACCACGATGCATATCAAAATAAGGAGCAAAATACGATGACATATAAGAATAAGTAGACCCCGGATCAAACAACACAGAAACGTTTCTATGACAGACCGAAACTATACATGTGATCACCACATCTGAGGCCACTGTTGACACTTAATTTTGGCCTTCCTAAAATTTAACTTCTGCAGGCTTCCTAATAAAAATAATGATAAAATATAGTTTTTGCACATTATTTGGCTTTAATGCAATTTATTGATAATTATTCCTATTTTGTATTTTACAAAATATAGGAATTTCTATCATTTTATTGCAATTAATTAAATACTACAAGTTTTGTTCATTTTCATGAATTTCAAAAATAATTTATTGATAATTGTCCTATTTTTCAAATATTAAGATATTCTATCAATTTATTTTCTTTGTTAAATAATAAAAAATAATAACTACTACGACACAATTGTAGTAGTTACAGTTTTAAATAAATATTATAATATATTTTAATTAAATAATTATTTTTTAATTTATAGCGCAGTCTAGTAATTACAAGAAAGCCGGTAGAATTTATTTTAAAATATGGATCAAATTCAGTCAAACTTAATGTCCCGTCAACCCCTGATGTGACAAGTACTTGATGTGACTTGATATGACTCGATGTGACCTCACCTTCTTTTATTTTTGACCATATCTTTATTCTTTTAGATTATCTTTTATTTTTAGTTAAATGTAGTCCACATGCTTTAAAAATCATTAAATATCTACTACTACACTACACCACCCTCTTCTCTCTCATCAGATTTTTAAATGTGAGATGACAAACCCTAATTCTCATTATCTCCTATTCTCTCAAATGAGAGACTAGCTGCACACCCAAAATAATCTGATGCTCTCTCCCAATTTTGAGACTCTAGCCGCTTCTCCCATGTCTCTCATCCCTCTCGATGTCATCTTCCCCTCTCACGCCTATGCTGCCGCAGCCGGCTGGCCGGCGTCCCACTGCTACCACCCCTTTTCTCTCACCGCTGGCCTTCCTCTTCTCTCTCCCGCTGACCTTTCTGTCTCGCCGAAATTGACCACCGGCGACTGGTCGGATATATATAGTGTCACGATATTTCACTTGCTAGGCAAGCCAACATTAGCTAAATTATTTAACCAGTTTTAACAATTTAGATCAAGACATAAAGAATACTAAATTATAATTATTTGAAATAGAATAACAAACGCCAAATGACGAATTTTAAACATATCCAGAATCTGGAATCACGAATACATGAGCATCTAGAATGCTACTAATTCTATCTCAAAAGAAGTAAAATTGTTTAATACTAAGTAAACAATGAAACTGGATAAAGGAGGGGACTCCAGGGCTGCGAACACTATGCAACAATACCTCAAGTCTCCAGAGCAGCTGAATCCAAGCAGTCTCGCTATGAGCCGCCGGGATCAATATTGGTATCTGAAAAAGAAGTACAGAAGTATAGTATGAGTACAACCGAACCCATGCACTCTGTAAGTGCCGAGCCTAACCTCGACGAAATAGTGACGAGGCTAAGGCAAGTCACTTAAAAATAACCTGCATGAAATAATAATAATAACATAAAATCAAGAATATAAATAAAGCAATAAAATCATATAAACGAACCCGAAGGTCAACTACCAGAGAGCCTCATAATAATAAAATCTCAAGCCTCATATCACAGTACCAAGGATAACTCAACAATCTCAAATAATTACAACATATCAAATCCGTTGCGGCGTGCAACCCAATCCCACCATATCATCATCTGTTCATATCATAATCCGTCCTTATTCCTTCATATCATTTCAATACTGTTCAATACTGTTGTGGCGTACAACCTGATCTCCAAACAATTTCAAATTATTAACATAATTAACTCAACAACAGTGTTTGCAAAATATCAACACAAAGGAGGTGAAATGTACAAATAATAAAGAACCACAGAATAAACGGAGAATATCCAACATCTCGGAATCTCAAAACCAATAAAAACAGATAAAATATGTGACAATCAAAATATACAATTAAAGCAAGTAGAAACATGAAGCAAATAAGCAGAAATCGTATGAGAAATGAATAAATTAAGGCAAGTAACAATTAAGTAACAAGTCAAGTATAGCATGGATGTCAAGTAAAAACATGCAACAGTTAAAGAATAAAATATGAAATAACATGGAATAAATGAAGACATAGAAATAACTATCCCAATCGCGTATGCTAAATCCCATGACGACACATATACACTCGTCACTTTGCATATACGCCATTTCCTCACATAATTTCACATAACAAGTAGTTCAACAAGTCCTAGTTCTCTCAAGTCAAGGTTAGACACAACACTTACCTCACTCCACAAAAACAAGCAATCAATTAACCATGGCCTTGCCCTTTGAGCAAGCCTCCAAACCAACCAAAATTTAACCAATTATCGATCAAATAATTCAAAATAGCTTTAGAAAATACCCATGTGTGAAAAGATTCAATCTTTGATAAAATTGGAAAAATTCAATAAAAGTCAACCTCGGACTCGCTTGGTAAAAATCCGAGATTCTGATCAAAATCCGATTATCCATTCACCGCCGAGCCCGGTTATGTGATTTGTTTCAAAATCCGACCTCAATTTGATGTCTAAATCTCAATTTTGCAAAATCCCTAATTTCTACCATGGAAATTCTAGATTTGATATTAAATTCTCATGAAAGGTAATGGGGAATTGGAAGAAATTGGATTAGAGTTACTTACCAATGATTTTGGGAAGAAAACATCTCTTGAAAAATTGCCTCTAGAGTATTTAGGGTTGAGAAATGGTGTGAAATGAACTAAGTCCTGATTTTTTCCTGTTTTACCCAACTACAGATGTCGCAATTGCGAACTCTTATTCGCAGTTGCGGGCATCGCAAATACGATAAATAGGTCGCAATTGCGAACTGTGTCCCTAGCCAGCTTTGGTCGTAATTATGACAAATATATCACAAATGCAATCTCCCTTCCACCGCAAATGCGATCAAAGGTTCGCATTTGCGAACCTATCTAAGCCTAGGGCTCAGTTGCAAATGTGACCAAGCCATCACAAATGCTAGTTCTGAGGTGTCCGCAATTGCGAACATTTCTTCACGAATGCGAAGACTACCCTGCCCAGTCCCCCATCGCGATTGCGAGCTCAACTTCACAAAAGTGGAGTTCGCATTTGCAAACAGGTCTTCGCAATTGCGAGATCTGCAACCCAACACCAGAACTGAAGCACCAACAGTCCTTAAACTATCCAAACTCATTTGAAACGCGTAAGGAATTCACTCGAGCCCCTCGGTGTAACGACCTGATCTGTTATTTTGTATAATTGTGCCCTGTTACCCCCTTCAGACATGTGTATTTATGACTCTGACTTGCGGGGTTGGTTAGTTTTGTTCCGGGAAGCTTTTGGGTTGATTTGGACCCTTTGATTCTTGACTTAGAAGTTTAAATTAGAAATAAAACTTTTCCTTTTGTAAAAATGATCCCGAAACTATAGTTTGATAGCTCCGATAGCTTCGCATCGTGATTTCAGACTTAGGGGTATGCTCAGAATTGATTTCGGAAGTTCGTAGGTCGATTTATGTTGATTTACTGAAATTTGGCAATTTGAAGTTGAAAAGTTTGACCATAGGTTGACTTTTAGCTATCGAGATCAAAATTTGAATTTAGGACTTGAAATACGCCCGTTATGCTATTTAGAACTTGTGTGAAAAATTTGATAGCATTTGGAGTTGGTTTGATAGGATTCGGACGTTTAGTTGTAATTTTAGAAGTTCTTGAAAATTTACTTTGAAATTCATGCGTTTTAGAGTTCAATTCATAGATTTATATATTATTTTTGTGTTTTGATCGCGCGAGTGAGTTCGTATGATATTTTTAGACTTGTGTGGATGTTTGTTTTGGAGCCCCGAAGGCTCGCATGAGTTTCAGACATGTTTCGGAAAGTTTTGAATTGAAACATGCAGGATCTGGTGTCTGGTGCCTCTGGTGTCGCAATTGCGAATACTAGAGCCGCATTTGCGACCTTAGCAGGGAACCCACAGGTATCGCACCTGCGATGCCTGGGTCATATTTGCGAAGAAGTCTTGGGCTGGGCTAGGTTCGCATTTGCGATGGTTTTCGTCGCTTTTATGAGGGTAGCCAGGTTCGCAATTGCGAACTCATCTTCGTATTTGCGAAGAGCTTCCCAGGCCTGTCAGTGCCACAATTGCGAGATTTTATTCGCAATTGCTAGAGTTCATAATTGCGAACCCATGTCGCAATTGCAAACCCATGTCGCAATTGCGATAACTGCAATAGAACATAAGGATTGGAAGTCGGGATTTTATCTCCCATTCTCTCATTTTAGAACACTAGAGTCGGCAGGAGGCGATTTGGAGAGGGGAGTTTCACCTACAAACTTTGGGTAAGTGCTTGTAATATTTTTTTTTTTTATCATATTCCATCAATATATCTTATATTTTAATATCAAATCATGTGAATCAAAGTGAAAATTTGTGAAACTTTGTCACATTTTTGGAAAATAAGAAATTGAGTTTTCAGAGCCGGTTTGGACTCGGATTTTGAAACTAATCACATATATGAACTCTTGGGGTCATGGGTAGTCGGAATCTACCATTGGACCCGGGTTTTGATTGGGGGGTCCCCGAGTTGACTTTTGTTGACCTTTTGGGAAAAGTGTAAAGATATTAGCTTTATCTATTGTAATTGATTTCCCCGGCATTGTTTGATATTATTAAGTCGATTTTGGTTAGATTTGAGCCGTGTGAAGGCAAATTTTAGGGGAAAAGCTATTTTTGAATGTTGAATTGGCCTAGTTGAGGTAAGTATTTTGCTTAACTTTGTATGGGGGAACTATCCCTTAGGATTGTTTATTCATTTTGCTATGAGAAAGCCGTGTACGCAAGATGAGTGGGTACACGAGTTGTACGTGGTATTTGACAGTTTTAGGCTACTTAGACTATTTCCATGCTTCAATTGAAATTCTATATCATGTTCTAAATTCTCATAGTCAATCTATTCTTGTTTGTGCTTGTCTATCCTTACATGTCTTAATTGACTTGTTTAACACTTGTTCTACATCCTACTTGATAAATTGCTCTCATGCTTTAGTTGAACTTGTTGCTCCTTTATTTGATACATGTCATCTCTTTTATTGTTGATTATCATTACTTGAAGTCATTGTACGTGTTAACTCTTTCATTGTTAATTATCATTATTGAAGTCATTATTACTAGTTATCTCTTTCGTTGCTATTATTCTCATTTGAAGTCATGTTATTCCTTCCATTGTGAGTTGGTTTTATTTGGTTCGTAGTTACACGTTATCTTTCTCATTGTTGAGTTATTGGTGTTGAAGTTGTAGAAGCCGTATCATTTTGAAGCAAAGTTGATAATTGTTGAGATATCTTTCTTGTTGAGAATTTTACATTCATTGTTATTGTTGATATTCTTGTGCATGTTGTGGTGGAGCCGTGGGATATTGTTGTGGAAACATTGATATTGTTGATTGTTGGCAAGTTGTGATATATGGGCACTTGTGGTGCGAGTTGTTATTGTAATGTGATATTGACGCGCATGCGGCGGTATAAGGCTTGGGGTTAATGTGCATGCGGCGGTATAAGGTGGGACTTATGTGCGTGTTGCTTGTAGGGGAACTACGTGAAGCCACGCGGCATCGTAAGGTGGGCTAAAGTGCGTGTAGCTATTTCGGAAAAACTATTTTCAAAACCTATTTCAAATGTAAGGCTCACGCGGAAGTATAAGGAAAGATTGTGAATTATGAATACGAGGTGGTACCTCGGTTGTGATTCTTGATATATATACACAAGACGGTACCTCGGTGGTGATTCTTATTGTAAACGAGACAGTACCTCGTTGTGATTCTTGTTGTTTTGTTCTTCCTTGTTTTTGTCAGTTATTTTCCGTATATGATCTTTGTGGTTCTCTTTAACTAATTTTTTAATGTTATTTCTGTGCTTACAATTCCAGTATTAGTTCATACTGTTAACTGTTTCGCATCAGTTATTTCTCCGCTTTCCATTATTTATCCTTATTATATTTTTATACTGTTTATTTATATCCTAGTAGGTGTTTTGACCTGACCTCGTCACTACTCTACTGAGGTTGGGCTTGATATTAACTGGGTACCATTGTGGTATACTCATACTATGCTTCTACACATCTTTTTGTCCAGATCCAGGTATGTCTACTCGTACCGGTCGTTAGTGATCATCTGTTAGCTTCTTTACAGAGACTTCAAGGTATTCCTGCATGGTGTCCGCAGGCCTCGGAGTCACCTTCCTTTACTTTTACTACTATTGTATTTTTCATTCAGACAATGATATAGTAGACACTCTAGTATGACTCTGTAGAGCTTATGAATCAGTTCCACCGGTCTTGGGGAGTGTAATGTTGTTGATCCTGTTTTCGTAAGTTTATATCAGTTATTCAGCCTTGTTTTAGTATTTTGTTAATTATTTCCGTCAAGTCATTATGAACTGTTAGGCTTACCTAGTCGTAGAAACTAGGTGCCATCATGATATCTTATAGAGGAAAATTGGGGTCGTGAAACTCAGGCTCCAAACCAAACGTGCGCGCAAGTGTAATAACATCAATGGAACTCGCTTGCGTGATCAAAACACCAAAATAACATCTAAAACTAAAAAGTGAACATCAAAATGAATGAAATTTCAAAGGAAACTCAAGAACATCTAGAATCACAACTAAGCATACAAATCCTATCAAACCAACTCCGATTTGCACCAAATTTTGCAGACAAGTTTTAAATAGAAAAACGGACCTATACTAAGTCTCAAAACCAAAATTCCAACTCGATATCCATAAAGTCAACCTATGGTCAAACTTAGGAAATTTTCAAACATTCAATTTGTTAACTTTCGACAAAACAAGTCAAATCATCCTAGGGACCCCCGAATTCAATTCCGGGCATACTCCCAAGTCCAAAATCACAATACGAACCTATCAAATCGTCAACACACCGATCCGGGATCATTTACCAAGAATATTGGCCGTGGTCAACTCTACAAATCGTCAAAATTTCCATTTTTATCAAAATTTCATAAAAAAGCTTTTTGAAAAGTGACACGGACCATGCACGCAAACCAAGAAACATCAAATGAAGCTATAGAGGTCTCAGAACACAAAAATAACGGCTAGAACTCAAAATGACCTATCGGGTCGTCACATTCTCCACCTTTAAAAAAACCGTTTGTCCTCTAAAGGACATAGAAAAGTACCTGAACTGGTGAAAAGGTGTGGGTATCTACTCCGCATATCAGACTCAGACTCCCACGTAGCTACCTCGATCGACTGACCTCTCCATTACACTTTCACAGAAGGAAAATTCTTAGACCTCAACTGTCAAACCTGCCGGGCTAGAATAGCTATCAGCTCCTCCTCATAGTCTAAATTCCGGATGTACTCCTGATAGGCTAGGAGGCAATGCAAGATTGTTGTCCACCTCACCAACCCTCTCAAGGGTCTCAAAAGGACCAATATATCTGGGGCTCAACTTTTCCTTCTTTCCGAACCTCATCACACCCTTCATGGGTGAAAATTTTAGCAAAACCCTCTCTCCCACCATATTAGCTTCATCTCGAACCTTCTGATCAGCATAACTCTTTTGCCTAGACTGTGCTGTACGGAGCCAATCCTGAATTAACTTAACCTTCTCTATAGCATCACGAACCAAATCGGTGCCCAACAAACCTAGCCTCTCCGGGCTGAAACCAACCAATCAACGAACGACATCGCCTCCTATGTAAGGAATCATATGGTGCCATATGAATACTCGACTGGTAACTGTTGTTGTAGGCAAACTATACAAGACGTAAGAATTGGTCCCATGAACCTCCGAAATCCATAACACAAATGCGTAACATGTCCTCCAAGATTTGAATGGTGCGCTCGGACTGTCTGTCCGTCAGAGGATGAAACTGTCACGCCCCAAACCAATGGGCCTCGATGGGCACATAGTGCCTTACCCAACCGAGTACCAACATAACGTATTTTTCTTATCATATCATCATGGGTAAATGGGTCAGAAGGTCCATTATGAGATAACCAAAATAAAACATAAGGGAATACTCGACATAGGATGACCCAACATGATATACAAACTTATACATGTGACATACAGGCCTATAGGACTAAAATGATCATTTGTACACTCAAAACATAGGCCGTCAAGGCCATAAAATCATCCATATATATGACATATGTCTACAAGTGTCTAAGAGTACATAAACGTCATAAAGGCCGGGACAGGGCCCCGACATACCAATCTATATATGTCCAAAGCATACTGACAAAATAGGCAACTCCGGAGCAAGTGGAGTGCACCAACACCTTCCGCTGAGCTGATACCCAACTAGGAGGACTTATCAACCTATCTATCGGGACCTGCAGGCATGAAACATAGCGTCCCCAGGCAAAAGGGACATCAATACAAATAAAGTACCGAGTATCTAAGGCATGAAAAATAGTATATAAAAGACATGAAAGAAATATGGAGTAAAGAACTCAACCTGTAAGTCTGAATAGCTCTGTGAATCATGAAAAATTTATAATGTCATGCATATGGATATAAATGTCATATCATGCATAGGTATATGCGTACATAACGTCATCAAGCCTCTGAGGGCATCCCATCATATCATCTCGGCCTCTGTGGGCGCAATCATCAACGTATACCAGCCGATCAGGTGGTGGTGCGTATCTAACGCCGTAACCTCTTCCCATACCCCATGTACATATAATATATGCATATATAATGCCATCTGGTCATGGGTAATTGTACATGTATAAATGAATGCAATGCATAATGACGTAAGTCAATAAGATCCTTCGGAATGTCATAAGATCATTATGCCTTCAGATACACTTTATCAACTTACGTATTTTCTGAGACCCATGAACAGACGATATAATAATAGGACACATGGGGAATCAAGAACATAGGCAACCCTAGTACTTCTAAGAATAGAGTCACTTGTGAAAGTTGCGTGTTTGCTCGTTTCGTTGTATCATATGGATCATGCCAAAAGAAAAGAAAGGATAGCCTTAACATACCTTAACCCCGTTGAGTCCTTAATACTTTCCAAGAAACTATTCAAACAACTCAACTCAATCTACCATAGCACAAGGAGATTCAAAATCAATGATGATTAAAGGCTAAGTCTATAACTTAAGCTAGTAGCTCGTTTACGTAAATTCGGTAGCATCTCCCCTGTAACCTTGCTTTACCACGTCCATCAACCAACACGAAACCATACAACCTTCACCTATATACTTTCATAACCACAACACAAATCAATCTACACAACAATAAGTGCATAAACATCACTAACAAAACTACTATTTTACACGACAAACGACAAGCTCAGATTGAATCCCTTTTGAACCATTTAACCCCAAAGTCATTCATTCATTAACTTAACAACATAGCCAGCATGATATTAAGTACAATGGGAGGAGTTCTAACCTCCTATTCATGTTAAGCACCCTATTCTTATCCCAAAAGTACATGTTATAATATTCCCAATTTGTCGACTTTCGACGAAACTTATTTTCTTCAATTTTTTTAGCTTCATAAGTTTTTCAACCCTCTTGGTACTTGTTATCCATGATCTTTAATATTTGTAACCTCCAAAGTAAAATTATTAACTTAATTTATGTACTTTCAAAGATGATCTTACTTCTGAGCTTACATCAATTGACTTACGATGTACTTTTACGTATGAAAACATAGGGTGTAACATTATTCCTCCCTTTGGAACATTCGTCCTCGAATGTTGACTGATGCGCTTATCGGTATCATAACCGGATAGCTCTTACGAATACTTTGATACTGTCCTTTCCATCTAAGCAACCGTTCTGTGAATAAATTCAAAGGATAGAGGATTCCCCCCTTTAGGCGTCTTTCTCACACCACGACTTGTGGTCGGAATCCTTCCAATCTCGTAACTGTTGATACCTTCTATCATGCAGCCTGTACAAGTTTGACCTTGTAAGTGCGCCTATGCGACTCTTCTTTCCTTTTTCCTTCAGCTGTTAGCCAATCTCTTGAGCTGTGCTCAGCTCAACCAGTGCCCAACTCAAGCTGCACGACCCTCCAAAAATGTGATGTGAACTGCGTGCCTCGATTAGAAATGATGGAATCGGGCACGCCGTGCAGACGGATAATCTCCTGAATGTTAACCTGAGCCAATCGCTCTGAAGAATAAGAAGTCACCACCAGAATGAAGTGCGCAGACTTAGTCAACCGGTCTACAATAACCCAGACTATGTCATATTTCTTCAAGGTCCGTGGAAATCCTACCACAAAATCCATAGATATGCACTCCCACTTCCACTCTAGTATCTCCAATCTCTGAGTCAATCCACCCGATTTATGATGTTCATACTTCACCTGTTGACAATTCAAACACCGAGATACATAAGCAATGGTGTTTTCCTTCTTTCTTCACCACCAATAGTGCTGTTTCAAGTCACAGTACATCTTCGTGACACCTGAGTGAATAGAATAGCGCAAACTATATGCCTGCTCAAGGATCAAATCTCTCAACCCATCCACATTTGGAACACAAATCCGACTTGAAGCTGCATAACACCATCATTACCAATCACACATCCTTGGCACCACCCCGCTGCACCGTATCATTCAACACCAACAAGTGAGGATCATCAAAATGGCGAGCCTTGATATGCTCCAACAACGAAGACTGTGTCACCACACAAGCAAGAACATGGTTGGGCTCCAAAATATCCAATCTCACAAACCGGTTGGCTAACGCCTGAATATCCATGGCTAGTGGCCTCTTTGCTACTGGTAAATATGACAAACTGCCCATACTCTTCGCCTTCTTAATATATACATCAATGGTCGATGTAGACCTCACAATGAATGCCGTACATATAGTGCCTCCAAATCTTTAGCGCATGAACAATGTCCGCCAACTCTAAGTCATGAATTGGGTAATTCTTCTCATGAACCTTGAACTGCCAAGACGCATAGGCAATCACCCTACCATCCTGCATCAATACCGCACCAAGCCTAATACATGATGTATCACAATACATGGTATAAGATCCCGAACCTGTAGGCAATACCAATACTAGGGCTGTAGTTAGTGCAGTCTTGAGCTTCTGAAAGCTAAACTCACACTCGTCAGACCATCTGAAAAGAGCGCCCTTCTAGGTCAACTTGGTTAATAGGGCTGAGATAGGTGAAAGCCCTCCATGAACCGGCGATAGTAACCTGCCAAACCCAAGAAGCTCCGAATCTCTGTAGCTGAAGTAGGTCCAGGCCAGTTCTGAACTGCCTCAATCTTCTGAGGATCCACTTTAATGCCCTCGGAAGATACAACATGGCCAAAAAAGGCAACCGAGTCTAATTAAAACTCACACTTTGAAAATTGGCATATAACTGACTATCTCTTAGAGTCTGAAGTACGATCTGAAGATGCTGCTCATGCTCCTCCCGACTGCGGGAGTAAACCAAAATATCATCAATGAAGGCGATCACAAAAGAATCCAAATAGGGCTTGAACACATGGTTCATCAAGTCCATAAATGCTGGGGGGCGTTTGTCAAGCCAAATGACATCACTAAGAACTCATAGTGACCATACCATGTCCGAAAAGCTGTCTTAGGGACATCCGATGCCCTAATATTCAACTGATGGTAGCCAGATCTTAGATCAATCTTTGAAAACACTTTGTCACCCTGAAGCTGATAAAATAAGTCATCAATCCTCGGAAACGGATACTTGTTCTTGATAGTGACCTTGTTCAACTGCCGATAATCTATACACATCCTCATCGAAGTATCCTTCTTCTTCACGAACAACACTGGTGTACCCCAAGGAGAGACACTAGGTATAATTAATCCCTTATCAAGCAAATCCTGCAACTGCTCTTTTAGTTCCTTTAACTCAACTGGGGCCATACGGTATGGTGGAATAGAAATGGGCTGAGTGTCACGACCCAAACCGATGGGCCATGACGAGTGCCCGAGTCCTACCTGTCGAACACCCCTAAGCATACGTCTAAGATATAAACATTATATAAGGGTAGGTCATGCATAACATCTGCCAATAAACTACTGAGTCATGTGAATAACATACATGAGGAAACATGCCCAAAAGACATATATACATATACGTGCGGAATATGGTAGAGCGAGTCAACAAGGCCACATACTATCTAACTATACATGACTGTCTACATACCTCTAATAGAGTGTACAACTATATAAAGGACGGGACTGGGTCCCGTAGTACCCATATATGTATACATAAATATCGTACCAAAATCCAATAGCAGCTCCAGATCAGATGGAGCACACCAACTTTCGCTGAGCAAGGATCCTAAGAAGGGGGACCGTTAGCCTGTCTACCTGCACTTGCAGGCATAAAATGCAGGCCCCCAAGCAGTAAGGGTATCAATAAGAATAATGTACCAAGTATGTAAGGTATGAAAAAACATGGAGTAAAGGACTCAGCCTGTAAGTCTAAATAGCTTTGTGAATCATGAAACATTTATAATGTCATGCATATTGTATAAATGTCATATCATGCATAGGTATTTGTGTACATAATATCATCAAGCCTCCCATCATATCATATCGGCCTCAGTGGACTAAATCATAAACGTATACTAGCTGATCTGGTGGTAGTGCGTATATAACTCTGTAACCTTTCTCCATACCCCATATATATATAATATACGCGTATATAACGCCGTATGGTCATGGGTTAATATACATGTATAAATGAATGCAATGCATACAGAAGTAAGTCAATAAGATCTCTCGGAAAGTAATAGGATCAATATGCCTTCGGTTAATAACATGAAACAAACTTTATCAACTTACGTATTTTCTGAGACCCATGAACAAACGATATAATAATAGGACACATGGGAAATCAAGAATATAGGCACCCCTAATACTTCTATGAATAGAGTCATTTGTTAAAGTTGGCATTTGCTCGTCTTATTTGTATCATATGGATCATGCCAAAAGGAAAAAAGGGATAGCCTTAACATGCCTTTGTCGTTTACTTAACCATACGACGTTGGTTCATCCTGATAGTACTTCAATCTATAACAAAACAATAAGGGACCATTGTTAAGCTTACGTGTCACGACCCAAAACTCACCACGGTGAACTACCAACTTAATTATGAACTTTATTATTTTTGAAATAGTGAATTCTATTAGATAAATAAATCAATGCATTAAAATCACGGAAACTTTAAATTTTAACAAAATAGCTAATAAAAGTGTGTAAATGCTAAGCAAAATCACAAACAACTTCTAGAACATCCCACAACCCGGTGTCACAAGTGCATGAGCATTTACTAAGGAATACAATAATAATACAACATCTATTCGGAATGTAAATAAGACAGGATAAACTAAATAGTATGATGAAGACTCTGTGGACTGCGATGTATAGCCTGGAATGCAGCTCACCATAAAGTTTCCTCTGCAGCTGCGCCTACGCACCAAGATGACCACCAGATAAACATGTTGGATCCTGCACATTTAGTGCAGAAGTGCAGCATGAGTACGTAAATCAACGCGTACCCAGTAAGTATCTAGCCTAGCCCCGGAGAAGTAGTGATGAGGGGTTGACATTGACACTTACTAGAGGCCCAATAAAGCAATATAATAAATCATAAGCAGATATTAAGCACACAACAATAATGGGGTAAATCTGTAAGTTATATAATCTTCCAAATATTTCTTTTAGAGGTATGAGTTTCTCAGTCATGTATTCTACCTCAACAACTCAGATATATCAAGTGCGAGAATCAAACGGATAAGGAATATGTAAGGCTCCATAAAATATTTCCTAAGACCCTGGGTTTCGTGGTGCCAAAGTAGGCTTATGTGTTGGAAATTGTAGATTCGGACTTTTTGGGTTGAACAGTGCGTTGGGGAATTGAAGAAAATTTCTGGAAATACAGGGCATTTTCTGCGGTCCATTTTGCGATCGTAGAACTGATCTGTGGACCGCATATCTGCCGCAGACTGAGGCAGAAATTTGGGCAATATTTTTGGGCCATTATGCGATCCATTATGCGGTCGCATAATTATTTTGCGGGGCGCATAGCCCCTCGCAGTTCCAATACAAAAACATTTTGGAGGAATGTCCTGCGGCGTATTATGCGACCGTAGAACAGGTTTGTAGACCGCAGACCGGCCGCAAAATGAGGCAGGGGTGCCCAGTTCCGGAGGGCCATTATGCGGACCGCAGAAGCGTTATGCGGTCGCATATGCGATCACAGACCTGTATCGAGGCTTCATTCTTTCTAATTTTTGAACCCGGCAGCCTTGGGGATCATTTTAAAAAGGGAAAACATATATTTCTATAGAGAGGGAGTGCCATAGAGTGAGAGGGGAAGTTCCTAAGCTCATCATCCATCAATTCTTGCTCAAAGTTGAAGAATTTGCAAGAAGATTTCACTAGGTCTTCATCCTAGAGGTAAGGTTCTACTCCATAGCCCTCAATTTCGTGATTTTAATTGAACATAAGTAATAAGCCAAGAAATTATTGGGTATGGGAGTTGTTTATTTTACATGCATGTACCATCAAGGGTAGTGGAAAGATTGTTGAGCTCTTTTGGGTGAACTTTGGGTAGTGGGGGTGAAAGAATCTACCATTGGAGGACCTTGACACCTTAATGCTCACCTAGTATTTGATAAAATGCTCAAGTGAGCTAGAACTATGAACTCCTTCCTAATTTGTGTTCAACTTTGCTATATCTCTAAATAGATCGAAGTGGTTAAGATTTCCGAAACATTGTAGTAATTTAAAAAGCTCGAGGCAAGGTATGTTGGCTAAACTCTTCTCTTAGAATTGAACCCCACAATGTCCTTGTAAGTCCTGTGATGCTCATTATATATTTATTATTCCAAATAATATTTGTGCCAAAATAATTATGCGTTCGATATGTATTCCAAAGATTCTTGTTAATGTTTGAGAATGTGATTTTAGTATGGGCTGTGTGTTATTATGTTATGATTTAAAAGCATGATTCTAATGAAAGCTATCATGTCAATTGTGTTAGAAATCATATGTGCCTAAGACCCTAAATTGCTCAAATATGTGTTTAAAGTCTTAATTAGAAAGGCCTTGTTGTTGATTATCCATGATGATAATTGAAATAGAAAGAAGAGGACATGAAATATGATGTGCGGCCAACGTGCCAAGAATGATATTGCGTCATGGCCATTGGTTCCAATGAAATGAATGATATGAAAAAGATTACAAAATGAGTGGTAAATCCTTTTAATAATAAATGCCTTGGGAGTATCGTTTAACCACCGAGGAAGGGTATGTCAGAACAACCTAACCCCGAAACTACATGTGCCGGTGTAGGAGTGATCTAGGGGTAAATATCCGTGTAAATGTGTTGAGACTGTTTCCCCTTATATGGGATGATATTGGTGTGTTGAGATGTTTCCCCTTAAATGAGATGAGATTACTGCTAGCGAGATGTGATGTGATGTCGACTCACACAACATTGTGGTGAGACGGCTTTGCTGATCGGGCTGAGATCGGATGCCATGCCGCGCACATGGTGGTATTGTGAGTGTATGTCTCGGGGCTAGACAACTTAGCTGGTCGGGCTGAGATCGGGATCCATGCTAAAACACGGTGGTGTATCGGTGCTAAAGATCTCCCAACTTAAATTACTAAAACCTACTTGAAATTTACCTTTCCCCTAACTTGACACCTTGATACTATTTGAGTCTCTTATTGATTTCATGTTTTATTCTCCATTTACTGTTGCTTGTTCTATTGAGAGGGTGTTTAGTTTTACATACTAGTACTATTATATATGTACTAACATCCTTTTTGTCGGGGGCGCTGCATCTTTAATGGATGCGGGTGGTTCCATAGCAGGTGGTATTGATTAGTGATATCATTACACCCTCTCCTCAGCTGACTTTGTGAGCCCCACTTCATTTCGGGGTCCTGTATCTCTTATCCTTTGCACAAAGATTTTTAAGGTATAGTTGGGGCCTTGTTGCCGGCACTGTCATAGCACTCTTTTGTTCCTGTTAGAGGCTCTGTAGACATAGTGTGGGTTGTATCTATTTTTGGGAAGGTTAATCTAAAAATGCTGTAATCGTATCATCTATTCCACTTTAACTATGATTGTACAAGGTACTTTGTGAATGACGTAACTAATGGAAATGAACTAGTGTTTTCACATGACCTCTTACTGTCTAATTAATGAAATGTATTCTTCTCTTTATTAATGGGTGAGTTGGGTAGACAACACTGTGCAGGCTTGCTCGACCAGGGGTAACTCTGTTGAGCCGCGGTCGCGCTCCCCGAGATTGGGGCATGACAAACTTGGTATTAGAGCCTAAGGTTTTAAAGTGTCCTTGGATGTCTCGGAGCCGTGTCTAGTAGAATCCTTCTTATCGGTGTGTCGTCGACCACATCTATAATCAGGAGGCTACTTGGGCATTTAGGAATAATACCCTTATTTGATGTTCTAGATCCTGCGATAAAGTCGATTGTAAAATTGTTCCTCCTTTAACTCGTGCTTTGCTCTAACTTTCAGTACATGGCGCCTAGGAAGAAGGCAAGAACTGGCCAAGGAGCCAATGTCTCCCCAAGAGTGGCAATTGATTTGATAGTTGATGATACGGGTGAGCACCTCGGGGGTGAGAACATTCCCCTGACTACTACAGTGCCTGATTCCACTACACATGATCAGACCATAACGATCCCTCCAACTGATATTCCAGTTCCACCTCCAGCCCTAGCTTCCGGTGTATCTGATGGGGATCTTAGGGGAGCCATACAAATGTTGGCTCAGATAGTGGCTTCCCAGACCCAGATATCAAATATTGCACCCAGTTCTTTTAGTCAGCCAGGGGATTTTGCTAGTTCCAGGGTGAACAGATTTCTCCAGTTGGATGCTCCAGTGTTCACAGGTACTGATTCTGAGAAGGACCCCTAGGACTTCATTGATGAGATGCACAAGACTCTTCGAGTTATGCTTGCTACTGAGACGGAGGGAGTAGAGTTGGCCTCCTACCGCCTGAAAGGGGTGGCATATTCTTGGTTTGAAATGTGGGAGGACTCCCGCGAGGAGGGAAGCCCTCCGGTGAGGTGGAGTGAGTTTGCCGATGCTTTCGTTGATTATTTCTTGCCTGCCGAGACTAAGGCAGCCCATGCCGCCGAGTTTGAGAGCCTAAAAAAGGTAGCATGAGTGTGTGGGAGTATTATATGAGATTCGTGCGCCTGTCCAAATATGCCATCTACATGTTGCCCACTATGGAGGCTAGAGTGCGCCAGTTTGTGTAGGGCCTTAGCCCCTTGGTTATTAATGAGGCCGCTACAAATGCCTTGAATTCTGATATGAACTATGGTAAGATGGTGGCATTCTCTCAGGCCACATACACCCGCAAACTGAAGAATAGAATAGAGTGTGAAAGCAGCAGCAAGGCCCGGTCCGCGGGCAATTTTGGTGGTTCTTCTGGTGGTGGTGGTGGTAGGTCAGCATTCAGGGGAGGGTCATCAGGGCCATCCCAGTCTTTTTCTCATTCTTCAGTCAGTGCACTACCATTGGGGCCCAGTCAGCAACAAAGGAGCCGTTTTAGGCCCAATTAGGGCATTAGGGGATCTTACCAGCATGGTCGATTTGGTAGGAGATTTGAGCAGCAGCAGAGGCCCGCATGCCCTAGGTGCGGGAAGATGCACTTTGGGGCCTGCAATATGGACCAACCCATATGCTACGGGTGTGGAATGAGGGGCGTCTCACCAGAGCATGGGCAGGCGTACAGCTCAGCCAGCCAGTTCTACAGCTACTACATCCGCAACACCTCCTCTAGCTCGAGGCACCCTAGCAACCGCAGGGCATGGTGCTGCTAGGGGTGGCGCACAGATTTCAGGAAGACCCAGCCGTTTCTATGCAATGAGGGGTCGCTAGAGTTCAGAGGCTTCTACAGATGTTGTCACAGGTATATTGACTATCCAATCTCATGATGTGTATGCTCTTATTGATCCCGATTCCACTTTGTCCTATGTTACTCCCTATGTTTCTATGAGATTTGGGATAGAATCGGAATAGCTCCATGAGCCGTTCTCTGTATCTACTCCAGTTGGTAAGTCAATTATAGCCGCGTGGGTTTATAGTGATAGTGTTGTCACGGTGCATGGTCGGGACACCATGGCCGATCTCATTGAATTGGGAATGGTTGATTTTGATGTGATAATGGGAATGGATTGGCTTTATTCATGTTTTTCCAAACTTGACTGTTGAACCAGAACCGTTAGCTTTGAATTTCCAAATGAGTCAGTGATTGAATGGAAGGGGGATGATGTGGTGCCGAAGGGTAGGTTTATTTCTTACCTTAAGGCCACGAAGATGATTAACAAAGGGTGTATCTACCATTTGGTTCGGGTTATGGACACCGATGCTGAGGCAACTACACTTGAGGCTATGCCGTGTGTGAATGAATTTCCGGAGGTCTTTCCGGATGAGCTCCCTGGGATTCCGCCAGATAGGGAGATTGATTTTGGGATTGATGTGGTGCCAGAGACACAACCTATATCTATTCCACCCTACAGAATGGCACCAGCAAAATTTAAAGAGCTATAGGAACAATTGAAAGATTTGTTAGAGAATGGCTTCATCCGGCCAAGTGTGTCGCCTTGGGGCGCACCGGTTCTATTTGTAAGAAAGAAGGATGGGTCGCTAAGAATGTGCATTGACTATCGGCAGCTCAACAAGGTTATAATAAAAAATAAGTACCCACTGCCAAGGATAAATGACTTGTTTGATCAATTGCAGGGTGCTAAGTACTTCTCCAAGATCGATTTAAGATCCGGGTATCACTAGTTGAAGATCAGGGAGCAGGATATTCTGAAAATAACTTTTAGGACTAGGTATGGGCACTTTGAGTTCCTGGTAATGTCTTTTAGTCTAAAAAATACCCCTGCAACTTTCATGGATCTTATGAACTGGGTTTTCAAGCCTTTTCTTGACTCATTCATGATAGTGTTTATTGACGATATCCTTGTATATTCGTGAAGTTGAGGGACCATGTCGTTCATCTCAGGGCGGTTCTACAGACCCTATATCAGCACAAGTTGTATGCAAAGTTTTCAAAATGTGAATTTTGGCTTGAATCTGTCACGTTCTTGGGTCATGTCGTCTCCAGAGAAGGAATAGAGGTGGATCCTTAGAAGATTGCAGCTGTGAAGAATTGGCCCCAATAGAGATTCGCAGTTTCTTGGGCTTAGCTGGATATTACAGGAAGCTTGTGGAGGGGTTCTCTACTCTTGCCTCTCCGTTGACTAAATTGACGCAGAAGGCGGTTAAGTTCCAATGGTCAGATGCTTGTGAAAGAAGCTTCCAGGAGTTGAAATCAAGATTGATTACGGCACCGGTATTGACCCTACCAGAGGGTACAAATGGGTTTGTGGTATATTGTGATGCTTCAAGAATCGGACTTGGGTGTGTATTAGTGCAACATGGCATACTTTTCTAGGCAACTCAAGAATCATGAAAAGAACTATCCAACCTATGACTTAGAGCTTGCAGCGGTGGTCTTTGCATTAAAGATTTGGCGTCATTATTTGTATGGGGTCCATGTGGATTTATTCACGGACCATAAGAGCCTTCAATATAATTTCAAACAGAAAGAATTGAATCTGAGGCAGAGAAGATGGCTTGAGTTACTCAAGGATTAGGACATCGATATTCTGTATCATCCGTGGAAGGCTAATGATGTGGCAGATGCTCTTAGCCGGAAATCTAGGGGTAGTTTGGCTCACTTGGAGGTGTATCAAAGGCCGTTGGCCAAGGAGGTTTATCGGGTGGCTAGTTTGGGAGTTCGTCTTGCGGACTCTATTGTAGGAAGGGTGATTATGCAAAATAGGACTGAATCGTCACTTGTGGTGGAAGTCAAGGAGAAGCAATACAACGATCCATTGTTGGTACATTTGAAGGAGGGAATTCATAAACATAAGACCATGGCCTTTTCTCTTGGCGTGGATGATGGTACACTAAGGTACCAAGGGCGACTATGTGTTCCAAATGTGGATGGTCTTCGGGAAAGAATCATGACCGAGGCTCACACTTCTACATATTCCGTGCACCCGGGCTCTACATAGATGTATCATGATCTTGGGGAAGTCTACTGGTGGAATGATATGAAGAGGAATGTAGCAGACTTTGTGGCAAGATGTCCAAATTGTCAGCAAGTGAAGGCCGAACACCAAAGGCCCGATGGGTTGGCACAGAATATTGAAATTCTGATGTGGAAATGGGAGATGATCAATATGGACTTTGTGGTAGGACTACCTCACACTCCTTGCAAGTTCGACTCGATTTGGGTAATTGTGGATCGACTCACGAAATCAGCACACTTCTTACCCGTTAACGCTACTGACACATCAAAACAGTACGCTCAGTTGTATATCAAGGAAATGGTCAGGTTGTATGGCACTCCAGTTTCTACTATATCAGATCGAGGGGAACAATTCACAGCTAATGTTTGGAAGAAGCTTTAGCAAGGTTTGGGTACTCAAGTGAATCTTAGTAAAACCTTTCACCCGCAGACTGACGGGCAGGCAGAGCAGACTATTCAGACACTCGAGGATATGTTGTGTGCTTGTGTTCTTGACTTCAGTGGTACCTGGGATGATCATTTGCCGATCATAGAGTTTTCCTACAACAACGATTATCATGCTAGCATTCAGATGGAACCATTCAAGGCTTTATATAGTAGGAGATATAGATCTATCATTGGGTGGTTTGAGATTGGGGAAGCAAAGTTGATAGGGCCAGACCTCGTGCTTCAGGCTATAAAGAAGGTTAAGATTATTACAGAATGGTTGAGAACTTCCCAAGGTCGTCAGAAGTCCTATTCAGATATACGTCGTAGGGATTTGGAGTTCCAAGAGGATGATTGGGTATTCTTGAAGGTTTTCCCCATGAAGGGGGTAATGCGATTTGGTAAGAAGGGGATATTGAGTCCAAGGTATGTCGGGCCGTACAAAATTATTCAGAGGATCGGTTAGGTGGCTTATAGGCTAGAACTACCTCCAGAGATGTCTTTAGTGCACCCGATGTTCCACGTATCCAGGTTGAAGAAGGTGGTTGGGGATCCATCGCTTATTGTTCTGGTTGAGACTATCGAGGTTAATGAAGAATTGACTTATGAAGAAATTCCAGTTGCCATTTTTGATAGGCAAGTTTGAAAGTTTAGGAATAAAGAGATTGCCTCCGTGAAAGTGTTATGGCGAAACCAACAAGTCGAAGAGGCCACCTGGGAGGTCGAGGAAGAAATGAAGAAGAAATACCCTCATTTGTTTGAATAGTCATGTATTTATAAAGTTATGTTCTATGAAAATGTTAAGAGTTTACCTTCTATGAATTATGTATCATTTGTACAGTCGATGTTAAGGGTGTTCCCTTTTGGTGATATACAGCTCGTAAGGCCATGGTTGCAATTATTTTTATGATATATTGCGTCGTTGGTTCATGAATATGTTGTTAGGGTTGATTTTTGGGATTCTCTAATAGGTGGCTAGACGCAGTTACAAGGGAAACTCTAGAGAAACTTTTGGAAATTTGGGGAGTTAGTCAAAAGTTGGAACTATTGGTGTGTTATAGCAGCTAAGTTACATTAGTTTCTAATGGCAGATATTGGCCCTCATTCGAGGACGAATGATCTTAAGTGGGGGAGGATGTAAGGCCCCGTAAAGTTTTTCCTAAGACCCGGGGTTTCGTGGTGTCGAAGTAGGCTTATGTATTGGCAATTGTAGATTCAGACTTTTTGGGTTGAGTAGTGCATTGGGGAGTTGAAGAAAATTTTTGGAAATACAGGGCATTTTCTGCGGTCCATTCTGCAGTCGCAGAACTAATTTGCTGACCGCATATCTACCGCAGACCGAAGCAGAAATTTGGGCAACATTTTTGGACCATTATGCGGCCGCATAATCATTTTGCGAGATGCATAACTCCTCGTAGATCCAATACAAAAACATTTTGGAGGAACGTTCTGCGGTGCATTATGCGACCGCAGATTAGGTCTGAGGACCGCAGACTTGCATCGGGGCTTTATTTTTTCTAATTTTTGAACCCGACCCCATTCTTATAAAACAACCTTGGGTGTGGGAGTTGTTTATTTTATATGCATGTACCATCAAGGGTAGTGGGAAGATTGTTTAGCTTTTTTGGGTGAACTTTGGGTAGTAGGGTGAAAGAATCCACCATAGGAGGATCTTGAAACCTTAATGCTCACCTAGTGTTTGATAAAATACTCTAGTGAGCTGGAACTATGAACTCCTTCCTAATTTGTGTTCAATTTTGCTATATCTTTAAATAGATCGAAGTGGATAAGATTTTCGGAATATTGTAGTAATTTAAAAAGCTCGAGGCAAGGTATGTTGGCTAAATTCTTCTCTTATAATTGAACCCCACAATGTCCTTGTAAGTCCCGTGATGCTCATTATAAATTGATTATTCCAAATAAGCTTTGTGCCAAAATAATTATGCGTTCGATATGTATTCCAAAAATTCTTGTTAATGTTTGAGAATGTGGTTTAAGTATGGGCTGTGTGTTATTATGTTATGATTTAAAAGCATGATTCTAAAGAAAACTATCATGTCAATTGTGTAAGAAATCATATGTACCTAAGACCCTAAAGTTCTCAAATATGTGTTTAAAGTCTTAATTAGAAAGGCCTTGTTGTTGATTATCCATGATGATAATTGAAAGTGAAAGAAGAGGACATGAAATATGATGTGAGGCAATCGTGCCAAGAATGATATTGCATCATGGCCATTGGTGCCAATGAAATGAATGATATGAAAAAGATTATGAAATGAGTGATAAATCTTTTTAATAATAAATTCCTTGGGAGTATCGTTTAGCCACCGAGGAATGGTAGGTCGGAACAACCTAACCCCGAAACTACACGTGCCGGTGTAGGAGTGATCAAGGGGTAAATCCCCGTGTTAATGTGATGAGACTGTTTCCCCTTATATGGGATGAGATTAGTGTGTTGAGATGTTTCTCCTTAAATGGGGTGAGATTATTGCTAGCGAGATGTGATGTGATGTCGACCCACACAACATTGTGGTGAGACAGCTTAGCCGATCGGGTTGAGATTGGACGCCATGCCGCACACATGGTAGTATTGTGAGTGTATGTATCGGGGCGAGACGGCGTCCGGCTGAGATCGGACTCCATGCTAAAACACGGTGGTGTATCAGTGCTAAAGATATCCCAACTTAAATTACTGAAACCTACTTGAAATTTACCTTTCCCCTAACTTGACACCTTGATACTGTTTGAGTCTTTTATTGATTTCATGTTTTATTCTCTATTTACTGTTGCTCGTTCTATTGAGAGGGTGTTTAGTTTTACATACTAGTACTATTCCATATGTACTAACATCCCTTTTGACGGGGGCGCTGCATCTTTATTGGATGCAGGTGGTTCTATATCAGGTGGTATTGATCAGTGATAGCAGCATACCCTCTCCTCAGCTGACTTAGTGAGCCCCACTTCATTTCGAGGTCAGGTATCTCTTATCCTTTGTACATAGCATTTTGAGGTATAGTCGGGGCCTTGTTGCCGGCACTGTCATAACACTCTTTTATTCCTGTTAGAGGCTTCATAGACATAGTGTGGGTAGTATCTATTTTTGGGAAGGTTAATCTAAAAATGCTGTAATCGTATCATCTGTTCCACTTTAATTATGATTGTACAAGGTAATGTTTTGGAGACTTGTTAATGACGTAACTAATGGAAATGAACTAGTGTTTTCACATGACCTCTTACTGTCTAATTAATGAAATGTATTCTTCTCTTTATTCATAGGTGAGTTGGGTAGACGACACTGTACAGGCTTGCTCGACTTGGGGTAACTCCGTTGAGCGCCGGTCGGGCTCCCCGAAGTCGGGGAGTGACAGAATACCATATAAAATGCTTGGCATCAGTGGAAAGATAATCTCGTGAATATTCGGACTGCCAGTGATATAACATACGATTCTGCCATGGTCCTTCGGCCCGATCCAGAATAATGTGTACACTGCCGAGGGTCGAGCGGCACGAACAATAGATCATCTATTATACTGCTGAGGCATTCGTCCCGCTCCACAAGTAAGGAAGGAAGTCATTGAATTATGAGTCACGTGCTTACAATACAGTACATGAGCACAAAGTGAATATAACCTTTACCGTTTCTCCAATAACTTTCCAAACAACTCAAGGTAATAAGGCTCGACCTAACATATATATATATATATATATATATATATATATATATATATATATATATATATATATATATCTCCAACTCAATTTCAATTATAAATTCAATTCATTAAGCCAGCAGAGTGAGTTCAAGTAATTCACATATTACATGATAAAGTCCTAAGTCTACCCGGACATAAACTTTAGCTACGTACGGACTCTCGTCACCCCGTGCGTACGTAGCACTCGCAACTAGAAGAACATAACATTTGTTTCACCTAGGGGGTAGTTTCCCCCTTACAAGGTTAGACAAGAGACTTACCTCGCTCCGAAGTTCCATAACCGGCTCCAATGCCACTCTAACACCTCACACCGATGCTCGTCGATCCAAAGCTAGTCAACCAATCATGAAAACCAATAAACATATACTCCAACATCACAATAAATTAATTTATAACACCTCCCAACTCGGCTCGAAGAGTCAACAAAGTCAACCCTTAGGTCCACATGCCCGGATTCCAAAAATTTAGATAAACATTACCCATAACATTACGAACTCAAATATATGATTTATTCCTAATTCCATTTCAAATATCGTGGTCAAAATCTAAAATTATCAATTCTACTTTTTTCTCTTAAAATCTCATAATTTCCACAAATTTTCATGTTAAAATCCTTATGAAATCCTTGAAATTAACTTACAATACGTGGGAAGTACTTACCTTGCAATAGATGATGAGAATCCCCTCTTGAAGAGGTCCAAAAATTGCCCAAACCAAATAAAAATGTGGGAGAAATGGGCTAAATCTCGAATTAAAAGCACCCCACTGCCCAACGACTTTCGCATCTACGGTCCACCAGTCGCACCTGCAGAACAATATATCGCAGGTGCGGTCCCCTCTAAGACCAGCCATCCTCACTTCTGCGGAAAAATGCTCGCTCCTAAGAGCCTTCACCAGCCTACCCGCTCCGCTTCTGCGGAAGGTTTGGTCGCGCTAGCGGTTGCATACCTGCGTTCAAGCCTTCGCATCTACGGAAGGCCATGCCTCTCCTCCTTCGCTTCTACTCTCAACTGCCCGCATCTGCGAGCTCGCAGGTGCGACCAAAACCTCGCACCTGCGCATCCCCCTGCCCAGCACAACTCTGCACCTGCGATGCCAAACACGCCCCTGCGGTCTCGCACCTACGACCAAATCCTTCGCAGGTGTGATCGCACCAGACCTGGTGCACTTCAGCAGTTGCCCAAGTCCAAACTCATCCCAATTTCCAATCTGAATCACCCCCGAGGCCCCTGGGACCCCATCCAAGCACACCAACACATCCCAAAACATGATACCAACTTAGCCGAAGCCTCAAATCACGTCAAACAACATCAAAATCACGGATCGACGGCCAACCTTTACGTTTAACGCGTTCGAATTACACTTAAACATCCCGGAATGACGCCAAACTTTACGTGCAAGTCACAAATCATGATACGAACCCATTCCAAGGCTCGAAAACCCAAACGGACATCGATAGCACCAAAGTCCACTTTAAATCAACTTAAGAAATACTTAAACCTTTAAAATGCCAACTTTCCATATTAAGAACAGAAATGCTCCCGGGCCACCCGATACTCAACCCGAACATACGCCCAAGTCCAAAATCATCATACGAACCTATTGGAACCTCTAAATCCCGATTCTGAGGCCGTTTACTCAAAAGTCAAACCTTAGTCAACTCTTCCAGCTTAAAGCTTTCGAAATGAGAATTTTCCATCCGAATCAACTCCGAACTTCCCGAAATTCAATTTCGACTACGCGTACAAGCCATAATACATGAAGTGAGGCTACTCAAGGCCTGAAACCGCCGAATTACGTGCTAGACCTCAAAATGACTGGTCGGGTCGTTACATTCTCCCGCACTTAAATATACGTTCTTCCTCGAATGTGCTAAGAACTGCTCCGGAGTTGCCCCAAAATCTTTGTTCAACACCTTGTGCACCTACCCATGACACCACAACCCAGTTGAGCACATTAGCTCGAGCCAGACTGAAGATCCTCCCTTTTATTTAGTCAACAAGCCTTAGAACCAAATTCCAACCCCCGAATTTCTCTACAAGACCTGATTCTAACATACTTAAACCGTATCAATCACTACACACTGTACCAAAACATGATCATACACCTTTGCTGTACTCACACCATGCACCGCATAATTCACATGCCCATAATATATCATCCGACCACAATAGCTGAAATTTCACGAATCTAATGCTCGCAATACGCCTCACAACATATGGAATCCCTGTTCCAACTCTCGCAATACCGCCACGACGAAAGAGATGTGTAGAAACTCATAACCACCTGCCAAAACAATAAATCATGGGGTCTCTTCACCTGACAAGCACCATTACCTCATTCTGAATTGAATAACAATATTTTCTCTTTAATATACCCTACTTAAATCTGATCGCACTGATCTCAGGTCCAATAATCCCATCTCACCGAGTACAGGCTGCTCAGGTAATAAAAAACCTCAAACACCATCTAAAATCTTATATGACGCCATCCATGTGCCAAAAAGATACAACCAGAATATGAATCATAATGAAAAACGAACTCTGGCAAGGAACTACCCAGCCGGCATAACGAATGAAACGGCCAAGTCAAATTATGGTTCCATCTCATAGATAAGAAATAAGGCACAAAAATAAGTATAAGGAACCGTACTTAAAATCTCACTGTTGCGGCGTGCAATCCGATCCAACTATGACACTATTGCGGCGTGCAACCCGATCCAAACATGACACTGTTGCGGCGTGAAACCCGATCCAAATATGACATCGTTGTGGCGCGCAACCCGTTCCACACAACATACCCGTGGCGGCGTGCCACCCGATCCAACAATACACCCGTGGCGGCATGCCACCCGATCCACATAACAATCAATAAGGAAACACCCATCAAGTCGAAATGCTTATACTTACGAATGCTCGAATATCGACCACAAACACGCCAAGTGCATAATACAACCCTGAGGAGATGGGTAGTGCCATACGCTACAAAAACCCAAGCACGACCAAGGTGCAATAAATAACATGCATCTCGAGAGCCATCTTACTCATATAACACCACAAGCTACATGGGATCACAACATATGTGCGAATAATCAAGCCATCTCACAACCCACCTGGCACAATAAAGTATTACATAGAATAGATGACGACGGGATTAACATCCAATGCTCGAAGACTCCTCCGTAAGCAACGCTACGCTAAATGAACACATCCGGCCTGATGTAGAGCGTACCTTCACATTAGACCCACCAACGGACCTCAAGTCGATTATGATCATACCATACTGGACCACAACCTTCCAAGGATCCGCAATGGCCATATGCATGACACACACGAGCAGCCGTCCAATTCGAAACAAACTCCCACAGTCCACAACCAAAGGAATAGAGTGCCTCTCAATCATAAGCTCTCACATTAGCGATAATACCATAGTCTCCATACTTGGTTCAATCTTTAACAATCAAGTCACTAACATGTTACACTTATATGATCTCCTCGTGGGATATACCCCCACAATCTTCCACATCAGGTAGTAAAATCTGAACGTTAATGGCCATCAGCCATTTTATTTCCACAGTGCTAGTCAAGCATCCGCAAATCAATACACGATGCCTCTTACCTCAGACACCGTTCTTAGGTGACACTAATATAATGCCAGCTTACTCTAAGCATCTGAAATTTTCTCCTCGCTCCTCTGAGCTCGTGATATTCTTGCCAACATCGAACTGCAACCTTGATCCCTCACTTCCAATTCCCATGCCGCTCACTGCACCTATCCTGCCGCTACGTGATAGTACAAGAATTTATCATAACCCCTGAAACACTAGTAGAATAAGCACTCCATTGGCTAGGAACCTTTAACTTAACTCATTTTAGAAGAACCATTGCAACATGCAACTGAATTCCCATAACAATAGAAAATACAAACCTCAAGTCATGGTCTAAACCGTCGTAACTCTTTCGGGATCCATTTACTCATAACAAAGCCATTAGAATCAAATACCTCCCAAATCAATCAAATTATGATGGCTGTCAAGCCCACACGTACAACCACCAACCACTTGTATAACGTTACGCGCCGAAGGAACTGATCATTGCCACAATCATGCTGGTTCAAACCATTACCAACCGACCCAACTTCCTCCAATTTACTCTTGACCTGCCTTAGAAATAATAATAGCTCCATTCAAAAACATAACGAACTCAATCATCACTCATCCCGAGTGACTCGACTCACGAGATCACATCGTCTCGATACCCATGAACCATCTCATACCCTCATCATGCGCACAATAACGTCTCCAACTGGTACACCCATTCCGAAGGACCTTCCGCAAATCCAAAATTATTTCTTCCATTTCTCCAATACTGCCCCGCAGACCCGATGATAACATAGAAAATTCCCCAAGTATTCTTCACACTCTGTTGCAAAATCCCGATCTTCATCCACACCATGAACCCAAAGTCCTTAGACACCACACTTACATCCTTGAACCCATTAGAACCACTATTAAGAACCACCAAATCTGACATGGTCCCGAGTATAATCAAACTCCATCGCTCTATTAGTATATGAACACTCCCAAAGAAGCAACCAGATTAATTCTTTTCCTTGTACATCACATCTACAAGAAGCATAAACAATGAGTCTTCCCAAAATCTGCACATGAGTCGATAAGGCGAAATATAGCACACATTCATCAAGTTCTTTGCTCGAATTACCCCTGATGTTTTTCTTTTCTTAGTCATAAATAATCCACCAATGCACCGATGACCAGAAATCGCACAAGTAGAATACCTTGCAATCCGATCATAGACGGTGGGCTCCCCCACTTAGCTTTAAGCTACCATCACATAATGTAGAACCCGCAAAGATTCCTCCTTGTCAATTGCCATGATCTCACACCGTCAACTAGCCAAATTTCTCATAGTCCCTTGTTAAACGTTTCTTGAACATTGGAATTATCTGCCACAATCGCATATTTGACCTTCTGCGAGTAGTAAGTAGAACTATTCATAGAAACTTCATCAAAATCACGCAACCGCTAACTTACCCACAAGAGATATCCCACCTGTGGAATTCCATACCGACATCTTCCAACGACGCTGCACTGGGTACCACTACTTCAAAATCAGTAAACCCTTCTGAGTCCACGCTCGTCCACCGGCTGTACAAGTCTGTTCATTCCCCATTGACATCAACTGAAAGTCCGACAATACCTTCCAAACTCGAGGTCACATCGAATCCCATAACGATAATCAAGCTTTTACATCCCTAAGTACTCCAAGCAAACTTATTTCCGTCATATTCAACCTTCCTCAGCACAGTAGCCACTATTCCAAATAAAATTCGTAGACCTAGTCACTGCCCACCATGATTCCCAAATTGCTCTAATCTTTTATCAAGGCATGTGGCGATCCTACCACAGAATCCATATGCTACTCTGCCACTCCCACTTCAGTTAAACCATATCCTTTAGGCAACTTCTCGACCTCTGCTTTTCATACTTTACCTGCTAGCAATTCAATCACCGCGAGACACCTCCCACCATGTCCTTCCTCATCCTTCGCTACACAAATATTGCCTCGAATCAAAATCCATCTCTAGAACACCTGAACTAATAAATTGCTACCAACTCTAAGCCTCTTCGAAGATCATCTTTCTCGAGCCATCAACATTAGAAACACTGATACGATTATGAAACCGCTACACACCGCCATCTCTGAGAACCGCTTCTCAAACACAATTTCACAACACCTTGCCCCGAAGGCAAATCAAGAAGAACATAACACCGATGAACCTTAATGCATTCAAATAAGGACGACGACACCACATCACACATGAGAATTCCACCACGCTCGAAAATATTAAGTCTCGTTATTCCATCACCCAAATCCTGAACATCCATAGTCTGATTGCCTTTCCTCCGCTGGAATTAAATGCCGAACCTCTAAACCATGAACCGAGAAATCCACCTTTCGAGTCATACACTACCGCGACCCGTAAATGAGCAATCTACCATTCACAATAACACAACACGATAACAACGCACGAACATCATAACAATATGTGCATAACATCAAAACCATAGGCAATACTTATACAGGGCTGGAATGACAGAACCCCTTCCACAAGACGACGATAATAACTTGCTCGAATACATAGGGAGAAATATCATGCACCACATCTGTAGTACTACTATAACTCCTCGCTGTCCCAATTAATAACAAGCGCTCCATGTCGCATAAGATTGAGTAGGAAGGAAATGAAGGCATAAGATTCAATGGAATCAAACAGCACAAAGAGGAATCAAGAAGGGAAGTGCTCCCAACAGCCCCGTAGCCTCTCAAAGATAAGTACAAACGTCTCCGTACCGATCCGCAAGACTCTACAAGACTTGCTCATGACTCGTGAGACCCAAGTGAACCTAACGCTCTGATACCAATAGACCGTGATAGCACTCAACGTCGTCGTTAGGAAAGCCCACGGTGAACTACCAACTTAATTATGAACTTTATTATTTCCGAAATCGTGAATTTTATTAGATAAAGAAATCAATGCATTAAAATCATGGAAACTTAAAATTTTAACAAAATAGATAATAAAAGTGTATAAATGCTAAGCAAAATCACAAACAACTTCTAGAACATCCCAAAACCTGGTGTCACAAGTGCATGAGCATTTACTAAGGAATACAATAATAATACAACATATGTCCGGAATGTAAATAAGACAGGATAAAGTAAATAGTATGATGAAGACTCTGTGGGCTGCGATGCATAGCCTGAAATGCAGCTCACCATAAAGTTTCCTCTGCAGCTGCGCCTACGCGCCAAGATGACCACCAGATGAACATGTCAGATCCTGCACATTTAGTGTAGAAGTGCAGCATGAGTACATAAATCAGTGCGTACCCAGTAAGTATCTAGCCTAACCACGGAGAAGTAGTGACGAGGGGTCGACATCGACACTTACTAGAGGTCCAATAAAGCAATATAATAAATCATAAGAAGATATGAAGCACACATCAATAATGGGGTAAATCTGTAAGTTACATAATCTTCCAAATATTTCTTTTAGAGGTATGAGTTTCTCAGTCTTGTATTCTACCTCAACAACTCAGATATATCAAGTGCTAGAATTAAATGAATAAGGAATACCATACAAAGTGCAGGCATTAGTGGAAAGATAATCTCGTGAATATTCGGACTGCCCGCGATATAACGTACGATTATGCCGAGGTCGTTCGGCCTGATCTAGAATAATGTGT